>NC_090355.1:35653592-35953592 GCF_035084215.1 Heptranchias perlo | reverse complement strand
TTCCCCTTTATCTACCCTGCTAGTTACATCCTCAAAAAACTCTAATAAATTTGTCAAACACGATTTCCCTTTCATAAAACCATGTTGACTCTGCCTAATCATATTATGATTTTCTAAGTGCCCTGTTACCACTGCCTCAATAATGGATTCCAGCATTTTCCCGATGACTGATGTCAGGCTAACTGGCCTGTAGTTCCCTGTTTTCTCTCTCCCTCCTTTCTTGAATAGTGGGGTTACATTTGCTACCTTCCAATCCGCTGGGACCGTTCTAGAATCTAGAGAATTTTGGAAGATCAAAATCAATGAATCCACTATCTCTGCAGCCACCTCTTTTAGAACCCTCGGATGTAGGCCATCAGGTCCAGGGGATTTATTGGCTTTTAGTCCCATTAATTTCTCCAGTTCTATTTCTCTACTGATATTAATTACTTTAAGTTCCTCACTCTCATTAGCCCCTTGGTTCCCCACTATTTCTGGTTTGCTTTTTGTGTCTTCTACTGTGAAGACAGATACAAAATATTTGTTTAACGTCTCTGACATTTCCTTATTCCCCATTATAATTTCTCCTGTCTCTGCATCCAAGGAACCAATGTTTATTTTGCTAATCTCTTCCTTTTTACATATTTGTAGAAGCTCTTACAATCTGTTTTTATATTTCTTGCTAGTTTATGAACACAAGGAGAATCAATTTCTATCCCCGAGAGATAAAGGGACAGAGACAGAGACACATGATGGTGAAGAGAGAGACAGACACAGATGGAGACACCGAGAGACACAGCGACAGACACAGGAGAAGTGCGGGAGACATAGAGACAGACGCAAGCAAAGTGCGAGAGACATGGAGACAGATGCAGGTGGAATGAGAGAGACATGGAGACAGATGCAGGTGGAATGAGAGAGACACGGAGACAGATTGAGGTGGAATGAGAAAGACACGGAACAGTGAGAAACGCAGATGGGCAGAGAAAATATTTTTAAAACAAGTTCTACACAACATTGGAATTGCTGGATGAAAAAAGACCCAGGTCCATCTGGTTTGCCTTCTACCGTCCTGGTAGTCGCTGATACAATAATAATCACAGCGATCGATCTCTATCAACGAGTTTCCAACAGACCCAGACATGAGGTGAGGAAACCCCCCAGTGGGGGAGAGCTTTGGGAACCAGAGGTCCAAAGTCACCTGTTCCTCCCGAGCCTGTTACACTCCCCACATCTCATCTCTCAAATTACTCACACACTGATCCCAAAATGTTATTTTCTGCATTTCGCAGATCAGTGAAATAAATCTATTTTTGTGAGAAACAAATTCCTTCAGCTGTCCGATGACACAAGCCACTCAATGCTGTAATCGGTGATAAAACATCCCGCTGTGAATTCTATTTGAGAATACAGAATCGATTCTGTGGAGCTGCCATATGCTTTGCCCTGCATGTTAATGAGGAGTTTATCAAGGCAACGTTTGCTGTGAGCAGAAACACTTTCATTCCCACTAAACACCAGGCAGGAGAGTTTGCAAAAGAAAGAAAGTCGTGCATTTCTATCGCGCCTTCCATGACCTCAGGACGTCCCAAAGTGCTTTACAGCCAATGAAGTACTTTTGAAGTTTAGTCACTGTTGTAATGTAGGAAACACAGCAGCCAATTTGTGCATAGCAAGATCCCACAAACAGCAATGTGATAATGACCAGATAATCTGTTTTAATGGTGTTGGCTGAGGGATAAATATCGGCCCCAGGACATCGGGGAGAACTCCCCCTGCTCTTCTTCGAAATAGTGGCCGTGGGATCTTCTACATCCACCTGAGCTTCTAGACGCTGTTGGAAAATGAGCAGGGAGTTTGTCCCCGGTGTCCTGGGACCAACACTCCTTCCTCAACCAACACCACCAAAAAAAAACCGGATTAACTGTCACTCATCTCACCGTTGTCTGTGAGATCTTGCTGTGCGCAAAATGGCTGCTGTGTTTGCCTGCAAGAACAACAGT
The DNA here is from genome assembly GCF_035084215.1 of Heptranchias perlo. NCBI lineage: Eukaryota > Metazoa > Chordata > Chondrichthyes > Hexanchiformes > Hexanchidae > Heptranchias > Heptranchias perlo. The sequence goes on along the minus strand of NC_090355.1, from coordinate 35,951,610 downwards.
GATGGGACTTTCATCCATTTTGCGAAGTTTGGATGTTGGAAGACGTGGTATAAACACAGGGACTGTAAGTAATTTTCAGTGAGTTCCTGCTCTCGGTAGTTTGACAATCATTGCCTGTCATTGCTTTGTTATTCTCAATAAGATTAATTAAATCACCAAATAACACAAACTCCCCACAGCTCACGGTATTAACGGAGTAACAAAAAATGTTTATCAATAATTCATTGAAAACGAAACTAATGAATGTGTCTTTGCACACCAACCCCAAAAAATCTCCCACACAAAGAGTTTAAGTTAAAACATGTTAAATCCCATTCCCACACTCAGATCATTCCCATATAACAGTGACACCAAACACGGATTAAATCTGAAGGATGACATTCTGTTTGAAAATAAGACAAACTTAAAAGAGGAACAACCCTTTCAAAATGAGAGAAAGTTTTACCAGCCTCTAGCCTATCCTGTCAGTAAATATTCTTTCTTGTCTGTTTTATTCTGTTTATGAATTTGTTTCTCTCTCTCTCTCTCTCTCAGCTACTTATCTCTCTTTCTCTCTTTCTTTCTGAAATGATGCTTCAGTTGTACAGAGCTCTGGTTACAAAGAATTACAAAGAATGTACAGCACAGAAACAGGCCATTCGGCCCAACTGCTCCACACGAGCCTCCTCCCTCCCGACTCCATCTCACTCTATCAGCATAACCTTCTATTCCTTTCTCCCTCATGTGTTTATCCAGCTTCCCCTTAAATGCATCTACACTATTCGCCTCAACTACTCCTTGTGGGAGCGAGTTCCACATTCTCACCACTCTCTAGGAACAAACGGACATCGGAACAGGAGGAGGCCATTCAGCCCCTCGAGCCTGTTCTGCCATTTAATGAGATCATGGCTGATCTGTGGCCTAACCCATATACCCGCCTTAGCCCCATATCCCTTTGGTTAACAAAAATCTATCAATCTCAGATTTGAAATTAACAATTGAGCTAGCATCAACTGCCGTTTGTGGAAGAGAATTCCAAACCTCTCCCACCCTTTGTGTGTAGAAATGTTTCCCAACTTCACCCCTGGAAGTCCTGGCTCTAATTTTTAGGCCATGTCCCCGAGTCCACGACTCCCCAACCAGCAGAAATAGTTTCTCTCTATCGACCCTATCGAATCCTTTAATCATCTTAAACACCTCGATTAGATCACCCCTTAATCATCTAAACTCGAGGGAATACAAGCCTAGTGTATGCAACTTAACCCTTGAAGTCCGGGTATCATTCTAGTAAACCTACGCTGCACTCCCTCCAAGGCCAATATGTCCTTCCGAAGGTGCGGTGCCCAGAACTGCTCACAGTACTCCAGGTGCAGTCTAACCAGGGTTTTGTATAGCTGCAGCATAACTTCTGCCCCCTTGTATTCTAGTCCTCTACATAAATAAAGGCCAGCATTCTGTTAGCCTTTTTGATTATTTTCTGTACCTGTCCATGATATTTTAATGATCTGTGTACATGGACCCCTAAGTCTCTTTGGATCTCCACTGTTTTGAGCTTTTCACCATTTAGAAAGTACTCTGATCTATCCTTTTTAGGTCCAAAGTGGATGACCTCACACTTGCTTACATTTTTTTTATTCGTTCATGGGATGTGGGCGTCGCTGGCGAGGCCGGCATTTATTGCCCATCCCTAATTGCCCTTGAGAAGGTGGTGGTGAGCTGCCTTCTTGAACCGCTGCAGTCCGTGTGGTGACGGTTCTCCCACAGTGCTGTTAGGAAGGGAGTTCCAGGATTTTGACCCAGCGACGATGAAGGAACGGCGATATATTTCCAAGTCGGGATGGTGTGTGACTTGGAGGGGAACGTGCAGGTGGTGTTGTTCCCATGTGCCTGCTGCCCTTGTCCTTCTAGGTGGTGAAGGTCGCGGGTTTGGGAGGTGCTGTCGAAGAAGCCTTGGCGAGTTGCTGCAGTGCATCCTGTGGATGGTACACACTGCAGCCACTGTGCGCCGGTGGTGAAGGGAGTGAATGTTTAGGGTGGTGGATGGGGTGCCGATCAAGCCATTTGCCACAGTTTTGCCCTTTCACTTAATCTATTAATATCTCTCTGTAATTTTACGCTTCCATCTACACTGCTTACAACGCTGTCTATCTTTGTGTCATCGGCAAACTTGGATATGTGGCTCTCTATCCCGTCATCTTAATCGTTAATAAATACAGTGAATAATTGAGGCCCCAACACAGATCCCTGTGGGACTCCACTAGTCACATCCTGCCAATGTGAGTACCTGCCCATTATCCCTACTCTCTGTCTCCTGCCGCTCAGCCAATTTCCCAACCAGGTCAATAATTTGGGTGAAGAAGTTTCTCCTGAATTCCCTATTGGATTTATTAGTGACTCTCTTATATTTATGACCCCTAGTTCTGGTCTCCCCCACAAGTGCAAACATCTTCTCTACGTCTACCCTATCAAACCCTTTCATAATCTTAAAGACCTCTATCAGGTTAGACGCCATCTGGAGACTGGGTTCAGTTCTGGGCCCCGCCCCTCAGGAAGGATATATCGGCCTTGGAGGGGGGGCAGCGCAGATTCACCAGAATGATACCGGGGCTGAAAGGATTAAATTACGAGGACAGGTTGCACAGACTGGGCTTGTATTCCCTCGAGTATAGAAGATTAAGGGGTGATCTAATCGAGGTGTTTAAGATGATTAAAGGATTTGATAGGGTCGATAGAGAGAAACTATTTCCTCTGGTGGGGGGAGTCCAGAACAAGGGGGCAGAACCTTAAAATTAGAGCCAGGCCGTTCAGGAGAGAAATCAGGAAGCACTTCATCACACAAAGGGGAGTGGAAATCTGGAACTCTCTCCCCCAAAAAGCTGTGGATACTGGGGATCAATTGGAGCTTTCAAGACTGAGATCCATAGGCCAAGGGATATGGAGCAAAGGCGGGAAAATAGGGTTGAGGTACAGATCAGCCGTGATCTGATATGGAGCAGGCTAGAGGGGCTGAATGGCCTCCTCCTGTTCCTATGTTCTCTCGCTGGGTTAGATTTCTGCCTGTAAGGAAATTGTAAGTTCATGGGTTCACAATCTCACAACACAGCACTGAAGAAATCTTCCCCTCTTCCTCTCGCTTTTATTTGCTCAATCATTTTTCTCTCTGCACTTTCCCTCTCATTTTCCCTCTCCTTCTCCCCTCTTCCCACCTCTCCTTCACTGGCCCCGAAATTCCCTGGCCAGCAATCCAAACGTTGTACCTGGATCACTCCTGCCAGCCCTTCGACCCCCATGCAGAGCTTTCAGGGTTAGGGAGAGGGCAGGTGGGTCCTAATGGGGGAGTCCAGGCCAGGACAGTACTGGTAGGTTATCTATAAACCCTGTGGGGCCAGTGAGCCTCACCTCTCTCCCTGATACACCAGGTTCCAATCCAGATTCTGGACCTGGACCTCCAGATTTACAGAGTCTCCGCCCTGGCCCCACCCCACTCCTTGACCCTGCCCCTGGCCCCGCCCCATCCCCTGTCCCCCGATCAGCCCCTGGCCGCACCCCATCCCATGGCCCCTCCCCGACCCTGCCCCTGGCCCCACCCCATCCCATGGCCCCTCCCCTGGCCCGCCCCTGGCCGCACCCCATCCCATGGCCCCTCCCCTGGCCCCACCTCATCCCCTGCCCCCCCCCCCAGCCTGCCATTGGCCCCGCCCCATCCCCTGACCCCACCCCTGGCCTGTCATTGATTGTACAGGACAGATGGAAGTTCCTCCCCTTATGGGTCGATACAGAGACTCACAGAAATGGAGGAGACCCATTGATAGTGAGCATCCTTGGGGTTCCAGCAGTCTCCCACCAAAGTTATGGTAGGCGGCTGGTAGAACCTCCATCACTGTCTTAACCTTCCCCTCCATCACTGTGTCTATCCCGCCCCTCCATCAGTGTGTCTATCCTGCCCCTCCATCACTGTCTTAACCTTCCCCTCCATCACTGTGTCTATCCCGCCCCTCCATCACTGTCTTAACCTTCCCCTCCATCACTGTGTCTATCCTGCCCCTCCATCACTGTCTTAACCTTCCCCTCCATCACTGTGTCTATCCCTTCCCCTCCATCACTGTGTCTATCCCTTCCCCTCCATCACTGTGTCTATCCCTTCCCCTCCATCACTGTGTCTATCCCTTCCCCTCCATCACTGTGTCTATCCCTTCCCCTCCATCACTGTGTCTATCCCTTCCCCTCCATCACTGTGTCTATCCCTGCCCCTCCATCACTGTGTCTATCCCTGCCCCTCCATCACTGTGTCTATCCCGCCCCTCCATCACTGTGTCTATCCCTGCCCCTCCATCACTGTGTCTATCCCGCCCCTCCATCACTGTGTCTATCCCGCCCCTCCATCACTGTGTCTATCCCTGCCCCTCCATCACTGTGTCTATCCCTTCCCCTCCATCACTGTGTCTATCCCTTCCCCTCCATCACTGTGTCTATCCCGCCCCTCCATCAGTGTGTCTATCCCTGCCCCTCCATCACTGTGTCTATCCCGCCCCTCCATCAGTGTGTCTATCCCTGCCCCTCCATCACTGTGTCTATCCCTTCCCCTCCATCACTGTGTCTATCCCGCCCCTCCATCACTGTGTCTATCCCGCCCCTCCATCACTGTCTTAACCTTCCCCTCCATCACTGTGTCTATCCCGCCCCTCCATCACTGTGTCTATCCCTGCCCCTCCATCACTGTGTCTATCCCGCCCCTCCATCACTGTCTTAACCTTCCCCTCCATCACTGTGTCTATCCCTGCCCCTCCATCACTGTGTCTATCCCTGCCCCTCCATCAGTGTGTCTATCCCTTCCCCTCCATCACTGTGTCTATCCCTGCCCCTCCATCACTGTGTCTATCCCGCCCCTCCATCACTGTGTCTATCCCTGCCCCTCCATCACTGTGTCCATCCCTGCCCCTCCATCACTGTGTCTATCCCGCCCCTCCATCACTGTGTCTATCCCTGCCCCTCCATCACTGTGTCTATCCCTGCCCCTCCATCAGTGAGTCTATCCCTTCCCCTCCATCACTGTGTCTATCCCTTCCCCTCCATCAGTGAGTCTATCCCCGCCCCTCCATCACTGTGTCTATCCCTGCCCCTCCATCACTGTGTCTATCCCTGCCCCTCCATCACTGTGTCTATCCCTTCCCCTCCATCACTGTGTCTATCCCTTCCCCTCCATCACTGTGTCTATCCCTGCCCCTCCATCACTGTGTCTATCCCTGCCCCTCCATCACTGTGTCTATCCCTTCCCCTCCATCACTGTGTCTATCCCTTCCCCTCCATCACTGTGTCTATCCCGCCCCTCCATCACTGTGTCTATCCCTGCCCCTCCATCACTGTGTCTATTCCTGCCCCTCCATCACTGTGTCTATCCCTGCCCCTCCATCACTGTGTCTATCCCTGCCCCTCCATCACTGTGTCTATCCCTGCCCCTCCATCACTGTGTCTATCCTGCCTCTCGGTCTCCCTCACTCTCAATCTCACCCTCAGTTTCTGTATCATTTTCTCTTTTTTTCTTTCTCTCTCACAGTTTCTTTGCCCCTTTGTCTTTCCTTCTCTCACTCAATTGCACTCTCTGTCTCTCACTATCTCTCTTTCCTCTGCTGTTTCCTTCTCTCTCTTCAGTCTAACTCTTTCACTCTCACACCCCCCTCTCTCCCCTCTCTCTCTCCCTCTCTCTCTCTCTCCCTCTCTCTGTCTCTTTCTCTCTCTCCCTCTCTCTCCCCCCTCTCTCCCTCTCTCTGTCTCTGTCTGTCTGCCCCCTCTCTCTCTGTCTCTCTCTCTCTCTCTGTCTCTCTCTCTCTCTGTCTCTCTCTCCCCCCTCTCTCCCTCTCTCTGTCTCCCCCTCTCTCGCTGTCTCTCTCTCTGTCTCTCGCTCTTCCTCTCTCTCTCTCCCTCTCTCCATCTCTCTCTCACACACACACACAATCCCTCTGTTTTAATTTGTCCTGTAATTTCCTGTGACTCTTGGGCTCTCTCTTTCTACACTCACCATTGCCAGAAGGACATTAATGACTCCTCACTGACCTGGTGCGTAGACGAGCTGATTGGCCATCATCGGCAGCTCTGTTTCTAGTAAATTGCGATGTTAAATTATCCCAGGATTATTAAAGCAATAAAGTTTCCAAGTCAGGCTCTGAACGGCTGCACTGGAGGCGTTCACAGTCTCGTAAACTCCAACTTTACGTATTCTTCTAAATTTCAGTAATTAAAATTCTCAATATCAGTTTGGATGATGCAGTAAAAATACCAGCCAGAAAACAAAGTTACAGATTCAAAAAAGAAAGAAAAATGTTGTTCTGATCTGGAATGCGCTGCCTGAAAGGGCGGTGGAAGCAGATTCAATAATAACTTTCAAAAGGGAATTGGATAAATACTCGAAGGGGAGAAATTTACAGAACTCTGGACAAAGAGCAGGGGGAATGGGACTAATTGGAGAGCTCTTTCTGTGCTGTATCATTCTCTGATTCTATGGTCCATTGGGATTCTATACAATGGGAATGAATGGGAAGGGATTTGGTCCCTAGAAACATAGAAAACAGGAGCAAGAGTAGGCCATTCGGCCCTTCGGGCCTGCTCCGCCATTCAAAATGATCATAGCTGATCGTCTAACTCAGTACCCTGTTCCCGCTTTATCCCCATATCCCCTTGATCCCTTTAGCATTAAGAAATATTTCCATCTCCTTCTTGAATACATCTAATGACTTGGCCTCCACTGCCTTCTGTGGTAGAGAATTCCACAGGTTCACCACCCTCTGAGTGAAGAAATTTCTCCTCAACTCAGTTCTAAATGCCATACCCCATATCCTGAGACTGTGACCCCTGGTTCTAGACTCCCCAGTCATCGGGAACATCCTCCCTGCATCTAGTCTGTCTCGTCCTGTTAGAATTTTATATGTTTCGATGAGATGTGGTCTCACCAAGGCCCTGTATAACTGCAGTAAGACATCCCTGCTCCTGTACTCAAATCCTCTTGCAATGAAGGCCAACATAACATTCACCTTCCTAACTGCTTGCTGCACCTGAATGCTCGCTTTCAGCGACTGGTGTACAAGGACACCCAGGTCTCGTTGCACCTCCCCTTTTCCCAATCTATCACCATTCAGATAATAATCTGTCTTTCTGTTTTTGTAACCAAAGTGGATAACCTCACATTTATCCACGTTATACTGCATCTGCCATGTTCTTGCCCACTCACCCAACTTGTCTCAATCACATTGGAGCCTCTTTGCATCCTCCTCACAGCTCACATTCCACCCCAGCTTTGTGTCGTCTGCAAACTTGGAAATGTTACATTTAGTTCCCTCATTCAAATCATTGATATATATTGTGAATAGCTGGGGCCCAAGCACTGATCCCTGCGGTACCCCACTAGTCACTGCCTGCCACCCAGAAAAAGACTCGTTTATTCCTACTCTCTGTTTCCTGTCTGTCAACCAATTCTCAATCCAAGCCAGTACATTCCCCCCAATCCCATGTGCTTTAATTTTGCACACTAACCTCTTATGTGGGACCTTATCAAAAGCCTTCTGAAAATCCAAATACACCACATCCACTGGTTCTCCCCTATCTATTCTACTAGTTACATCCTCAAAAAACTCCAGAAGATTTATTAAGCTTGATTTCCCTTTCATAAACCCATGCTGACTTTGTCCAATCCCGTTAATGCCCTCCAAGTGTTCTGTTATCACATCTTTTATAATAGACTCCAGCATTTTCCCCACTACTGATGTTAGGCTAACTGGCCTGTAATTCCCTGTTTTTTCTCTCCCTCCTTTTTTAAATAGTGAGGTTACATTTTCCACCCTCCAATCTGTAGGAACTGTTCCAGAGTCTAGAATTTTGGAAGATGATCACCAATGCATCCACTATTTCCAGGGCCACTTCCTTTAGTACTCTGGGATATAGATTATCAGGCCCTGGGGATTTGTCAGTCTTTAGCCCCATTAATTTCCCGAGCACTATTTTTTTTACGAATACTGGTTTCCTTCAGTTCCTCCCTCTCACTAGACCCTTGGTTCCCTAACATTTCTGGCAGGTTATTTGTGTCCTCCTTTGTGAAGACAGAACCAAAGTATGTGTTTAATTGTTCTGCCATTTCTTTGTTCCCCATTATAATTTCCCCCATTTCTGACTGTAAGGGACCTACATTTGTCTTCACTAATCTTTTTCTCTTGACATATTTATCGAAGCTTTTACAGTCAGTTTTTATGTTCCCTGCTAGTTTACTCCCATACTCTATTTTTCCCCTCTTAATCAATCTCTTTGTTCTCCTTTGCTGAATTCTGAACTGCTCCCAATCCTCAGGCTTGCTGCTTTTTCTGGCAATTTTATATGTCTCCTCTTTGGATCTAATACTATCCCTAATTTCTTTTGTAAGCCATGGTTGAGACAACTTTCCTGATTTATTTTTGCGTCAGACAGGAATGAATAATTGTTGTAATTCCTGCACACGTTCTTTAAATATTAGCCATTGCCTGTCCACCATCATCCCTTTTAGTAAAGTTCCCCAATCTATCATCGCCAACTCACACCTCATACTTTCGTAATTTCCTTTATTTAGATTCAGGATCCTAGTTTTGGATTCAGCTACTTCACTCTCCATCTTAATGAGGAATTCCATCATGTTATGGTCGCTCTTCCCTAAGGGACCCCGCACAACAAGATTGTTAATTAATCCTTTCTCATTGCACAATACCCAGTCTAGGATCGCCTGTTCTCTAGTTGGTTTCTCAACGTATTGGTCTAGAAAACCATCACATACACACTCCAGGAATTCCTCCCCCACAGTATTATTGCTAATTTGGTTTCACCAATCTATATGTAGATTAAAGTCACCCATGATTATAGTTGTACCCTTCTTGCATGTGTCTCTTATTTCCTGTTTAATGCCCTCCCCTACATCTCCACTGCTGTTTGGGGGCCTATAGACAACCCCCACCAACATTTCCTGCCCCTTGGTGTTTCTTAGATCCACCCATACAGATTCCACATCGTGATTTTCCGAGCCAATATCCTTCCTCACTATTGCATTGATTTCCTCCTTTACTAACAACGCTACCCCACCTCCTTTCCCTTTTTGCCTGGCCTTCCTAAATATTGAAGACCCCTGGATGTTCAGTTCCCATCCTTGGTCACCCTGCAGCCATGTCTCCGTAATCGCAACTATATTATAACCGTTAATATCTATCTGCGCTGTTAATTCATCTACCTTATTGCGAATGCTCCGCGCATTAAGACACAATGCTTTTAGACTGGTCTTTAGACTAGTCATCTTAGTTTTATTTTGCACTATGGCCCTATTTGTTTTTCGCCCTTGTTTTCTCTGCCTTCCACTATTGCTTCTTCCCTTTCTGTCTTTTGTTTCTATCCTTGTTCCCCTCCTCTGTCTCCCTGCTCAGGTTCCCATCCCCCTGCCATTCTAGTTTAAACCCTCCCCAACAGCACCAGCAAACACCCCTGCGAGGACATTGGTCCCGGTCCTGCTCGGGTGTAACCCGTCTCGCTTGTACAGGTCCCACCTTCCCCAGAACCGGTCCCAATGTCCCTGGAATCTAAATCCCTCCCTCCTGCACCATCCCTGCAGCCACGCATTCATCTGGTCTATTCTCCTGTTCCTATACTCACTAGTACATGGCACTGGTGGTAATCCTGAGATCACTACCTTTGAGGTCCTGCTTTTTAATTTATCTCCTAACTCCTTAAATTCACCTTGCAGGACCTCATCCCTTTTTTTACCTATGTCATTGGTACCAATATATTTTTTTTATTCGTTCACGGGATGTGGGCGTCGCTGGCGAGGCCGCCATTTATTGCCCATCCCTAATTGCCCTTGAGAAGGTGGTGGTGAGCCGCCTTCTTGAACCGCTGCAGTCCGTGTGGTGAAGGTTCTCCCACAGTGCTGTTAGGAAGGGAGTTCCAGGATTTTGACCCAGCGACGATGAAGGAACGGCCGATATATTTCCAAGTCGGGATGGTGTGTGACTTGGAGGGGAACGTGCAGGTGGTGTTGTTCCCATGTGCCTGCTGCTCTTGTCCTGCTAGGTGGTAGAGGTCACGGGTTTGGGAGGTGCTGTCGAAGAAGCCTTGGCGAGTTGCTGCAGTGTATCCTGTGGATGGTGCACACTGCAGCCACTGTGCGCCGGTGGTGAAGGGAGTGAATGTTTAGGGTGGTGGATGGGGGGCCAATCAAGCGGCTGCTTTGTCCTGGATGGTGTCGAGCTTCTTGAGTGGACCACGACTACTGGCTGTTCACCCTCCCCCTCCAGAACGCCCTGCAGCCGTTCCGTGACATCCTTGACCCTAGCACCAGGGAGGCAACATACCATCTTGGACGTTTGCAGCCGCAGAAACGCCTATCTGTTCCCCTTACAATGGAATCTCCTATCACTATAGCCCTGCCACTCTTATTCCTCCCCTCCTGTGCAGCAGAGCCACCCGTGGTGCCACGAACTTGGCTCTTGCTGCTTTCCCCTGATAAGCCATCTCCCCCAACAGCATCCAAAGCGGTATATCTGTTTGAGAGGGAGATGGCCCCAGGGGACTCCTGCTCTACCTGCCTAGTCCTTCTATTCTTCCTGGCAGTCACCTATTTCCTTTCTGCCTGCGTAATCTTTACCTGCGGTGTGACCACCTCACTGAACGTGCTATCCACGATAATCTCAGCATCGCGGATGCTCCACAGTGAATCCACCCGCAGCTCCAGCTCCGAAATGCGGTTAGCCAGTAGCTGCAGCTGGACACACTTCCTGCACACATGGTCGCCAGGGACACCTGTAGTGTCCATGACTTCCCACATAGTGCAGGAGAAGCAAATCACGGGTGTGAGCTCTGCTGCCATGACTTGCCTTAGATTAAGCTCGTTAGTTACTCCCTTTAAGAAATTTACTCCTTTAAATTATTCTTAATTTAGAGAATGTTAACTACACCAGGGACCTTGATTCACTAAGATACACTACTTGCTGTAAGAGCTGCAAACCTCACCTTTCTTTTTACTTTAGTTACTGTAGAACAGTAGAAGCACTCACTTGAACCTTCTTACCAATCAGGTGCCTCCCCTGTGTCACGTCACTTTCTGATTTCTGACGTCACTTCGAACTCTGTTGCAGCTGTTCACCTGAAGGTCCCGCTCCCTCTGCTCCGAAATCCCCCATTTTTGTGGGACGCTCCCTCTGCTCTGTTCCACTCCTCCCAGCTCTTGATTTGGTCCATTGGGATCCTGTACAATGGGAGTAAATGGGAAGGTAATTGGTCCATTGGATTCTGTACGATGGGAGTGAATGGGAAGGGGTTTGGTCCATTGGGATTCTGTACGATGGGAGTGAATGGGAAGGGGTTTGGTCCATTGGATTCTGTACGATGGGAGTGAATGGGAAGGGGTTTGGTCCATTGGATTCTGTACGATGGGAGTGAATGGGAAGGGGTTTTGGTCCATTGGGATTCTGTACGATGGGAGTGAATGGGAAGGGGTTTGGTCCATTGGGATTCTGTACGATGGGAGTGAATGGGAAGGGGTTTGGTCCATTGGGATTCTGTACGATGGGAGTGAATGGGAAGGGGTTTGGTCCATTGGGATTCTGTACGATGGGAGTGAATGGGAAGGGGTTTGGTCCATTGGGATTCTGTACGATCGGAGTGAATGGGAAGGGGTTTGGTCCATTGGGATTCTGTACGATCGGAGTGAATGGGAAGGGGTTTGGTCCATTGGGATTCTGTACGATCGGAGTGAATGAGAGGAGTTTTATTCCATCAAATATCTTTTCTTGAATTCGAATGCTTGTACAGGATGTTGATTTACTTGGACCTGACTGTAATGTAGAGTGAAAGTTGGAGTGAGATGGGATGTGACGGTTTCAGAGGTAGCAGGAGGCCCCGGGCACTGATTGTTCACTGGGGATGAATGGATTGCAGGAGCGCTGTGAGTGGCTCTGCCCGCGGGGAGCATAGTGCTGATGTTCTAATTGATCTTTCCATTTCAGCATTTAGTCAGAATCAGATCTGAATTACAAAGAAGTACTAAAGGGAGAGAGAGAGAAAAGACAGAAAGAAAGAACTGTGGGCAGAGAGAGAGATGGACAGAGAGAGATGGACAGAGAGAGGGAGAAAGAGAGGCACAAGCATGAAACCAGAGCGAGTGAATGCTTTGAGATAGATCCATTGGGATTCCACTGGTGGGCGAGTCTAGGACAAGGGGACATAACCTTAAAATCAGAGCCAGGCCATTCAGGAGAGACGTTAGGAAACACTTCTTCACACAGAGGGTGGTAGAAGTGTGGAGCTCTCTCCCACAGAGAGCAGTAGATGCTAACTCAATTAATAATATTAAATCTGAGAACAAAAATTTTTGTTAGCCAAGGGTATTAAAGGATTTGGAGCCAAGGCGAGTGGATGGAGTTAGGAAACAGATCAGCCATGATCCCATTGAATGGTGGAACAGGCTTGAGGGGCTGAATGGCCTCCTCCTGTTCTTGTGTTCCTGTGTTACTATGTTCTATGATAGAGGCCAAATCTTGTTCTCAGACTTCTCTCATCTCCATCACAATCTCTTATCTGTTGCCGTGCAGGTGTTCCTGTACATTAAGGGGTCGATTCTGACCCCCTTCGCCAGGTGTTCACGGGAGGCCAGGGATATTGGCCTCAGGATGGGGTCATTAACACCGGTGATGCGGCCAACGCCATTTTGAAAGGGTCCTCCAGGCGGGCATCCAAAGCGAATGCCTGTTTCACACGATAGACCCCCTTTAATCTGGAAATCGGGGTCCATTGACGTAAATCGGAGCTTGATCACCATTCCAGTTGGGAACTGGTGTGACCTGTGCCATGCTCACTCAGACCCGTTCCCACCGGCCCCGGCTAAAGGTAATTGTTGAATTATTTTTCTGGGCTCCAGTGGATCAGGAGTGGGAGTGACCCACAAAATAATCCGGCCCTTTCTCACTTCACTTTTGAAGGTGGAAATTGGATCAACACTAATAATTCTCCACCTGTCCATTCATCCAGGGGACAGTGTAGAGGGAGCTTTACTCTGTATCTAACCCTGTACCTGCCCCGGGAGTGTTTGATGGGACAGTGTAGAGGGAGCTTTACTCTGTATCTAACCCTGTACCTGCCCTGGGAATGTTTGATGGGACAGTGTAGAGGGAACTTTACTCTGTATCTAACCCGTGCTGTACCTGCCCTGGGAGTGTTTGATGGGACAGTGTAGAGGGAGCTTTACTCTGTATCTAACCCGTGCTGTACCTGCCCCGGGAGTGTTTGATGGGACAGTGTAGAGGGAGCTTTACTCTGTATCTAACCCTGTACCTGCCCCGGGAGTGTTTGATGGGGCAGTGTAGAGGGAGCTTTATTCTGTATCTAACCCTGTACCTGCCCTGGGAGTGTTTGATGGGACAGTGTAGAGGGAGCTTTACTCTGTATCTAACCCTGTACCTGCCCCGGGAGTGTTTGATGGGGCAGTGTAGAGGGAGCTTTATTCTGTATCTAACCCTGTACCTGCCCTGGGAGTGTTTGATGGGACAGTGTAGAGGGAGCTTTACTCTGTATCTAACCCTGTATCTGCCCTGGGAGTGTTTGATGGGACAGTGTAGAGGGAGCTTTACTCTGTATCTAACCCTGTATCTGCCCTGGGAGTGTTTGATGGGACAGTGTAGAGGGAGCTTTACTCTGTATCTAACCCTGTATCTGCCCTGGGCGTGTTTGATGGGACAGTGTAGAGGGAGCTTTACTCTATATCTAACCCTGTACCTGCCCTGGGAGTGTTTGATGGGACAGTGTAGAGGGAGCTTTACTCTGTATCTAACCCATGCTGTACCTGCCCTGGGAGTGTTTGATGGGACAGTGTAGAGGGAGTTTTACTCTGTATCTAACCCTGTACCTGCCCTGGGAGTGTTTGATGGGACAGTGTAGAGGGAGCTTTACTCTGTATCTAACCCTGTATCTGCCCTGGGAGTGTTTGATGGGACAGTGTAGAGGGAGCTTTACTCTATATCTAACCCTGTACCTGCCCTGGGAGTGTTTGATGGGACAGTGTAGAGGGAGCTTTACTCTGTATCTAACCCTGTACCTGCCCTGGGAGTGTTTGATGGGACAGTGTAGAGGGAGCTTTACTCTGTATCTAACCCGTGCTGTACCTGCCCTGGGAGTGTTTGATGGGACAGTGTAGAGGGAGCTTTACTCTGTATCTAACCCGTGCTGTACCTGCCCTGGGAGTGTTTGATGGGACAGTGTAGAGGGAGCTTTACTCTGTATCTAACCCGTGCTGTACCTGCCCTGGGAGTGTTTGATGGGACAGTGTAGAGGGAGCTTTACTCTGTATCTAACCCGTGCTGTACCTGCCCTGGGAGTGTTTGATGGGACAGTGTAGAGGGAGCTTTACTCTGTATCTAACCCGTGCTGTACCTGCCCTGGGAGTGTTTGATGGGACAGTGTAGAGGGAGCTTTACTCTGTATCTAACCCGTGCTGTACCTGCCCTGGGAGTGTTTGATGGGACAGTGTAGAGGGAGCTTTACTCTGTATCTAACCCGTGCTGTACCTGCCCTGGGAGTGTTTGATGGGACAGTGTAGAGGGAGCTTTACTCTGTATCTAACCCGTGCTGTACCTGCCCTGGGAGTGTTTGATGGGACAGTGTAGAGGGAGCTTTACTCTGTATCTAACCCGTGCTGTACCTGCCCTGGGAGTGTTTGATGGGACAGTGTAGAGGGAGCTTTACTCTGTATCTAACCCGTGCTGTACCTGCCCTGGGAGTGTTTGATGGGACAGTATAGAGGGAGCTTTACTCTGTATCTAACCCGTGCTGTACCTGCCCTGGGAGTGTTTGATGGGACAGTGTAGAGGGAGCTTTACTCTGTATCTAACCCGTGCTGTACCTGCCCTGGGAGTGTTTGATGGGACAGTGTAGAGGGAGCTTTACTCTGTATCTAACCCGTGCTGTACCTGCCCTGGGAGTGTTTGATGGGACAGTGTAGAGGGAGCTTTACTCTGTATCTAACCCGTGCTGTACCTGCCCTGGGAGTGTTTGATGGGACAGTGTAGAGGGAGCTTTACTCTGTATCTAACCCGTGCTGTACCTGCCCTGGGAGTGTTTGATGGGACAGTGTAGAGGGAGCTTTACTCTGTATCTAACCCGTGCTGTACCTGCCCTGGGAGTGTTTGATGCCAAGATGTGTAAAAGTAATTGTATTTCTCTGAACTGACATCCTTCATCTTAATAAGTCCAAAAAGGAACAATTAAAGTTACACAGGAAGGTGGGGTCACTTAACACAAAACTCTGCTGTCAAACGCAGAACAATAAAGCAGTTTGAAAGATGCTGCAATGAAGGGACTAACTCTCAGCCAGTCTGCAGCCTGCTCGCTGCCTCAAACTATTACCAGTGATATAAATCTTTATCAAAGGTTACAGAGTGTGAAATATAGCTTCATAATTTATGCGGTCGTTATTAATCATTTATTCAAGCCTTCATTTGCCTCCAGGCATTTAGAATGGATTCTATTCCTGACTAAACTCTATTAACAGCGTAAGGCAGTTGGGTCTGAACCTCGCCTTGTGTAGACCAGTGATTAGATTCCACGATTCTAACCGCGTCCCGGGAATATTGAATACAGCGGGTAAGGAATGTGGCATCGATCATAATTACACACCTGCCTCCTGTACACACTCAGCGAGGTGGGGAGGGGGAATCACATTGTGAGGGAGTGTGTGGGTCCAGTAATGGCTGAATCAGTGCACTTTGCTCTGCCCTGTCTCCTTCGATGGGAGGTCGAGATCTTTGGGGTAAGGTTCCCGCTTCTGGGCTCCCCACAATAGAATCTTACAGCATTAGCAGGAGGCCATTTGGCCCATCGTGCCTGTGCCGGCTCTTTGAAAGAGCTGTCCAATTAGTCCCACTCCCCGGTTCTTTCCCCCATAGTCCTGTAAATTTTTCCCTTTCAACTATTTATCTAATTGCCTTTTGAAAGTTATTATTGAATCTGCTTCCACCGCCCTTTCAGGCAGCGCATTCCAGATCAGAACAACTCACTGCGTAAAAAAAACTCTCCTCATCTCCCCTCTGGACGATCAAGGAGCCACGTATACTCGTTGGAAAATAAGAGTCCAGATGGGCTAGAGGAGCAAAGTCTTCCTGTATTTTGTCACAGTCTCCTTCAGTATTAACTTTACACACGAACAGGAGGAGGCCATTCAGCCCCTCGAGCCTGTTCCGCCATTCAATGAGATCATGGCTGATCTGTGGCCTAACTCTATAAACCCGCCTTCGCCCCCAAACTCCTTATCAAAAATCCTTCTGCCTCAAGAAGCAGAAATTTCCCCCTCTTCCGTCCCATCCTTCGAAAGCCCAATTTCTCCATGTCCCTCAGCCCCAATCACAGCCCCGACCATGGCTGAGTTAACGCAGGGGTCTGTGGGGCCTGTGAGGCCTGTGAGGCCTATGGGGCCTGAGGAGTTTGTGGGGCCTTTGGGCCTGAGGGGCCTGAGGAGTTTGTGGGTCCTGTGGGGCCTGTACCCCGGTGGGGGGGGGGACGGGGGGAGTGGGTCCCATGAACTCAGCTCTCCGTGAACTTAAACAGGGCCGAGCTCCGGTTGAGTGAATTGAAATTTGCGGCAGGCGGTGACTGGAATTTGAGCGCTGGGGGGGGAGAGGGGCGAGGATTTAGTCACCTGACTGCAGTCCTGCCCGTGTCCGTGTGACCCACACGCGGTTCCCCAGCGGAGGGCAGACGCCCGCCAGCAGAGCGGGAAAGAGTGGAAGGCGCCCTCGGGAAAAAAGAAAAGAAAGAATTTGCATTTCTATCGCACCTCTCACGACCTTGGGACGTCCCAGAGCGCTTCACAGCCAATTAAATACTTTTTTGAAGTGTAGTTACCGTCGTAATGTAGGTAACGAGGCAGCAGGAGACGGAGTCGGGACCAGAGAAACAGCAGTCAGGTCAAACGATGGGAACTAATTTGATACAGGAGGGTAGAAAAGGCAGGAGAGGGGAGAAGGGGCAGCCTTGTATATACGGCAGAATTTGGAAATGAAAGGACATGAATTGATATCTCAGGATAAGAAACAATAATTAGATAGTCCAGCTCACATTACCAAGTAAGGTTAACTATTGGGGTCTTCTCCAGAGCCCTGGGCAGTGGATCGTAGGATGGGATAGGAGGGTGTGTAGAGGGCATGAATGGACGCCTTCATCCAATCCAGTGCAAACGGGGAAAAGGCTTATGGGGTGAGGCAAGAGAATCAGAGCCAGTGACTGAGGATAATTCAATGATATGAAAACACCATCAGACCACACTGGGAGCACTGTGAACAGTTCCGGTCTCCATATTATACAAAGGATATAGAGGCACTGGAGAAGGTGCAAAAAAGATTTACAAGAATGATACCAGAAGTGAAAGGTTATAACTATCAGGAAAGGCTGAACAGGCTGAGGCTCTTTTCTCTAGAAAAGAGAAGACTGAGGGGTGACCTGATTGAGGTCTTTAAGATAATGAAAGGGTTCGATAGGGTAGACGTAGAGAAAATGTTTCCACTTGAGGGGGAGACCAGAACTAGGGGTCATAAATATAAAATATCACCAATAAATCCAATAGGGAATTCAGGAGAAACTTCTTTACCCAGAGAGTGGTGAGAATGTGGAACTCGCTCCCACGAGGAGTAGTTGAGGTGAATAGTGTAGATGGATTTAAGGGGAAGCTGGATAAACACATGAGGGAGAAAGGAATAGAAGGACATGTTGATAGGGTGAGATGAAGTAGGGAGGGAGGAGGCTCGTGTGGAGCATAAACACCGGGATAGACCAGTTGGGCCGAATGGCCTGTTTCTGTGCTGTACATTCTATGTAATTCTGTGTAACTCACATCAGATCTCTCTCCTCAAGATATTGAAATCGAGGCTTATCCCTCCATCTCCTGCTCCCTCATTCTTTCCCAAAACTTCAGAACCGTGGACCCTCTCACCCCCCTCAGCCCTTCCCTTCATCGTACAATCTACAGGCTATTAAAAACCAAGCTTTTTTAAAAATTCATTCTCAGGATGTGGGCGTCGCTGGCGAGGCCGGCATTTATTGCCCATCACTAATTGCCCTTGAGAAGGTGGTGGTGAGCCGCCTTCTTGAACCGCTGCAGTCCATGTGGTGACGGTTCTCCCACAGTGCTGTTAGGAAGGGAGTTCCAGGATTTTGACCCAGCGACGATGAAGGAACGGAGATATATTTCCAAGTCGGGATGGTGTGTGACTTGGAGGGGAACGTGCAGGTGGTGTTGTTCCCATGTGCCTGCTGCTCTTGTCCTTCTGGGTGGTAGAGGTCGTGGGTTTGGGAGGTGCTGTCTGGTGTCAACCGATCACTCTGTTGACCAGAGGTCACTGGTTACGGTTATTGGCTTAGTACAAAGAGGAGAAGAGTCAATTCTTTCTTAACTCTCAATTCGCTTTATTCACGTCGTTAGATCATATACATACACAAAACTCAATAACTCCTTCCTGATTTACTTCACTTATGACTTCCAAACTTTGTGGTGTGTTGCCCTGTGGCCTTTGACCCTTCACCTGGGTTTCTGAATAAGCAAAACAATCCATTGCCGCGCTGATGGTCAGAGAGTTGGTGCAATATAACGTAGAATTAGTGTAACACGGAGATGGTATAATTTCCATGTAGCATCAGAGTGAATATTCCTGCCTGGTCCCTGCCCCAGAGCATTGATGCTTCTTTGATGTTCCTTGAGATGTAATTTAAGGGGAATAAATCATCTGATGAAGAGGCTGACGGGAGGTTGAGAGAGTCGGAAGCAGGTAACAGCTGAGAGGCTGCGTCTCAACATCATTCACTCCAACACGTTCCTGCTCAATCTAATTGGCTTGGGATCTAATTGGAGGACATGTGAAGGTGGTGATTTGCCAAACATTCTGTTTGAATCAATCCGATCCCAGAACCCCCAAATTCCACATCTCAAACTAATTATAAACATTGTGCCTCCATCTTGTTCTTGATTCCACCCCCTCCCCCACACCTCCCCCTCCCCCTCCCCACCCCCACCCCCTCCCCACCCCCCTCCCCCTCCCCACCCCACCCCTCCCCCAACCCCCCTCCCCAACCCCTTCCCCCTCCCCACCCCCACCCCCTCCCCACCCCCACCCCTCCCCTCCCCAACCCCCCTCCCCCTCCCCACCCCCACCCCTCCCCACCCCCACCCCTCCCCAACCCACAACACCCCTCCCCACCCCTCCCCTCCCACAAACCCCCTCCCCCAGCCCCCCTCCCCACCCCCACCCCTCCCCACCCCCACCCCTCCCCTCCCCACCCACAACACCCCTCCCCACCCCCTCCCCCAACCCCCCTCCCCTCCCACAACACCCCTCCCCACCCCCACCCCTCCCCTCCCACAACCCCCCTCCCCCTCCCCTCCCCCACCCCCCTCCCCTCCCCCAACCCCCTCCCCTCCCCCAACACCCCACCCCCATCCCCTCCCCCTCCCCACCCCCTCCCCTCCCCCAACCGCCCTCCCCCAACCCCCCTCCCCCACCACCCTCCCCCACCCCCTCCCCTCCCCCAACCCCCACCGCCCTCCCCCACCCCCTCCTCTCCCCCAACCCCCCTCCCCCAACCCCCCTCCCCCAGCCCCCCTTCCCCCTTCCCCCAGTCCCCACCCCTCCCCTCCCCCAACCCCCCTCCCCCAAGCCCTCCCCTCCCCCAGTCCCTCCCCCTTCCCTTCCCCCTTCCCCACCCCCTCCCCAACCCCCTCCCCTTCCCCCTCCCCCAGCCCCCTCCCCCTCCCCCTCCCAGACTCTCCTGATTGGGTCAGTCTTTGATGGAATGGTGAAGAGCATTGGGGTGAACATCAGCACAAAGGGAGGCTGCAGTTGGACCGTTGAACAGCTCGGCTCGCAAGTGGATGGGAAACAGGTTTTTTTGGAGACAGATACTCAGAACCCAGTGAGAAGTGGGGTTGCCAACCCTCCAGGATTGTTCTGGGGTCTCCAGACGTAAAAGATCCCCTGGCACTATTTCAAACAAGAGTTGGAGAGTTTTCCCCGGTGTCCTGAGGCCAATATTTATCCCTCAACCAACATCGCTAAAAAACAGATGATCTGTTCATTATCTCATTGCTGTTTGTGGGATCTTGCTGTGCGCAAATTGGCTGCTGCGTTTCCTACATTACAACAGTGACTACGTTTCAGAAAAGTACTTAATCGGCTATAAAGCACTCTGGGACGTCCTGAGGTGGTGAAGGGCACGATAGAAATTCAAGATCTTTCTTATTATTCCCAGATTTTTAAAGCTGAATTCGAATTCTCACGGTGGGAAATGAATTTGCGTCCTCTGGATTATTAGTCCAGTGACATAACCACTATCCTCCCACACCCCGAAGTTATTTACAGAATTGCCAGTTTCTAATCTTTAGAAATCAAAAAACCAATTAACAGCTGCTCGGAAGAGATTTTTCACATGGATTTAATTATCTTCTTCCTTTTATTGGCTTCCCTTTCAGCTGCTCACTGCCTTTCTCAACCCTTTTTTAAAAAAAAACGCATTACAAAAATCTCATTATTTGGTTGCTTAAAGCTGGTGAGAAATTTAAAGGACGCCAGGGATTGTGAGAAATGAAAGACATTTAGGTGTAGACGTCAGTTCGGTGCTGCTCCAAATTTTAGATCTAATCTCACAGCCGCACTTCCTGACTCCCAGTTACCACAGTGCTGACGCTGCAGGGACGGCTGGTCCACACGCCAAAACAGCAGCCATTTTGCACACAGCAAGATCCCACAAACACCAATGAGGTGAACATAGGAACGGGGGAGGCCATTCATCCCCTCGAGCCTGTTCTGCCATTCGATTAGATCATGGCTGATCTGTATCTTAACTCCATTTACCCGCCTTGGTTCTGTGACCCTTAATCCCCTCACCCACAAAAATCTATCAATCCCAGTTTTGAAAGCTCCAATTGACCCCCAGCCTCAACAGCTTTTTGGGGGAGAGAGTTCCAGATTCCCACTCCCCTTTGTGTGATGAAGTGCTTCCCGACATCACCCCTGAACGGCCTGGCTCTAATTTTAAGGTTCTGCCCCCTTGTTCTGGACTCCCCCCACCAGAGGAAATAGTTTCTCTCTATCGACCCTATCAAATCCTTTAATCATTTTAAACCCCTCGATTAGATCACCCCTTAATCTTCGACACTCGAGGGAATACAAGCCCAGTCTGTGCAACCTGTCCTCGTAATTTAACCCTTTTAACCCCGGTATCATTCTGGTGAATCTGCGCTGCCCCCCCTCCAAGGCCGATATATCCTTCCTGAGGGGCGGGGCCCAGAACTGAACCCAGTCTCCAGATGGGGTCTGACCAGATAGAGGTCTTTAAGATGATGAAAGGGTTTGATAGGGTAGATGTAGAAAAGATGTTTCCACTTGTGGGAGAGTCCAGAACTAGGGGTCATAAATATAAGAGAGTCACTAATAAATCCAATAGGGAATTCAGGAGAAACTCCTTCACCCAAATTATTGACCTGGTTGGGAAATTGGCTGAGCGGCAGGAGACAGAGAGTTGGGATAATGGGCAGGTACTCAAATTGGCAGAATGTGACTAGTGGTGTCCCCCAGGGATCTGTGTTGGGGCCTCAATTATTCACTGTATTTATTAACGATTTAGATGGGGGTCTGACCGGGGCTTTATATAAACTGTAACATAACTTCCTCCCTTTTGTATTCCAGCCCCATTGGGATAAAGGAGGTGGGAATACAAATGATAATTGTCCACTTTTACTGATTTCTATACTTGGGCCCCTAAATCTCTCGGCTCCTCCACAGTTCCGAGCTTCTCACCATTTAGAAAATACCCTGATTTATCTTTCTTAGGCCCAGAGTGGGAGACCTCACACTTCCCCACATTGATCTCCATTTGCCCCAGTTTTCCCGCTCACCGATCTATCAATGTCCCTTTGCAACTTTGAATGTTGGTGGGCTGGGCCTCAGGAGCCTCCTGGCGATCTTCATTACCAAACACACCCTAATATAAGTGCAACCTTAAAATACTTTCCCTCCTGTCTTGTACAAGGACAAAGTAGTTCCCTTTGTCTTATATTCAATTGTCCAACAAATGCTCCCCAACACTCTGTTCACTCCAGATATCTCTTCACAGCAATGCTCATCAATCTTTCTTTAGTAATCTATACACTAAAACACCCAGATCCCTTTCTTTCTCACCTCCTTAAATGCATTTCCTTGAAGGCTGTCAGTATTTTAAGCATTTGTCCTTCCCATGTGCACTGCACTTCTCCAACCAGGACTATTGACCCCTGGGTTAGAGAGAGAGGGAAATCAGCCAGGGTTCCTGCTCCTGATCACTGTCCAGTGACCCCTGGGTTAGAGAGAGAGGGGAAATCAGCCAGGGTTCCTGCTCCTGATCACTGTCCAGTGACCCCTGGGTTAGAGAGAGAGGGGAAATCAGCCAGGGTGCCTGCTCCTGATTACTGTCCAGTGACCCCTGGGTTAGAGAGAGAGGGGAAATCAGCCAGGGTGCCTGCTCCTGATCACTGTCCAGTGACCCCTGGGCAAGAGAGAGGGGAAATCAGCCAGGGTTCCTGCTCCTGATCACTGTCTAGTGACCCCTGGGTTAGAGAGAGGGGGAAATCAGCCAGGGTTCCTGCTCCTGATCACTGTCCAGTGACCCCTGGGCAAGAGAGAGGGGAAATCAGCCAGGGTTCCTGCTCCTGATCACTGTCTAGTGACCCCTGGGTTAGAGAGAGGGGGAAATCAGCCAGGGTTCCTGCTCCTGATCACTGTCCAGTGACCCCTGGGTTAGAGAGAGAGGGGAAATCAGCCAGGGTTCCTGCTCCTGATCACTGTCCAGTGACCCCTGGGTTAGAGAGAGAGGGGAAATCAGCCAGGGTGCCTGCTCCTGATCACTGTCCAGTGACCCCTGGGTTAGAGAGAGAGGGGAAATCAGCCAGGGTTCCTGCTCCTGATCACTGTCCAGTGACCCCTGGGCAAGAGAGAGGGGAAATCAGCCAGGGTTCCTGCTCCTGATCACTGTCCAGTGACCACTGGGTTAGAGAGAGGGGAAATCAGCCAGGGTTCCTGCTCCTGATCACTGTCCAGTGACCCCTGGGTTAGAGAGAGGGGAAATCAGCCCTGGTTCCTGCTCCCGATCACTGTCCAGTGACCCCTGGGTTAGAGAGAGGGGAAATCAGCCAGGGTTCCTGCTCCCGATTACTGTCCAGTGACCCCTGGGTTAGAGAGAGGGGAAATCAGCCAGGGTTCCTGCTCCCGATCACTGTCCAGTGACCCCTGGGTTAGAGAGAGGGGGAAATCAGCCAGGGTTCCTGCTCCCGATCACTGTCCAGTGACCCCTGGGTTAGAGAGAGGGGAAATCAGCCAGGGTTCCTGCTCCCGATCACTGTCCAGTGACCCCTGGGTTAGAGAGAGAGGGGAAATCAGCCAGGGTTCCTGCTCCTGATCACTGTCCAGTGACCCCTGGGTTAGAGAGAGAGGGGAAATCAGCCAGGGTGCCTGCTCCTGATCACTGTCCAGTGACCCCTGGGTTAGAGAGAGGGGGAAATCAGCCAGGGTTCCTGCTCCTGATCACTGTCCAGTGACCCCTGGGTTAGAGAGAGGGGAAATCAGCCCTGGTTCCTGCTCCCGATCACTGTCCAGTGACCCCTGGGTTAGAGAGAGAGGGAAATCAGCCAGGGTTCCTGCTCCTGATCACTGTCCAGTGACCCCTGGGTTAGAGAGAGGGGAAATCAGCCAGGGTTCCTGCTCCCGATCACTGTCCAGTGACCCCTGGGTTAGAGAGAGGGGGAAATCAGCCAGGGTTCCTGCTCCCGATCACTGTCCAGTGACCCCTGGGTTAGAGAGAGGGGGAAATCAGCCAGGGTTCCTGCTCCCGATCACTGTCCAGTGACCCCTGGGTTAGAGAGAGGGGGAAATCAGCCAGGGTTCCTGCTCCCGATCACTGTCCAGTGACCCCTGGGTTAGAGAGAGGGGAAATCAGCCCTGGTTCCTGCTCCCGATCACTGTCCAGTGACCCCAGGGTTAGAGAGAGGGGAAATCAGCCAGGGTTCCCGCTCCTGATCACTGTCCAGTGACCCCTGGGTTAGAGAGAGGGAAATCAGCCAGGGTTCCTGCTCCCGATCACTGTCCAGTGACCCCAGGGTTAGAGAGAGGGGAAATCAGCCAGGGTTCCCGCTCCTGATCACTGTCCAGTGACCCCTGCTGGAAAGTGCATGTGCTTGAAGTAAGGACAGAATTGGATTCGGCTGTGATGCACCCCACAGTTGAATATTCAGCCAGCACAAACCTGTCAAATTTCAGTGCATTTAGTTTGAAAATGACACTGATTTATATGGGTCTCTCTCTGAAGAACCGTCTCAGCTCTGTGTGACAGGCTTCAATCTTTTTCACTCCAGATCTAAAAATCTCCTGATCAGGACAGAAACTAGACTCATGGACGAGGTGCCCGTGGAACAAACCACAGGGGCAGCCAGTGGCTTCACCCTCTCTCTGTGTGTGTGTCTCTCTCTCTCTCTCTCTCTGTCTCTCCCTCTCTGTCTCTCTCTCTCTCTGTCTCTGTCTCTCTCTCTGTCTCTCCCTCTCTCTGTCTCTCCCTCTCTCTCTCCCTCTCTTTCTCTCCCTCTCTCTTTCTCTCCCTCTCCCTTTCTCTCTGTCTCTGTCTCCGTCTTTCTCTGAGGTGGCTGCAGGGACAGTGGATTCATTGGTTGTGATCTTCCAAATTCTCTAGATTCTGGAATGGTCCCAGCGGATTGGAAGGTAACAAATGTTACCCCGCTATTCAAGAAAGGAGGGAGAGAGAAAACAGGGAACTACAGGCCAGGTGGCCTGATATCAGTCGTTGGGAAAATGCTGGAATCCATTATCAAGGAAGTGGTAACAGGGCACTTAGAAAATCATAATATGATTAGGCAGAGTCAACATGGTTTTATGAAAGGGAAATCGTGTTTGACAAATTTATTAGAGTTTTCTGAGGATGTAACTAGCAGGGTAGATAAAGGGGAACCAGTGGATGGAGTGTATTTGGATTTTCAAAAGGCATTCGATAAGGTGCCACATAAAAGGTTGTTACACAAGATAAGGGCTCATGGGGTTGGGGATAATATATTAGCATGGATAGAGGATTGGTTAAAGGACAGAAAACAGAGAGTAGGGATAAACGGGTCATTCTCAGGTTGACAGGCTGTAACTAGTGGGGTGCCGCAAGGATCAGTGCTTGGGCCTCAGCTATTTACAATCTATATTAATGAATTGGATGAAGGGACCGGGTGTAATGTATCCAAGTTTCCTGACGATACAAAGCCAGGTGGGAGAGTAAGCTGTGAGGAGGACACAAAGAGTCTGCAAAGGGATATAGAGAGGTTAAGTGAGTGGGCAAGAAGGTGGCAGATGGAGTATAATGTGGGGAAATGTGACGTTATTCACTTTGGTAGGAAGAATAGAAAAACAGAATATTTTATAAATGGTGAGAAACTATTAAATGTTGATGTTTAGAGGGATTTGGGTGTCCTCGTACAAGAAACACAGAAAGTTAGCATGCAGGTACAGCAAGCAATTCGGAAGGTAAATGGCATGTTGGCCTTTATTGCAGGGAGTACAAGAGTAAGGAAGTCTTGCTACAACTGTACAGGGCTCTGGTGAGACCTCACCTGGAGTACTGAGTACAGTTTTGGTCTCCTTATCTAAGGAAGGATATACTTGCCTTAGAGGCGGTGCAACAAAGGTTCACTAGATTGATTCCTGGGATGAGAGGGTTGTCCTATGAGGAGAGATTGAGTAGAATGGGCCGATACTCTCTGGAGTTTAGAAGAATGAGAGGTGATCTCATTGAAACATATAAGGTTCTGAGGGGGTTTGACAGGGTAGATGCTGAGAGATTGTTTCCCCTGGCTGGAGAGTCTAGAACTAGGGGGCATAGTCTCAGGATAAGGGGTCGGCCATTTAGGACTGAGATGAGGAGGAATTTCTTCACTCAGAGGGTTGTGAATCTTTGGAATTCTCTACCCCAGAGGGCTGTGGGCGCTCAGTCATTGAATATATTCAAGACTGAGATCGATAGATTTTTGGACTCGAGGGGAATCAAGGGATATGGGGATCGGGCGGGAAAGTGGAGTTGAGGTCGAAGATCAGCCATGATCTGATTGAATGGTGGAGCAGGCTCGAGGGGCCGAATGGCCTACTCCTGCTCCTATTTCTTATGTTCTTACCTCTCTGAAGCTCTCTCATTCTCTCTGTCTGTCCCTCTCTCTCTCTCCTTGTCTCTCTCTCTCTCTCTCTCTGCCTCTCTCTCTCTCTCTCCCTGTCTCTCTCTCTCCCTGTCTCTCTCTCTCTCTCTCTGTGCTACAATCCTCACCCTTTCTCCTCCATTCTTTAATTGTTTAATTCTTAATGGGCACAATATATTTATTTTTAAATAAGAAATGAACATTTGTTTAACTTGCTCTTCCAGAAAAACATTGTATTTTCTGAGTGTCTCACAATAACACATCTTAACAGAGGTGAGCAACACCATTCAAAGATTATACAGAATAAAAAAAATGATTCCATGTTATTCTCATCTCCCTGACATAAAAGAGACTAATTTGGATGTTAATTATGTAAATTAGCTCAATCTTCCATCTCCTGGGCTTTTGTATCGTTGCAAACACATTTGCATATAAAAAATACCTCGTATATTTTTAGTTGGCACTCAGTGTTTGGGCAGAGTGTGTTGTAGCAGATGGCACAGGGTCCTGCCTGGACTGTGCCCAGGGAGCTGCCACTGTCTCAGACTGACCGGCTGGTGATCAGAGAACAGAGTGCAGTCATCAGAGAGACAACTCCCGATCCCACCGTTCAATGACAATTAATCACCATTCCCAGGAGTGGTGACTCCTCGATAGTGCGGTCCTGTCACTGACCGACTGACCCTTCGATAGTGAGACCCTGTCACTGACCGACTGACCCTTCGATAGTGAGACCCTGTCACTGGAGACTGACTGACCCTTCGATAGTGCGGTCCTGTCACTGACCGACTGACCCTTCGATAGTGAGACCCTGTCACTGACCAACTGACCCCTCGATAGTGAGACCCTGTCACTGACCGACTGACTCCTCGATAGTGCGGCCGTCACTGACCGACTGACCCTTCGATAGTGAGACCCTGTCACTGACCAACTGACCCCTCGATAGTGAGACCCTGTCACTGACCGACTGACCCCTCGATAGTGAGACCCTGTCACTGGAGACTGACTGACCCTTCGATAGTGCGGTCCTGTCACTGACCGACTGACCCTTCGATAGTGAGACTCTGTCACTGACCGACTGACCCCTCGATAGTGCGGCCCTGTCACTGGAGACTGACTGACCCCTCGATAGTGCGGCCCTGTCACTGACTGACCCCTCGATAGTGCGGCCCTGTCACTGGAGACCGACTGACCCCTCGATAGTGAGACCCTGTCACTGACCGACTGACCCCTCGATAGTGAGACCCTGTCACTGACCGACTGACTCCTCGATAGTGCGGCCCTGTCACTGACTGACTGACTCCTCGATAGTGCGGCCCTGTCACTGACCGACTGACCCCTCGATAGTGCGGCCCTGTCACTGGAGACTGACTGACCCCTCGATAGTGCGGCCCTGTCACTGTGAGACTGACTGACCCCTCGATAGTGCGGCCCTGTCACTGTGAGACTGACTGACCCCTCGATAGTGCGGCCCTATCACTGTGAGACTGACTGACCCCTCGATAGTGCGGCCCTGTCACTGGAGACTGACTGACCCCTCGATAGTGCGGCCCTGTCACTGGAGACTGACTGACCCCTCGATAGTGCGGCCCTGTCACTGACCGACCCCTCGATAGTGCGGCCCTGTCACTGTGAGACCGACTGACCCCTCGATAGTGCGGCCCTGTCACTGTGAGACCGACTGACCCCTCGATAGTGCGGCCCTGTCACTGTGAGACCGACTGACCCCTCGATAGTGCGGCCCTGTCACTGGAGACTGACTGACCCCTCGATAGTGAGACCCCGTGTCCGAGGGTCAGCCCGTTTCCCCCGGTCTTTGGGACCGTACTCCTGGGGGGAGCCAGCAGATGGCAGCACAGCTCCACCTGCACCAACATCCTGCCTGGTGACACCTGCTGGCAAAACCAGGCAACAGCAGCCACTCAAAACAGACTGAACAGAATCTCAGCTCAGACTTCAAACATTGATCAAGGGCAATAAGATCAGAATGAATTGTCAAACGTCAATATTATAACATCCAGTTCTTTTAATGCAGCCCCTTCGTGAATGCCCCACCCGGTGTGGTGCTCAGCACAGACCGGAAAGGTTCCAGGTTCCATCCCCCAACTGTGCAAAGTTCGCTGATCTGACCTGGTGGGTGAAATCAGCCAACCTCCCAGCTCCAGGTCACTGTCCTGCTGGAAACTGTGTGCATGTGTTGGGGCACGGGGTGAGGACAGGATGGAGCAAGGCTCTGATGCCACCAAAGTCAAAAAAGCCTGATGAAGTTCACTGCCTGGGCTCACACATAAAGAATGACCATTGGGGGAGGGTTGCCTGGACTGTGGGGCCCGAACCCCAGTGAGAGTCAGTGTCTGTGGGACCCATACCCCAGTGAGAGTCAGTGTCTGTGGGACGCGTACCCCAGTGAGAGTCAGTGTCTGTGGGACCCATACCCCAGTGAGAGTCGGTGTCTGTGGGACCCGTACCCCAGTGAGAGTCAGTGTCTGAGGGACGCGTACCCCAGTGAGAGTCAGTGTCTGTGGGACCCATACCCCAGTGAGAGTCGGTGTCTGTGGGACCCGTACCCCAGTGAGAGTCAGTGTCTGTGGGACGCGTACCCCAGTGAGAGTCAGTGTCTGTGGGACCCATACCCCAGTGAGAGTCGGTGTCTGTGGGACCCGTACCCCAGTGAGAGTCAGTGTCTGTGGGACCCGTACCCCAGTGAGAGTCAGTGTCTGTGGGACCCATACCCCAGTGAGAGTTGGTGTCTGTGGGACCCGTACCCCAGTGAGAGTCCGTGTCTGTGGGACCCGTACCCCAGTGAGAGTCGGTGTCTGTGGGACCGGTACCCCAGTGAGAGTCGGTGTCTGTGGGGCCCGTACCCCAGTGAGAGTCAGTGTCTGTGGGACCCATACCCCAGTGAGAGTCAGTGTCTGTGGGACCCGTACCCCAGTGAGAGTCAGTGTCTGTGGGACCCATACCCCAGTGAGAGTCGGTGTCTGTGGGACCCGTACCCCAGTGAGAGTCAGTGTCTGTGGGACGCGTACCCCAGTGAGAGTCAGTGTCTGTGGGACGCGTACCCCAGTGAGAGTCAGTGTCTGTGGGACCCATACCCCAGTGAGAGTCGGTGTCTGTGGGACCCGTACCCCAGTGAGAGTCAGTATCTGTGGGACCCATACCCCAGTGAGAGTCAGTGTCTGTGGGACCCATACCCCAGTGAGAGTCGGTGTCTGTGGGACCCATACCCCAGTGAGAGTCGGTGTCTGTGGGACCCGTACCCCACTGAGAGTCAGTGTCTGTGGGAGCCGTACCCCAGTGAGAGTCGGTGTCTGTGGGACCCGTACCCCAGTGAGAGTTGGTGTCTGTGGGACCCGTACCACAGTGACAGTCGGTGTCTGTGGGACCCATACCCCAGTGAGAGTCCGTGTCTGTGGGACCCGCACCCCAGTGAGAGTCAGTGTCTGTGGAACCCGTACCCCAGTGAGAGTCAGTGTCTGTGGGACCCGAACCCCAGTGAGATTCGGTGTCTGTGGGACCCGTACCCCAGTGAGAGTCGGTGTCTGTGGGACCCGTACCCCAGTGAGAGTCAGTGTCTGTGGGACCCGTACCCCAGTGAGAGTCAGTGTGTGTGGGACCCGTACCCCAGTGAGAGTCAGTGTCTGTGGAACCCGTACCCCAGTGAGAGTCGGCGTCCGTGGGACCCGTACCCCAGTGAGAGTCCGTGTCTGTGGGACCCGTACCCCAGTGAGAGTCCGTGTCTGTGGGACCCGTACCCCAGTGAGATTCGGTGTCTGTGGGACCCGTACCCCAGTGAGAGTCAGTGTCTGTGGGAACCGTACCCCAGTGAGAGTCAGTGTCTGTGGAACCCGTACCCCAGTGAGAGTCAGTGTCTGTGGAACCCGTACCCCAGTGAGAGTCAGTGTCTGTGGAACTGTACCCCAGTGAGAGTCAGTGTCTGTGCGACCCGTACGCCAGTGAGAATCAGTGTCTGTGGGACCCGTACCCCAGTGAGAGTCAGTGTCTGTGGAACGTGAACCCCAGTGAGAGTCAGTGTCTGTGGAACCCGTACCCCAGTGAGAGTCAGTGTCTGTGGGACCCGTACCTCAGTGAGAGTCAGTGTCTGTGGGACCCGTACCCCAGTGAGAGTCAGTGTCTGTGGAACCCGTACCCCAGTGAGAGTCAGTGTCTGTGGGACCCGTAGCCCAGTGAGAGTCGGTGTCTGTGGGACCCGTACCCCAGTGAGAGTCAGTGTCTGTGGGACCCGTACCCCAGTGAGAGTCGGTGTCTGTGGGACCCGTACCCCAGTGAGAGTCCGTGTCGGTGGGACCCGTACCCCAGTGAGAGTCGGTGTCTGTGGGACCCGTACCCCAGTGAGAGTCAGTGTCTGTGGGACCCGTACCCCAGTGAGAGTCGGTGTCTGTGGAACCCGTACCCCAGTGAGAGTCGGTGTCTGTGGGACCCGTACCCCAGTGAGAGTCGGTGTCTGTGGGACCCGTACCCCAGTGAGAGTCCGTGTCGGTGGGACCCGTACCCCAGTGAGAGTCGGTGTCTGTGGGACCCGTACCCCAGTGAGAGTCAGTGTCTGTGGGACCCGTACCCCAGTGAGAGTCTGTGTCTGTGGAACCCGTACCCCAGTGAGAGTCAGTGTCTGTGGAACCCGTACCCCAGTGAGAGTCGGTGTCTGTGGGACCCGTACCCCAGTGAGAGTCACTGTCTGTGGAACCAGTACCCCAGTGGGAGTCAGTGTCTGTGGAACCCGTACCCCAGTGAGAGTCAGTGTCTGTGGGACCCGTACCCCAGTGAGAGTCAGTGTGTGTGGGACCCGTACCCCAGTGAGAGTCAGTGTCTGTGTGACCCGTACCCCAGTGAGAGCGTTGTCTGTGGAACTGTACCCCAGTTAGAGTCAGTGTCTGTGGAACCCGTACCCCAGTGAGAGTCAGTGTCTGTGGAACCCGTACCCCAGTGAGAGTCAGTGTCTGTGGGACCCGTACCCCAGTGAGAGCGTTGTCTGTGGAACTGTACCCCAGTTAGAGTCAGTGTCTGTGGGACCCGTACCCCAGTGAGAGTCAGTGTCTGTGGGACCCGTACCCCAGTGAGAGTCAGTGTCTGTGGGACCCGTACCCCAGTGAGAGTCAGTGTCTGTGGGACCCGTATCCCAGTGAGAGTCAGTGTCTGTGGGACCCGTACCCCAGTGAGAGTCCGTGTCTGTGGGACCCGTACCCCAGTGAGAGTCCGTGTCTGTGGGACCCGTACCCCAGTGAGAGTCGGTGTCTGTGGGACCCGTACCCCAGTGAGATTCGGTGTCTGTGGGACCCGTACCCCAGTGAGAGTCAGTGTCTGTGGAACCAGTACCCCAGTGGGAGTCAGTGTCTGTGGGACCCGTACCCCAGTGAGAGTCAGTGTCTGTGGAACCCGTACCCCAGTGAGAGTCAGTGTCTGTGGGACCCGTACCCCAGTGAGAGTCAGTGTCTGTGGAACCAGTACCCCAGTGGGAGTCAGTGTCTGTGGGACCCGTACCACAGTGAGAGTCAGTGTCTGTGGAACCCGTACCCCAATGAGAGTCAGTGTCTGTGGAACCCGTACCCCAGTGAGAGTCAGTGTCTGTGGGACCCATACCCCAGTGAGAGTCAGTGTCTGTGGGACCCGTACCCCAGTGAGAGTCAGTGTCTGTGGGACCCGTACCCGATTGAGAGTCAGTGTCTGTGGGACCCGTACCCCAGTGAGAGTCAGTGTCTGTGGGACCCGTACCCCAGTGAGAGTCAGTGTCTGTGGGACCCGTACCCCAGTGAGAGTCCGTGTCTGTGGGACCCGTACCCCAGTGAGAGTCAGTGTCTGTGGAACCCGTACCACAGTGACAGTCGGTGTCTGTGGGACCCGTACCCCAGTGAGATTCTGTGTCTGTGGGACCCGTACCCCAGTGAGAGTCAGTGTCTGTGGGACCCGTACCCCAGTGAGAGTCAGTGTCTGTGGGACCCGTACCCCAGTGAGAGTCAGTGTCTGTGGGACCCGTACCCCAGTGAGAGTCAGTGTCTGTGGAACCCGTACCCCAGTGAGAGTCGGTGTCTGTGGGACCCGTACCCCAGTGAGAGTCAGTGTCTGTGGGACCCGTACCCCAGTGAGAGTCGGTGTCTGTGGGACCCGTACCCCAGTGAGAGTCGGTGTCTGTGGGACCCGTACCCCAGTGAGAGTCAGTGTCTGTGGGAGCCGTACCCCAGTGAGAGTCGGTGTCTGTGGGACCCGTACCCCAGTGAGAGTCGGTGTCTGTGGGACCCGTACCACAGTGACAGTCGGTGTCTGTGGGACCCATACCCCAGTGAGAGTCGGTGTCTGTGGGACCCGTACCCCACTGAGAGTCAGTGTCTGTGGGAGCCGTACCCCAGTGAGAGTCGGTGTCTGTGGGACCCGTACCCCAGTGAGAGTCGGTGTCTGTGGGACCCGTACCACAGTGACAGTCGGTGTCTGTGGGACCCATACCCCAGTGAGAGTCCGTGTCTGTGGGACCCGCACCCCAGTGAGAGTCAGTGTCTGTGGAACCCGTACCCCAGTGAGAGTCAGTGTCTGTGGGACCCGAACCCCAGTGAGATTCGGTGTCTGTGGGACCCGTACCCCAGTGAGAGTCGGTGTCTGTGGGACCCGTACCCCAGTGAGAGTCAGTGTCTGTGGGACCCGTACCCCAGTGAGAGTCAGTGTGTGTGGGACCCGTACCCCAGTGAGAGTCAGTGTCTGTGGAACCCGTACCCCAGTGAGAGTCGGCGTCCGTGGGACCCGTACCCCAGTGAGAGTCCGTGTCTGTGGGACCCGTACCCCAGTGAGAGTCCGTGTCTGTGGGACCCGTACCCCAGTGAGATTCGGTGTCTGTGGGACCCGTACCCCAGTGAGAGTCAGTGTCTGTGGGAACCGTACCCCAGTGAGAGTCAGTGTCTGTGGAACCCGTACCCCAGTGAGAGTCAGTGTCTGTGGAACCCGTACCCCAGTGAGAGTCAGTGTCTGTGGAACTGTACCCCAGTGAGAGTCAGTGTCTGTGCGACCCGTACGCCAGTGAGAATCAGTGTCTGTGGGACCCGTACCCCAGTGAGAGTCAGTGTCTGTGGAACGTGAACCCCAGTGAGAGTCAGTGTCTGTGGAACCCGTACCCCAGTGAGAGTCAGTGTCTGTGGGACCCGTACCTCAGTGAGAGTCAGTGTCTGTGGGACCCGTACCCCAGTGAGAGTCAGTGTCTGTGGAACCCGTACCCCAGTGAGAGTCAGTGTCTGTGGGACCCGTAGCCCAGTGAGAGTCGGTGTCTGTGGGACCCGTACCCCAGTGAGAGTCAGTGTCTGTGGGACCCGTACCCCAGTGAGAGTCGGTGTCTGTGGGACCCGTACCCCAGTGAGAGTCCGTGTCGGTGGGACCCGTACCCCAGTGAGAGTCGGTGTCTGTGGGACCCGTACCCCAGTGAGAGTCAGTGTCTGTGGGACCCGTACCCCAGTGAGAGTCGGTGTCTGTGGAACCCGTACCCCAGTGAGAGTCAGTGTCTGTGGAACCCGTACCCCAGTGAGAGTCGGTGTCTGTGGGACCCGTACCCCAGTGAGAGTCGGTGTCTGTGGGACCCGTACCCCAGTGAGAGTCCGTGTCGGTGGGACCCGTACCCCAGTGAGAGTCGGTGTCTGTGGGACCCGTACCCCAGTGAGAGTCAGTGTCTGTGGGACCCGTACCCCAGTGAGAGTCTGTGTCTGTGGAACCCGTACCCCAGTGAGAGTCAGTGTCTGTGGAACCCGTACCCCAGTGAGAGTCGGTGTCTGTGGGACCCGTACCCCAGTGAGAGTCACTGTCTGTGGAACCAGTACCCCAGTGGGAGTCAGTGTCTGTGGAACCCGTACCCCAGTGAGAGTCAGTGTCTGTGGGACCCGTACCCCAGTGAGAGTCAGTGTGTGTGGGACCCGTACCCCAGTGAGAGTCAGTGTCTGTGTGACCCGTACCCCAGTGAGAGCGTTGTCTGTGGAACTGTACCCCAGTTAGAGTCAGTGTCTGTGGAACCCGTACCCCAGTGAGAGTCAGTGTCTGTGGAACCCGTACCCCAGTGAGAGTCAGTGTCTGTGGGACCCGTACCCCAGTGAGAGCGTTGTCTGTGGAACTGTACCCCAGTTAGAGTCAGTGTCTGTGGGACCCGTACCCCAGTGAGAGTCAGTGTCTGTGGGACCCGTACCCCAGTGAGAGTCAGTGTCTGTGGGACCCGTACCCCAGTGAGAGTCAGTGTCTGTGGGACCCGTATCCCAGTGAGAGTCAGTGTCTGTGGGACCCGTACCCCAGTGAGAGTCCGTGTCTGTGGGACCCGTACCCCAGTGAGAGTCCGTGTCTGTGGGACCCGTACCCCAGTGAGAGTCGGTGTCTGTGGGACCCGTACCCCAGTGAGATTCGGTGTCTGTGGGACCCGTACCCCAGTGAGAGTCAGTGTCTGTGGAACCAGTACCCCAGTGGGAGTCAGTGTCTGTGGGACCCGTACCCCAGTGAGAGTCAGTGTCTGTGGAACCCGTACCCCAGTGAGAGTCAGTGTCTGTGGGACCCGTACCCCAGTGAGAGTCAGTGTCTGTGGAACCAGTACCCCAGTGGGAGTCAGTGTCTGTGGGACCCGTACCACAGTGAGAGTCAGTGTCTGTGGAACCCGTACCCCAATGAGAGTCAGTGTCTGTGGAACCCGTACCCCAGTGAGAGTCAGTGTCTGTGGGACCCATACCCCAGTGAGAGTCAGTGTCTGTGGGACCCGTACCCCAGTGAGAGTCAGTGTCTGTGGGACCCGTACCCGATTGAGAGTCAGTGTCTGTGGGACCCGTACCCCAGTGAGAGTCAGTGTCTGTGGGACCCGTACCCCAGTGAGAGTCAGTATCTGTGGGACCCGTACCCCAGTGAGAGTCCGTGTCTGTGGGACCCGTACCCCAGTGAGAGTCAGTGTCTGTGGAACCCGTACCACAGTGACAGTCGGTGTCTGTGGGACCCGTACCCCAGTGAGATTCTGTGTCTGTGGGACCCGTACCCCAGTGAGAGTCAGTGTCTGTGGGACCCGTACCCCAGTGAGAGTCAGTGTCTGTGGGACCCGTACCCCAGTGAGAGTCAGTGTCTGTGGGACCCGTACCCCAGTGAGAGTCAGTGTCTGTGGAACCCGTACCCCAGTGAGAGTCAGTGTCTGTGGAACCCGTACCCCAGTGAGAGTCGGTGTCTGTGGGACCCGTACCCCAGTGAGAGTCAGTGTCTGTGGGACCCGTACCCCAGTGAGAGTCGGTGTCTGTGGGACCCGTACCCCAGTGAGAGTCGGTGTCTGTGGGACCCGTACCCCAGTGAGAGTCAGTGTCTGTGGGACCCGTACCCCAGTGAGAGTCGGTGTCTGTGGGACCCGTACCCCAGTGAGAGTCAGTGTCTGTGGAACCCGTACCCCAGTGAGAGTCAGTGTCTGTGGGACCCGTACCCCAGTGAGAGTCAGTGTCTGTGGGACCCGTACCCCAGTGAGAGTCGGTGTCTGTGGAACCCGTACCCCAGTGAGAGTCAGTGTCTGTGGAAACCATACCCCAGTGAGAGTCGGTGTCTGTGGGACCCGTAGCCCAGTGAGGGTCAGTGTCTGTGGGACCCGTACCCCAGTGAGAGTCAGAGTCTGTGGAACCCGTACCCCAGTGAGAGTCGGTGTCTGTGGAACCCGTACCCCAGTGAGAGTCAGTGTCTGTGGAACTGTACCCCAGTGAGAGTCAGTGTCTGTGGGACCCGTACTCCAGTGAGAGTCAGTGTCTGTGCGACCCGTACCCCAGTGAGAATCAGTGTCTGTGGGACCCGTACCCCAGTGAGAGTCAGTGTCTGTGCGACCCGTACCCCAGTGAGAATCAGTGTCTGTGGGACCCGTACCCCAGTGAGAGTCAGTGTCTGTGGAACGTGAACCCCAGTGAGAGTCAGTGTCTGTGGAACCCGTACCCCAGTGAGAGTCAGTGTCTGTGGGACCCGTACCTAAGAGAGAGTCAGTGTCGGTGGGACCCGTACCCCAGTGAGAGTCAGTGTCTGTGGGACCCGTACCCCAGTGAGAGTCAGTGTCTGTGGGACCCGTACCCCAGTGAGAGTCGGTGTCTGTGGAACCCGTACCCCAGTGAGAGTCAGTGTCTGTGGAACCAGTACCCCAGTGGGAGTCAGTGTCTGTGGGACCTGTACCCCAGTGAGAGTCAGTGTCTGTGGAACCCGTACCCCAGTGAGAGTCAGTGTCTGTGGAACCAGTACCCCAGTGGGAGTCAGTGTCTGTGGGACCCGTACCCCAGTGAGAGTCAGTGTCTGTGGAACCCGTACCCCAGTGAGAGTCAGTGTCTGTGGGACCCGTACCCCAGTGAGAGTCAGTGTCTGTGGGACCCGTACCCCAGTGAGAGTCAGTGTCTGTGGGACCCGTACCCCAGTGAGAGTCAGTGTCTGTGGGACCCATACCCCAGTGAGAGTCAGTGTCTGTGGGACCCGTACCCCAGTGAGAGTCAGTGTCTGTGGAACCCGTACCCCAGTGAGAGTCAGTGTCTGTGGAACCCGTACCCCAGTGAGAGTCAGTGTCTGTGGGACCCGTACCCCAGTGAGAGTCAGTGTCTGTGGAACCCGTACCCCAGTGAAAGTCAGTGTCTGTGGAACCCGTACCCCAGTGAGAGTCAGTGTCTGTGGAACCAGTACCCCAGTGGGAGTCAGTGACTGTGGGACCCGTACCCCAGTGAGAGTCAGTGTCTGTGGAACCCGTACCCCAGTGAGAGTCAGTGTCTGTGGGACCCGTACCCCAGTGAGAGTCAGTGTCTGTGGGACCCGTACCCCAGTGAGAGTCAGTGTCTGTGGGACCCGTACCCCAGTGAGAGTCAGTGTCTGTGGGACCCATACCCCAGTGAGAGTCAGTGTCTGTGGGACCCGTACCCCAGTGAGAGTCAGTGTCTGTGGAACCCGTACCACAGTGAGATTCGGTGTCTGTGGGACCCGTACCCCAGTGAGAGTCGGTGTCTGTGGGACCCGTACCCCAGTGAGACTCAGTGTCTGTGGGACCCGTACCCCAGTGAGAGTCAGTGTCTGTGGGACCCGTACCCCAGTGAGTATCAGTGTCTGTGGAACCCGTACCCCAGTGAGAGTCGGTGTCTGTGGGACCCGTACCCCAGTGAGAGTCAGTGTCTGTGGGACCCGTACCCCAGTGAGAGTCGGTGTCTGTGGGACCGGTACCCCAGTGAGAGTCGGTGTCTGTGGGACCCGTACCCCAGTGAGAGTCGGTGTCTGTGGGACCCGTACCCCAGTGAGAGTCGGTGTCTGTGGGACCCGTACCCCAGTGAGAGTCCGTGTCTGTGGGACCCGTACCCCAGTGAGAGTCAGTGTCTGTGGAACCCGTACCCCAGTGAGAGTCAGTGTGTGTGGGACCCGTACCCCAGTGAGAGTCAGTGTCTGTGGGACCCGTACCCCAGTGAGAGTCAGTGTCTGTGGGACCCGTACCCCAGTGAGAGTCAGTGTCTGTGGAACGTGAACCCCAGTTCGAGTCAGCGTCTGTGGAACCCGTACCCCAGTGAGAGTCAGTGCCTGTGGGACCCGTACCCCAGTGAGAGTCGGTGTCTGTGGGACCCGTACCCCACTGAGAGTCAGTGTCTGTGGGACCCGTACCCCAGTGAGAGTCCGTGTCTGTGGGACCCGTACCCCAGTGAGAGTCGGTGTCTGTGGGACCCGTACCACAGTGACAGTCGGTGTCTGTGGGACCCATACCCCAGTGAGAGTCCGTGTCTGTGGGACCCGCACCCCAGTGAGAGTCAGTGTCTGTGGAACCCGTACCCCAGTGAGAGTCAGTGTCTGTGGGACCCGAACCCCAGTGAGATTCGGTGTCTGTGGGACCCGTACCCCAGTGAGAGTCGGTGTCTGTGGGACCCGTACCCCAGTGAGAGTCAGTGTCTGTGGGACCCGTACCCCAGTGAGAGTCAGTGTGTGTGGGACCCGTACCCCAGTGAGAGTCAGTGTCTGTGGAACCCGTACCCCAGTGAGAGTCGGCGTCCGTGGGACCCGTACCCCAATGAGAGTCCGTGTCTGTGGGACCCGTACCCCAGTGAGAGTCCGTGTCTGTGGGACCCGTACCCCAGTGAGATTCGGTGTCTGTGGGACCCGTACCCCAGTGAGAGTCAGTGTCTGTGGGAACCGTACCCCAGTGAGAGTCAGTGTCTGTGGAACCCGTACCCCAGTGAGAGTCAGTGTCTGTGGAACCCGTACCCCAGTGAGAGTCAGTGTCTGTGGAACTGTACCCCAGTGAGAGTCAGTGTCTGTGGGACCGGTACCCCAGTGAGAGTCAGTGTCTGTGCGACCCGTACGCCAGTGAGAATCAGTGTCTGTGGGACCCGTACCCCAGTGAGAGTCAGTGTCTGTGGAACGTGAACCCCAGTGAGAGTCAGTGTCTGTGGAACCCGTACCCCAGTGAGAGTCAGTGTCTGTGGGACCCGTACCTCAGTGAGAGTCAGTGTCTGTGGGACCCGTACCCCAGTGAGAGTCAGTGTCTGTGGAACCCGTACCCCAGTGAGAGTCAGTGTCTGTGGGACCCGTACCCCAGTGAGAGTCGGTGTCTGTGGGACCCGTACCCCAGTGAGAGTCAGTGTCTGTGGGAACCGGACCCCAGTGAGAGTCGGTGTCTGTGGGATCCGTACCCCAGTGAGAGTCAGTGTCTGTGGGACCCGTACCCCAGTGAGAGTCAGTGTCTGTGGGACCCGTACCCCAGTGAGAGTCAGTGTCTGTGGGACCCGTACCCCAGTGAGAGTCAGTGTCGGTGGGACCCGTACCCCAGTGAGAGTCGGTGTCTGTGGGACCCGTACCCCAGTGAGAGTCAGTGTCTGTGGGACCCGTACCCCAGTGAGAGTCGGTGTCTGTGGAACCCGTACCCCAGTGAGAGTCAGTGTCTGTGGAACCCGTACCCCAGTGAGAGTCGGTGTCTGTGGGACCCGTACCCCAGTGAGAGTCGGTGTCTGTGGGACCCGTACCCCAGTGGGAGTCCGTGTCGGTGGGACCCGTACCCCAGTGAGAGTCGGTGTCTGTGGGACCCGTACCCCAGTGAGAGTCAGTGTCTGTGGGACCCGTACCCCAGTGAGAGTCTGTGTCTGTGGAACCCGTACCCCAGTGAAAGTCAGTGTCTGTGGAACCCGTACCCCAGTGAGAGTCGGTGTCTGTGGGACCCGTACCCCAGTGAGAGTCACTGTCTGTGGAACCAGGACCCCAGTGGGAGTCAGTGTCTGTGGAACCCGTACCCCAGTGAGAGTCAGTGTCTGTGGGACCCGTACCCCAGTGAGAGTCAGTGTCTGTGGGACCCGTACCCCAGTGAGAGTCAGTGTCTGTGGGACCCGTACCCCAGTGAGAGCGTTGTCTGTGGAACTGTACCCCAGTTAGAGTCAGTGTCTGTGGGACCCGTACCCCAGTGAGAGTCAGTGTCTGTGGGACCCGTACCCCAGTGAGAGTCAGTGTCTGTGGGACCCGTACCCCAGTGAGAGTCAGTGTCTGTGGGACCCGTACCCCAGTGAGAGTCAGTGTCTGTGGGACCCGTACCCCAGTGAGAGTCAGTGTCTGTGGGACCCGTATCCCAGTGAGAGTCAGTGTCTGTGGGACCCGTACCCCAGTGAGAGTCCGTGTCTGTGGGACCCGTACCCCAGTGAGAGTCCGTGTCTGTGGGACCCGTACCCCAGTGAGAGTCGGTGTCTGTGGGACCCGTACCCCAGTGAGATTCGGTGTCTGTGGGACCCGTACCCCAGTGAGAGTCAGTGTCTGTGGAACCAGTACCCCAGTGGGAGTCAGTGTCTGTGGGACCCGTACCACAGTGAGAGTCAGTGTCTGTGGAACCCGTACCCCAATGAGAGTCAGTGTCTGTGGAACCCGTACCCCAGTGAGAGTCAGTGTCTGTGGGACCCATACCCCAGTGAGAGTCAGTGTCTGTGGGACCCGTACCCCAGTGAGAGTCAGTGTCTGTGGGACCCGTACCCGATTGAGAGTCAGTGTCTGTGGGACCCGTACCCCAGTGAGAGTCAGTGTCTGTGGGACCCGTACCCCAGTGAGAGTCAGTGTCTGTGGGACCCGTACCCCAGTGAGAGTCCGTGTCTGTGGGACCCGTACCCCAGTCAGAGTCAGTGTCTGTGGAACCCGTACCACAGTGACAGTCGGTGTCTGTGGGACCCGTACCCCAGTGAGATTCTGTGTCTGTGGGACCCGTACCCAGTGAGAGTCAGTGTCTGTGGGACCCGTACCCCAGTGAGAGTCAGTGTCTGTGGAACCCGTACCCCAGTGAGAGTCGGTGTCTGTGGGACCCGTACCCCAGTGAGAGTCAGTGTCTGTGGGACCCGTACCCCAGTGAGAGTCGGTGTCTGTGGGACCCGTACCCCAGTGAGAGTCGGTGTCTGTGGGACCCGTACCCCAGTGAGAGTCAGTGTCTGTGGGACCCGTACCCCAGTGAGAGTCGGTGTCTGTGGGACCCGTACCCCAGTGAGAGTCAGTGTCTGTGGAACCCGTACCCCAGTGAGAGTCAGTGTCTGTGGGACCCGTACCCCAGTGAGAGTCAGTGTCTGTGGGACCCGTACCCCAGTGAGAGTCGGTGTCTGTGGAACCCGTACCCCAGTGAGAGTCAGTGTCTGTGGAACCCGTACCCCAGTGAGAGTCGGTGTCTGTGGGACCCGTACCCCAGTGAGGGTCAGTGTCTGTGGGACCCGTACCACAGTGAGAGTCAGTGTCTGTGGAACCCGTACCCCAGTGAGAGTCAGTGTCTGTGGAACTGTACCCCAGTGAGAGTCAGTGTCTGTGGGACCCGTACCCCAGTGAGAGTCAGTGTCTGTGCGACCCGTACCCCAGTGAGAATCAGTGTCTGTGGGACCCGTACCCCAGTGAGAGTCAGTGTCTGTGCGACCCGTACCCCAGTGAGAATCAGTGTCTGTGGGACCCGTACCCCAGTGAGAGTCAGTGTCTGTGGAACGTGAACCCCAGTGAGAGTCAGTGTCTGTGGAACCCGTACCCCAGTGAGAGTCAGTGTCTGTGGGACCCGTACCTGAGTGAGAGTCAGTGTCGGTGGGACCCGTACCCCAGTGAGAGTCAGTGTCTGTGGGACCCGTACCCCAGTGAGAGTCAGTGTCTGTGGGACCCGTACCCCAGTGAGAGTCGGTGTCTGTGGAACCCGTACCCCAGTGAGAGTCAGTGTCTGTGGAACCAGTACCCCAGTGGGAGTCAGTGTCTGTGGGACCTGTACCCCAGTGAGAGTCAGTGTCTGTGGAACCCGTACCCCAGTGAGAGTCAGTGTCTGTGGAACCAGTACCCCAGTGGGAGTCAGTGTCTGTGGGACCCGTACCCCAGTGAGAGTCAGTGTCTGTGGAACCCGTACCCCAGTGAGAGTCAGTGTCTGTGGGACCCGTACCCCAGTGAGAGTCAGTGTCTGTGGGACCCGTACCCCAGTGAGAGTCAGTGTCTGTGGGACCCGTACCCCAGTGAGAGTCAGTGTCTGTGGGACCCATACCCCAGTGAGAGTCAGTGTCTGTGGGACCCGTACCCCAGTGAGAGTCAGTGTCTGTGGAACCCGTACCCCAGTGAGAGTCAGTGTCTGTGGAACCCGTACCCCAGTGAGAGTCAGTGTCTGTGGGACCCGTACCCCAGTGAGAGTCAGTGTCTGTGGAACCCGTACCCCAGTGAGAGTCAGTGTCTGTGGAACCCGTACCCCAGTGAGAGTCAGTGTCTGTGGAACCAGTACCCCAGTGGGAGTCAGTGTCTGTGGGACCCGTACCCCAGTGAGAGTCAGTGTCTGTGGAACCCGTACCCCAGTGAGAGTCAGTGTCTGTGGGACCCGTACCCCAGTGAGAGTCAGTGTCTGTGGGACCCGTACCCCAGTGAGAGTCAGTGTCTGTGGGACCCGTACCCCAGTGAGAGTCAGTGTCTGTGGGACCCATACCCCAGTGAGAGTCAGTGTCTGTGGGACCCGTACCCCAGTGAGAGTCAGTGTCTGTGGAACCCGTACCCCAGTGAGAGTCAGTGTCTGTGGAACCCGTACCACAGTGAGATTCGGTGTCTGTGGGACCCGTACCCCAGTGAGAGTCGGTGTCTGTGGGACCCGTACCCCAGTGAGACTCAGTGTCTGTGGGACCCGTACCCCAGTGAGAGTCAGTGTCTGTGGGACCCGTACCCCAGTGAGTATCAGTGTCTGTGGAACCCGTACCCCAGTGAGAGTCGGTGTCTGTGGGACCCGTAACCCAGTGAGAGTCAGTGTCTGTGGGACCCGTACCCCAGTGAGAGTCGGTGTCTGTGGGACCGGTACCCCAGTGAGAGTCGGTGTCTGTGGGACCCGTACCCCAGTGAGAGTCGGTGTCTGTGGGACCCGTACCCCAGTGAGAGTCGGTGTCTGTGGGACCCGTACCCCAGTGAGAGTCAGTGTCTGTGGAACCCGTACCCCAGTGAGAGTCAGTGTCTGTGGGACCCGTACCCCAGTGAGAGTCAGTGTCTGTGGGACCCGTACCCCAGTGAGAGTCGGTGTCTGTGGGACCCGTACCCCAGTGAGAGTCAGTGTCTGTGGAACCCGTACCCCAGTGAGAGTCAGTGTGTGTGGGACCCGTACCCCAGTGAGAGTCAGTGTCTGTGGGACCCGTACCCCAGTGAGATTCGGTGTCTGTGGGACCCGTACCCCAGTGAGAGTCAGTGTCTGTGGAACGTGAACCCCAGTTCGAGTCAGCGTCTGTGGAACCCGTACCCCAGTGAGAGTCAGTGCCTGTGGGACCCGTACCCCAGTGAGAGTCAGTGTCTGTGGAACCCGTACCCCAGTGAGAGTCAGTGTCTGTGGGAA
Source organism: Heptranchias perlo (assembly GCF_035084215.1). NCBI lineage: Eukaryota > Metazoa > Chordata > Chondrichthyes > Hexanchiformes > Hexanchidae > Heptranchias > Heptranchias perlo. The sequence continues at coordinate 35,908,624 of NC_090355.1, read as the reverse complement.
CCGTACCCCAGTGAGAGTCAGTGTCTGTGGAACCCGTACCCCAGTGAGAGTCAGTGTCTGTGGGACCCGTACCCCAGTGAGAGTCAGTGTCTGTGGGACCCGTACCCCAGTGAGAGTCAGTGTCTGTGGGACCCGTACCTCAGTGAGAGTCAGTGTCTGTGGGACCCGTACCCCAGTGAGAGTCAGTGTCTGTGGAACCCGTACCCCAGTGAGAGTCAGTGTCTGTGGGACCCGTACCCCAGTGAGAGTCGGTGTCTGTGGGACCCGTACCCCAGTGAGAGTCAGTGTCTGTGGGACCCGTACCCCACTGAGAGTCGGTGTCTGTGGGACCCGTACCCCAGTGAGAGTCCGTGTCTGTGGGACCCGTACCCCAGTGAGAGTCGGTGTCTGTGGGACCCGTACCCCAGTGAGATTCGGTGTCTGTGGGACCCGTACCCCAGTGAGAGTCGGTGTCTGTGGAACCCGTACCCCAGTGAGAGTCTGTGTCTGTGGAACCCGTACCCCAGTGAGAGTCAGTGTCTGTGGAACCCGTACCCCAGTGATAGTTGGTGTCTGTGGGACCCGTACCCCAGTGAGAGTCAGTGTCTGTGGAACCAGTACCCCAGTGGGAGTCAGTGTCTCTGGGACCCGTACCCCAGTGAGAGTCAGTGTCTGTGGGACCCGTACCCCAGTGAGAGTCAGTGTCTGTGGAACCCGTACCCCAGTGAGAGTCAGTGTCTGTGGAACCCGTACCCCAGTGAGAGTCAGTGTGTGTGGGACCCGTACCCCAGTGAGAGTCAGTGTCTGTGTGACCCGTACCCCAGTGAGAGTCAGTGTCTGTGGAACCCGTACCCCAGTGAGAGTCAGTGTCTGTGGGACCCGTACCCCAGTGAGAGTCAGTGTCTGTGGGACCCGTACCCCAGTGAGAGTCAGTGTCTGTGGGACCCGTACCCCAGTGAGAGTCAGTGTCTGTGGGACCCGTACCCCAGTGAGAGTCAGTGTCTGTGGGACCCGTACCCCAGTGAGAGTCAGTGTCTGTGGGACCCGTACCCCAGTGAGAGTCAGTGTCTGTGGGACCCGTACCCCAGTGAGAGTCGGTGTCTGTGGAACCCGTACCCCAGTGAGAGTCAGTGTCTGTGGAAACCATACCCCAGTGAGAGTCGGTGTCTGTGGGACCCGTACCCCAGTGAGGGTCAGTGTCTGTGGGACCCGTACCCCAGTGAGAGTCAGTGTCTGTGGAACCCGTACCCCAGTGAGAGTCAGTGTCTGTGGAACCCGTACCCCAGTGAGAGTCAGTGTCTGTGGAACTGTACCCCAGTGAGAGTCAGTGTCTGTGGGACCCGTACCCCAGTGAGAGTCAGTGTCTGTGCGACCCGTACCCAGTGAGAATCAGTGTCTGTGGGACCCGTACCCCAGTGAGAGTCAGTGTCTGTGCGACCCGTACCCCAGTGAGAATCAGTGTCTGTGGGACCCGTACCCCAGTGAGAGTCAGTGTCTGTGGAACGTGAACCCCAGTGAGAGTCAGTGTCTGTGGAACCCGTACCCCAGTGAGAGTCAGTGTCTGTGGGACCCGTACCTGAGTGAGAGTCAGTGTCGGTGGGACCCGTACCCCAGTGAGAGTCAGTGTCTGTGGGACCCGTACCCCAGTGAGAGTCAGTGTCTGTGGGACCCGTACCCCAGTGAGAGTCGGTGTCTGTGGAACCCGTACCCCAGTGAGAGTCAGTGTCTGTGGAACCAGTACCCCAGTGGGAGTCAGTGTCTGTGGGACCCGTACCCCAGTGAGAGTCAGTGTCTGTGGAACGTGAACCCCAGTGAGAGTCAGTGTCTGTGGAACCAGTACCCCAGTGGGAGTCAGTGTCTGTGGGACCCGTACCCCAGTGAGAGTCAGTGTCTGTGGAACCCGTACCCCAGTGAGAGTCAGTGTCTGTGGGACCCGTACCCCAGTGAGAGTCAGTGTCTGTGGGACCCGTACCCCAGTGAGAGTCAGTGTCTGTGGGACCCGTACCCCAGTGAGAGTCAGTGTCTGTGGGACCCATACCCCAGTGAGAGTCAGTGTCTGTGGGACCCGTACCCCAGTGAGAGTCAGTGTCTGTGGAACCCGTACCCCAGTGAGAGTCAGTGTCTGTGGAACCCGTACCCCAGTGAGAGTCAGTGTCTGTGGGACCCGTACCCCAGTGAGAGTCAGTGTCTGTGGGACCCGTACCCCAGTGAGAGTCAGTGTCTGTGGGACCCGTACCCCAGTGAGAGTCAGTGTCTGTGGGACCCGTACCCCAGTGAGAGTCAGTGTCTGTGGGACCCGTACCCCAGTGAGAGCGTTGTCTGTGGAACTGTACCCCAGTTAGAGTCAGTGTCTGAGGGACCCGTACTCCAGTGAGAGTCAGTGTCTGTGGGACCCGTACCCCAGTGAGAGCGTTGTCTGTGGAACTGTACCCCAGTTAGAGTCAGTGTCTGTGGGACCCGTACCCCAGTGAGAGTCAGTGTCTGTGGGACCCGTACCCCAGTGAGAGCGTTGTATGTGGAACTGTACCCCAGTTAGAGTCAGTGTCTGTGGGACCCGTACCCCAGTTAGAGTCAGTGTCTGTGGGACCCGTACCCCAGTGAGAGTCAGTGTCTGTGGGACCCGTACCCCAGTGAGAGTCAGTGTCTGTGGAACGTGAACCCCAGTGAGAGTCAGTGTCTGTGGAACCCGTACCCCAGTGAGAGTCAGTGTCTGTGGGACCCGTACCCCAGTGAGAGTCAGTGTCTGTGGGACCCCTATCCCAGTGAGAGTCAGTGTCTGTGGGACCCGTACCCCAGTGAGAGTCGGTGTCTGTGGGACCCGTACCCCAGTGAGAGTCAGTGTCTGTGGGACCCGTACCCCAGTGAGAGTCAGTGTCTGTGGGACCCGTACCCCAGTGAGAGTCGGTGTCTGTGGAACCCGTACCCCAGTGAGAGTCAGTGTCTGTGGAAACCATACCCCAGTGAGAGTCGGTGCCTGTGGGACCCGTACCCCAGTGAGGGTCAGTGTCTGTGGGACCCGTACCCCAGTGAGAGTCAGTGTCTGTGGAACCCGTACCCCAGTGAGAGTCAGTGTCTGTGGAACCCGTACCCCAGTGAGAGTCAGTGTCTGTGGAACTGTACCCCAGTGAGAGTCAGTGTCTGTGGGACCCGTACCCCAGTGAGAGTCAGTGTCTGTGCGACCCGTACCCAGTGAGAATCAGTGTCTGTGGGACCCGTACCCCAGTGAGAGTCAGTGTCTGTGCGACCCGTACCCCAGTGAGAATCAGTGTCTGTGGGACCCGTACCCCAGTGAGAGTCAGTGTCTGTGGAACGTGAACCCCAGTGAGAGTCAGTGTCTGTGGAACCCGTACCCCAGTGAGAGTCAGTGTCTGTGGGACCCGTACCTGAGTGAGAGTCAGTGTCGGTGGGACCCGTACCCCAGTGAGAGTCAGTGTCTGTGGGACCCGTACCCCAGTGAGAGTCAGTGTCTGTGGGACCCATACCCCAGTGAGAGTCGGTGTCTGTGGAACCCGTACCCCAGTGAGAGTCAGTGTCTGTGGAACCAGTACCCCAGTGGGAGTCAGTGTCTGTGGGACCCGTACCCCAGTGAGAGTCAGTGTCTGTGGAACCCGTACCCCAGTGAGAGTCAGTGTCTGTGGAACCAGTACCCCAGTGGGAGTCAGTGTCTGTGGGACCCGTACCCCAGTGAGAGTCAGTGTCTGTGGAACCCGTACCCCAGTGAGAGTCAGTGTCTGTGGGACCCGTACCGCAGTGAGAGTCAGTGTCTGTGGGACCCGTACCCCAGTGAGAGTCAGTGTCTGTGGGACCCGTACCCCAGTGAGAGTCAGTGTCTGTGGGACCCATACCCCAGTGAGAGTCAGTGTCTGTGGAACCCGTACCCCAGTGAGAGTCAGTGTCTGTGGAACCCGTACCCCAGTGAGAGTCAGTGTCTGTGGGACCCGTACCCCAGTGAGAGTCAGTGTCTGTGGAACCCGTACCCCAGTGAGAGTCAGTGTCTGTGGAACCCGTACCCCAGTGAGAGTCAGTGTCTGTGGAACCAGTACCCCAGTGGGAGTCAGTGTCTGTGGGACCCGTACCCCAGTGAGAGTCAGTGTCTGTGGAACTGTACCCCAGTGAGAGTCAGTGTCTGTGGGACCCGTACCCCAGTGAGAGTCAGTGTCTGTGCGACCCGTACCCAGTGAGAATCAGTGTCTGTGGGACCCGCACCCCAGTGAGAGTCAGTGTCTGTGCGACCCGTACCCCAGTGAGAATCAGTGTCTGTGGGACCCGTACCCCAGTGAGAGTCAGTGTCTGTGGAACGTGAACCCCAGTGAGAGTCAGTGTCTGTGGAACCCGTACCCCAGTGAGAGTCAGTGTCTGTGGGACCCGTACCTGAGTGAGAGTCAGTGTCGGTGGGACCCGTACCCCAGTGAGAGTCAGTGTCTGTGGGACCCGTACCCCAGTGAGAGTCAGTGTCTGTGGGACCCGTACCCCAGTGAGAGTCGGTGTCTGTGGAACCCGTACCCCAGTGAGAGTCAGTGTCTGTGGAACCAGTACCCCAGTGGGAGTCAGTGTCTGTGGGACCCGTACCCCAGTGAGAGTCAGTGTCTGTGGAACCCGTACCCCAGTGAGAGTCAGTGTCTGTGGAACCAGTACCCCAGTGGGAGTCAGTGTCTGTGGGACCCGTACCCCAGTGAGAGTCAGTGTCTGTGGAACCCGTACCCCAGTGAGAGTCAGTGTCTGTGGGACCCGTACCGCAGTGAGAGTCAGTGTCTGTGGGACCCGTACCCCAGTGAGAGTCAGTGTCTGTCGGACCCGTACCCCAGTGAGAGTCAGTGTCTGTGGGACCCATACCCCAGTGAGAGTCAGTGTCTGTGGGACCCGTACCCCAGTGAGAGTCAGTGTCTGTGGAACCCGTACCCCAGTGAGAGTCAGTGTCTGTGGAACCCGTACCCCAGTGAGAGTCAGTGTCTGTGGGACCCGTACCCCAGTGAGAGTCAGTGTCTGTGGAACCCGTACCCCAGTGAGAGTCAGTGTCTGTGGAACCCGTACCCCAGTGAGAGTCAGTGTCTGTGGAACCAGTACCCCAGTGGGAGTCAGTGTCTGTGGGACCCGTACCCCAGTGAGAGTCAGTGTCTGTGGAACCCGTACCCCAGTGAGAGTCAGTGTCTGTGGGACCCGTACCCCAGTGAGAGTCAGTGTCTGTGGGACCCGTACCCCAGTGAGAGTCAGTGTCTGTGGGACCCGTACCCCAGTGAGAGTCAGTGTCTGTGGGACCCATACCCCAGTGAGAGTCAGTGTCTGTGGGACCCGTACCCCAGTGAGAGTCAGTGTCTGTGGAACCCGTACCCCAGTTAGAGTCAGTGTCTGTGGAACCCGTACCACAGTGAGATTCGGTGTCTGTGGGACCCGTACCCCAGTGAGAGTCGGTGTCTGTGGGACCCGTACCCCAGTGAGACTCAGTGTCTGTGGGACCCGTACCCCAGTGAGAGTCAGTGTCTGTGGGACCCGTACCCCAGTGCGAGTCAGTGTCTGTGGAACCCGTACCCCAGTGAGAGTCGGTGTCTGTGGGACCCGTACCCCAGTGAGAGTCAGTGTCTGTGGGACCCGTACCCCAGTGAGAGTCGGTGTCTGTGGGACCGGTACCCCAGTGAGAGTCGGTGTCTGTGGGACCCGTACCCCAGTGAGAGTCGGTGTCTGTGGGACCCGTACCCCAGTGAGAGTCGGTGTCTGTGGGACCCGTACCCCAGTGAGAGTCCGTGTCTGTGGGACCCGTACCCCAGTGAGAGTCAGTGTCTGTGGAACCCGTACCCCAGTGAGAGTCAGTGTGTGTGGGACCCGTACCCCAGTGAGAGTCAGTGTCTGTGGGACCCGTACCCCAGTGAGATTCGGTGTCTGTGGGACCCGTACCCCAGTGAGAGTCAGTGTCTGTGGAACGTGAACCCCAGTTCGAGTCAGCGTCTGTGGAACCCGTACCCCAGTGAGAGTCAGTGCCTGTGGGACCCGTACCCCAGTGAGAGTCAGTGTCTGTGGAACCCGTACCCCAGTGAGAGTCAGTGTCTGTGGGAACCGTACCCCAGTGAGAGTCAGTGTCTGTGGAACCCGTACCCCAGTGAGAGTCAGTGTCTGTGGGACCCGTACCTCAGTGAGAGTCAGTGTCTGTGGGACCCGTACCCCAGTGAGAGTCAGTGTCTGTGGAACCCGTACCCCAGTGAGAGTCAGTGTCTGTGGGACCCGTACCCCAGTGAGAGTCGGTGTCTGTGGGACCCGTACCCCAGTGAGAGTCAGTGTCTGTGGGACCCGTACCCCAGTGAGAGTCGGTGTCTGTGGGACCCGTACCCCAGTGAGAGTCCGTGTCTGTGGGACCCGTACCCCAGTGAGAGTCGGTGTCTGTGGGACCCGTACCCCAGTGAGATTCGGTGTCTGTGGGACCCGTACCCCAGTGAGAGTCGGTGTCTGTGGAACCCGTACCCCAGTGAGAGTCTGTGTCCGTGGAACCCGTACCCCAGTGAGAGTCAGTGTCTGTGGAACCCGTACCCCAGTGAGAGTTGGTGTCTGTGGGACCCGTACCCCAGTGAGAGTCAGTGTCTGTGGAACCAGTACCCCAGTGGGAGTCAGTGTCTGTGGGACCCGTACCCCAGTGAGAGTCAGTGTCTGTGGGACCCGTACCCCAGTGAGAGTCAGTGTCTGTGGAACCCTTACCCCAGTGAGAGTCAGTGTCTGTGGAACCCGTACCCCAGTGAGAGTCAGTGTGTGTGGGACCCGTACCCCAGTGAGAGTCAGTGTCTGTGTGACCCGTACCCCAGTGAGAGTCAGTGTCTGTGGAACCCGTACCCCAGTGAGAGTCAGTGTCTGTGGGACCCGTACCCCAGTGAGATTCAGTGTCTGTGGGACCCGTACCCCAGTGAGAGTCAGTGTCTGTGGGACCCGTACCCCAGTGAGAGTCAGTGTCTGTGGGACCCGTACCCCAGTGAGAGCGTTGTCTGTGGAACTGTACCCCAGTTAGAGTCAGTGTCTGAGGGACCCGTACTCCAGTGAGAGTCAGTGTCTGTGGGACCCGTACCCCAGTGAGAGCGTTGTCTGTGGAACTGTACCCCAGTTAGAGTCAGTGTCTGTGGGACCCGTACCCCAGTGAGAGTCAGTGTCTGTGGGACCCGTACCCCAGTGAGAGCGTTGTATGTGGAACTGTACCCCAGTTAGAGTCAGTGTCTGTGGGACCCGTACCCCAGTTAGAGTCAGTGTCTGTGGGACCCGTACCCCAGTGAGAGTCAGTGTCTGTGGGACCCGTACCCCAGTGAGAGTCAATGTCTGTGGAACCCGTACCCCAGTGAGAGTCAGTGTCTGTGGGACCCGTACCCCAGTGAGAGTCAGTGTCTGTGGGACCCCTATCCCAGTGAGAGTCAGTGTCTGTGGGACCCGTACCCCAGTGAGAGTCGGTGTCTGTGGAACCCGTACCCCAGTGAGAGTCCGTGTCTGTGGGACCCGTACCCCAGTGAGAGTCGGTGTCTGTGGGACCCGTACCCCAGTGAGATTCGGTGTCTGTGGGACCCGTACCCCAGTGAGAGTCGGTGTCTGTGGAACCCGTACCCTAGTGAGAGTCATTGTCTGTGGAACCCGTACCCCAGTGAGAGTCGGTGTCTGTGGGACCCGTACCCCAGTGAGAGTCACTTTCTGTGGGACCCGTACCCCAGTGAGAGTCAGTGTCTGTGGAACCCGTACCCCAGTGGGAGTCAGTGTCTGTGGGACCCATACCCCAGTGAGAGTCAGTGTCTGTGGGACCCGTACCCCAGTGAGAGTCAGTGTCTGTGGGACCCGTACCCCAGTGAGAGTCAGTGTCTGTGGGACCCGTACCCCAGTGAGAGTCAGTGTCTGTGGAACGTGAACCCCATTGAGAGTCAGTGTCTGTGGGACCCGTACCCCAGTGAGAGTCAGTGTCTGTGGGACCCGTACCCCAGTGAGAGTCAGTGTCTGTGGAACCCATACCCCAGTGAGAGTCAGTGTCTGTGGGAACCGTACCCCAGTGAGAGTCCGTGTCTGTGGGACCCGTACCCTAGTGAGAGTCAGTGTCTGTGGGACCCGTACCCCAGTGAGAGTCAGTGTCTGTGGAACCCGTACCCCAGTGAGGGTCAGTGTCTGTGGGACCCGTACCCCAGTGAGAGTCAGTGTCTGTGGGACCCGTACCCCAGTGAGAGTCAGTGTCTGTGGAACCCGTACCCCAGTGAGAGTCAGTGTCTGTGGGACCCGTACCCCAGTGAGAGTCAGTGTCTGTGGGACCCGTACCCCAGTGAGAGTCAGTGTCTGTGGGACCCGTACCCCAGTGAGAGTCGGTGTCTGTGGGACCCGTACCCCAGTGAGAGTCGGTGTCCTCAGGGAATGAGGGAAAAAATTGGAAAGAAAAAGAGCATACACAATTAAAACAAATCTGCTGCCACCTTGTGTTTAAAACTTCCTTTTTCTCTCTGGTCAGGAGGTGTCTGAGAGATGATTTGATAGAAGTGTTTAAAATTATGAACGTTTTGGACAAATTGGATCCAAGTAAACTTTTCTGACATTTGCAGAATTTGAGCACAAGGGTCACATTTACAAATTAGAATCAGAGAATCTCACAGCACAGAAGGAGGCCATTCGGCCCATCGTGCCTGTGCCGGTTCTTTGAAAGAACTCTCCAATTGGTCCCACTCCCCTGCTCTTTCCCCAGAGCCCCGCAAATTTTCTCGCCTCCAAGTATTTATCCAATTCCCTTTTGAAAGTTATTATTGAATCTGCTTCCACCGCCCTTTCAGGCAGCGCATTCCAGATCAGAACAACTCGCTGCGTAAAAAAAATTCTCCTCATCTCTCTCCTCTGGCTCTTTTTATCTTAAATCTGTGTCCTCTGGTTACCAACCCTCTTGCCACTGGAAACAGTTTCTCCTTATTTACTCTAACAAAATTTTGAACACCTCAATCAAATCTGCCCTTAAAATTCTCTGCTCTGAGGAAAGAAAGAACTTGCACTTTTATCGCGCCTTTCATGATTTCAGGACGTCCCAAAGCGCTTTGCAGACAATGAAGTCCTTTTGAAGTGTGGTCACTGTTGTAACTGAGGAAACGCAGCAGCCAATTTGCGCACAGCAAGATCCCACAAACAGCAATGAGATAATGACCAGATCATCTGTTTTTCTTAGCTGTTGGTTGAGGGATCAACATTGCCCCCAGGACACCTCCGCTGCTCTTCTTTGAAATTGTGCCGTGGGATTTTTTTACGTCCACCTGAGAGGCAGACAGGGCCTCAGTTTAGTGTCTTATCCGAAGGACGACACCTCTGACAAGCACAGTACTCCCTCAGTACTCGCACTGGGAGTGTCAGCCTGGATTATGTGCTCAGGTCCCTAGAGTGGGTCCATGAACCCACAACCTTCAGACTCAGAGGTGAGAGTGCTGCCCACTGAGACACAGCTGACAGTCCCAGCTTCTCCAGTCTCTCCACATAACTGAAGTCCCTCATCCCTGGCACCATTCTAGTAAATCTCCTCTGCACCCTCTCCAAGGCCTTGACATCCTTCCTAAAGTGCGGTGCCCAGAATTGGACACAATACTCCAGCTCAGGCCTAACCAGTGTTTTATAAAGGTTTTGCATAACTTCCTTGCTTTTGTACTCTATGCCTCTATTAATAAAGCCCAGGGTCCCCTATGCTTTTTTAACAACTTGTCCTGCTGCCTTCAAAGATTAAGGACAATAAAAGAAAATAGGAAATGCAGGAGGAATTGTTTACTAAAAGGGAGGTGAGTGAATGGACAGATGACCAGCACAGGTAGTGGAAGAAGGAACTTTAATGGGTTTCAAGGAGGAAGTTGACAGATTCTTGTCAACAAATTGGATTCAGGGTTATTGGAAATGCACCAAGGGGACAGTGTGGAGAGGGGGGAGGGGGGAGCGGGGAGGGGGGAGAGGGGAGCGGAGAGGGGGGAGCGGGGAGGGGGGAGGGGGGAGCGGGGAGGGGGGAGGGGGGAGCGGGGAGGGGGGGAGCGGGGAGCGGGGAGGGGGGAGGGGGGAGCGGAGAGGGGGGAGGGGGGAGGGGGGAGCGGGGAGGGGGGAGGGGGCTTGAAGGGCCAGGTCTCCTTCCTGAGCCTGGTGCTGTGTCACACACTCGCCTTGGCTCTGTGGTAGCGTTCCCACCTCGGGTCAGAAGGTTGAGGGTTTAAATTGAGTGAAGACCTAAGCTCTGACTGCAAGTTCGGAGTTAATATCCAGCGGGATACTCCCGTCTGTCTAGAGACGGACTGTCCTCGGTCTTACCTGTCTCTCTGTCTCGGCAAATCTTACCAACTGACCTTGGACATGTCTCTCTTTCTGTTCTTCCACAGTGGCCTCGTGAGGCAGGACCCTGGCAGGTGAATTCCTGTCTCCTTCCCTGTCTGGGGATTGGCCAGTTGGGCTGCAAATTAAGCCTGTGACAGTTAAGCCAGTCGCTTGCTATATTCTGGATGAGTAGTGTTATCCTAACACAATAAGCCTGGATGGTTCACAGGGACAACGTGCCCCCATTGTTCGAATAGAGAACAAGCAGCTTTCCAATATAAAATCATTGAACCATTCGGCCCATCCTGCCTGTGCCGGCTCTTTGAAAGAGCTATCCAATTAGTCCCACTGCATAAAATAAATTTCTCCTCATCTTCCCTCTGGTTCTTTTGCCAATTATCTTAAATCTGTGTCCTCTGGTTACCGACCCTCCTGCCACTGGAAACAGTTTCTCCTTATTTACTCTCTCAAAACCCTTCATGATTTTGAACACCTCTATTAAATCTCCTCTTAACCTTCTCTGCTCTAAGGAGAACAATCCCAGCTTCTCCAGTCTCTCCACATAACTGAAGTCCCTCATCCCTGGGACCATTCTAGTAAATCTCCTCTGCACCCTCTCCAAGGCCTTGACATCCTTCCTAAAGTGCGGTGCCTAGAATTGAACACAATACTCCAGCTGAGGCCTAACCAGTGATTTATAAAGGTTTAGCATAACTTCCTTGCTTTTGTATTCTATGCCTCTATTCTTGTAAATCTTTTTTGTACCCTATCCAGTGCCTCTACATCCTCTTTATAATATGGAGACTAGAAGTGTGCATAGTTCTAGTCTCCATAGGGGTCTGATGGTGTTTTCATATCATTGAATTATCCTCACTGTCGGGGTCTCCGCCTCAGCTCATCTGCTGCTGAAACCCTCATCCGTGCCTTTGTTACCTCCAGACTCGACTATTCCAATGTTCTCCTGTCCGGCCTCACATCTTCCACCCTCCGTAAACTTGAGCTCATCCAAAACTCTGCCCCCTGTATCCTAACTCACACCGAGTCCCGTTCACCCATCACCCCCTGTGCTCGCTGACCTACATCGGCTCCCGGTCCGGGAACGCCTCGATTTTAAAATTCTCATCCTTGTGTTCAAATCCCTCCGTGGCCTCGCCCCCTCCCTCTCTCTGTAACCTCCTCCAGCCCTACAACCCTCCGAGATCTCTGCGCTCCTCCAATTCTGGCCTCTTGCACATCCCCCGATTTTCATCGCTCCACCATTGGCGGCCGTGCCTTCAGCTGCCTGGGCCCTGAGCTCTGGAATTCCCTCCCTAAACCTCTCGGCCTCTCTCTCCTCCTTTAAAACCCTCCCTCTTTGACCAAGCTTTTGGTCACCTGTCCTAATATCTCCTTATGTGGCTCGGTGTCAAATTTTGTCTGATTTATGCTCCTTGGGACGTTTCCTATTTTAACGGTGCTGTATAAATATTGTTAAGGGTCAGTCTGGATTATGGGCTCAAGTGACTGGAGTGAACTCCACAACCTTCATGACTCAGTGGTGAGAGTGCTACCACCGAGCCACTGCCGATGGGTGGGGAATGTGCTGGACGCTGCCTGTTGATCCTGGCACTTTCAGCAGGGACTAAAACCGGGGGATAAAAAAAAACAGCAATGAGTGGAGTCTAAATAAAAAGCAGTCAGCAGTCAGCATCCTATCGAGAGGCACTACAGAAGGTGCAAAAAAGATTTACTAGGATGATACCAGAACCTATCAGGAGAGACTGAACAGACTTTCCTCTAGAAAACAGGAGGCTGAGGGGTGACCTGATTGAGGTCTTTAAGATTATGAAGAGGTTTGATAGGGTAGATGTGGAGAAGATGTTTCCACTTGTGGGGGAGACCAGAACTAGGGGGCCATAAATATAAGATAGTCACTAATAAATCCAATAGGGAATTCAGGAGAAACTTCTTTACCCAGAGAGTGGTGAGAATGTGGAACTCGCTCCCAGAAGGAGTAGTTGATGTGAATAGTGTGGATGGATTTAAGGGGAAGCTGGATAAACACATGAGGAAGAAAGGAATAGGAGATGCTGATAGGGTGAGATGAAGAGGGGAGGGAGGAAGCTCCTGTGGAGCAGAAACACCGGCATGGACCAGTTGGGCCGAATGGCCTGTTTCTGTGCTGTACGTTCAATGTAATTCTGTGCAAAGCATTCCCTAATCTGCACAGCACTAGTTTGCATGCTCTGTGGCTGTACACAACTATTTTAATTTGTTTAATAAAAACAGAATTGCTGGAAAAGCTCAGCAAGTGAGTCTGTGAGCATCTGTGGAGAAAGACCTCTCGGGTCGCAGACCTTTCGTCAGAACTGATTTAATTTGTTGTTTCTTGCTCCCTCTCGCTCTATTGTGGACCAAGAGCCCTCCAACATTGAGAGCAAAGCCTGCAATGGAGATCCTTGCAGCCCATATTCCCCACCACCGGTCCCCTTTATTTGCAAAAAACATTTTTGTTGGTGACAAATGCTTTTATGCAAAAGCTCGCTCTTTGTTTTTTTTTTGCAATGCCTGCCAACCCCTGGCCGGATCTGCACGCTGATTTATTTATTTATTTATTTTTGCTTCTTCCGCCTCCTCGCTGCTGCTCTGAACTTTGCCTGCAGCCGGTGCGGGTGAGTGAGCGGGGCCGCAGTCAGGGAGCCGCGTGGAGCAGGTACCGAGAGCGCGCGCGGGGCTCCGCTCCCCGGGCCCGGGATCTGGCAGCTGTCAATCAAACCCGGGAGAGAGGGGCGAGCTGTCAATCAAACCCAGGAGAGAGGGGCGAGCTGTCAATCAAACCCGGGAGAGGGGCGAGCTGTCAATCAAACCCGGGAGAGGGGGGCGAGCTGTCAATCAAACCCGGGAGAGAGGGGCGAGCTGTCAATCAAACCCGGGAGAGAGGGGCGAGCTGTCAATCAAACCCGGGAGAGAGGGGCGAGCTGTCAATCAAACCCGGGAGAGAGGGGCGAGCTGTCAATCAAACCCGGGAGAGAGGGGCGAGCTGTCAATCAAACCCGGGAGAGAGGGGCGAGCTGTCAATCAAACCCGGGGCTCCGGCTCGCGCTGGGCTTTTGGCGCCCGGAGGAGGCGGTTGTCCGGTGCCGGCCGGCCTTCGACTCGAGGCCTCGGGCTTCGGGCCTATAACTCAGCGGCCGGGCCGGACCGGACCGGACGTTGGGGGGGGGGGAGAGGGGTCGCCTTATTTTCCCCTCATGCCGCCAGGGGCCTGAGGGTGGGAAGTAAAATAAACGATCCGCCGGGGTGGGGGTGAGGTACCGCCCGGCGCTTTCCTCACTCACAGCCGGGCCGCCACTATGCGGCAGGTCGGGGACAGAGAATCAAAGGGAGCGGCCTGGGCCTCGGGGTCGGTGTTGGAGGCCAACGGGCCGCAGCTGAGGGTAGGGCGGGGCGGGAGGCCCGAGTGACCAGGTCCCCGGGAGGACGGTCAGTTATACTAGAATCAGGTGGGGCAGCCGCTGACCACCACCCCTGGGGGGGGGGGGGGGGAACTGACCCTCACCGAGGTCCGGGTACCGCGGGCACTGACCGCCCGGGGCCAAGGGGCTGTACCCAGACCAGGTCTGAGCAGTGTCCGTCGGCAATTCAACTGTGTGGGGCATCACAGACTGACCCCTTGTGTCCCCCAATCGCACGCAGCAGCTGTGCGGGGGGTCACGGGACAGCGGTCAGCAGCAGGACCCCAACTAAATATCCCCCTCCTTAAGTCGGGGGTTGCGGAGTCCGGTTCTAGCCCCTACTGCCCGCCCCCCCCCAGTCAGGATCACCTTATAACCGGGGACGAGCCCGGCCATTTGGCCTCTCTTAGGCCGCACGCAGTCCCCTGATCGCAGCACCCAGGGCTTTACCCTCTACTCCAATTGGGGGTCCAGTCCATTTGAAGAACCTCCTGATATCTGCCTTAAACTTGCCTTTTAACTACTTTGCAATTTATTTTAAATCTGTACAAGTCCCAGGAATGGGTCCGTACCACACCGGGCAGCTTCTTTACCCATTGTGACCTTGGGAGGAGGGAAGAGAGAATTCAAGCGGTACTATTTTTAAAGTGAGCTTTTCTCACGTTTTTGTCACTGAGGTAAAGATCTTTTTTGTTTTCAGCAACACTTCTCAGAACCAGTATTGACATCCAGGGCATCCTCACTTTAAAATGACACTGTGAGATGATCATTGCAAAGTTACCAGAAGTTTTATTTTCAACCACAACTTGCATTTATACAGCGCCTTTAACATAGGAAAACGTCCCAAGGCGCTTCACAAGAGCGTAAATCAGACAAAATTTAACACGGAGCCACATAAGGACAGTTAACTAAAAGCTTGGTCAAAGAGGTAGGTTTTAAGGAGTGTCTTAAAGGAGGAGAGAGAGGCGGAGAGGTTTAGGGTGGGAATTCCAGAGCTAAGGGCCTAGGCAGCTGAAGGCATGGCCACCAATGGTGGGACGATGAAATTCAGGGATGCGCAAGAGGCCAAATTGGAGGAGCGCAGAGATCTCGGAGGGTTGTAGGGCTAGAGGAGGTTACAGAGATAGGGAGGGGACGAGGCCATGGAGGGATTTGAATACAAGGATGAGAATTTTAAAATCGAGGCATTGCTGGACAATGTAGGTCAGCGAGCGCAGGGGTGATGGGTGAAGGGGACTTGGAGCGAGTTAGGATACAGACAGCAGTTCTTGGAGGGTTGTAGGGCTCACGGAGTCATGTGGAAGTGTTTGTAAAATTGAGAATTTGTTTAGTTTAGAGGTGCTGGAGGGAGCCCGCAGAATGGGGTGCTGCTGTTCCCTGTTTCTGCTGTTAGTGTTTCCACTTGTGTGAATCTGCAATACAAAACATCCCCCAGTGCGAGAATCATTTTTTTTTGGCAAGTTGTATTCTCGAGTCAGCAAAGCACGATCGCGTGGCTGGGTTTTTGCAAAGAGTGCTGAGTGGAGCCATCTATTTGCCGAGTTCTTGCTGTTAGGACTGTTGCTGATCTCAGCTGGGCAGTAATAGGGGAGCTGCAGGTGGCCTCAGCAGGAAAAATCAGCCAGAGTTCCTGTTCCTGATTGTAGTGACTTCTGCTAGAAAGCCCGCAGGTGAGGGCAGGATCGAGCTTGGCTGTGCTACCTGCCATAGTCGAATATCTTGTAGACACAGTCTAAGCGAACACATGAAGAATGGCCACAAGGGTCAGTGCCGTCACCCTCTGAATCAGAAGGTCATGGGTTCAAGTCCCACTCCAGAGACTTGAATACAAAATCTAGTCTGACACTCCCAGTGCAGTACTGAGGGAGCGCTACACTGTCGGAGGGTCAGTACTGAGGGAGCGCTGCACTGTCGGAGGGTCAGCACTGAGGGAGCGCTGCACTGTCGGAGGGTCAGTACTGAGGGAGCGCTGCACTGTCGGAGGGTCAGTACTGAGGGAGTGCTGCACTGTCGGAGGGTCAGTACTGAGGGAGCGCTGCACTGTCGGAGGGTCAGCACTGAGAGAGCACTGCACTGTCGGAGGGTCAGTACTGAGGGAACGCTGCACTGTCGAACGGTCAGCACTGAGGGAATGCTGCACTGTCGGAGGTGCCTTTTTTCGGATGGGATGTTAATCCAAGGGCCTGTCTGCCCTCTAAGGTGGACGTAAAAGATCCCACGACCCTATTCGAAGAGGAACTGGGGAGTTCCCCCCGGTGTCCTGGGCCAATATTTATCCCTCAACCAACACCTAAAAGGGATTATCTCATTGCTGTTTGTGGGATCTTGTGTGCAAATTGGCTGCTGCATTTCCTACATTACAACAGTGACTACACTTCAAAAGTACTTTGTTGGCTGTAATGCGCTTTGGGATGTCCTGAGGTCGTGAAAGGTGCTCTATAAATGCAAGTTTGTTCTGTCTTCAGGAAACAGTGGGGGAGAAGCAGAAGAAAAGAATGTTTCTCTAAATTCGCTGAATCTCACAAAACGTCAATACGAGAATTTGTTAAACTGTACCAGTTTTTAACAGCAGAAGTTTTGAGCGTTTTTTTCTGTTGTGTTTTATTTACAGGATGTGAGTGGAGTAGCAACACAGATCGCATGCCTGGGCTGTCACTTTTCTGCTATAATGTTCTTAATGAATTTGGCACCTGTCTCTGGAGTATCGACAGATTGGCAGCCCTTTGGACCATCTCCCGGTTTCAGCCTCCCCGTGAGTTTCTCCGACCCTGGGCAGGAGTTCTCTGCTGTGGGAAGTGCCGTCAAAGTGAATGTGCAAATGATCATAGAAAACCTGCAGCCCAATGACTCGCCTTGTGCCATGAACAATGACCCCAGTAATAACGCGCAGACAAACGCAGCCACAAAACGACGGAGCGAGGGCGCGTTAGACAGCGCCTCCATCAAAGTTTTGAAGGGGGCCTCTGTGGAGGATCTGAAGACCGGTTACCTGCCCCGCGCACTTGGCACGGAGGAGTCCAACTTGGGCCGTTGTGTCATAGACTCCGACAGCGATGAGTCAATTGACCGAGGTATAGAAGAAGCAATTCAGGAATATCTGAAGAAGAAAACGGAAGATAGTTGCTTGATATCGAAGGCCATTCACAACATAAATGGTCCCCCGGGGACACATCCAGCCAGTGAAGACTCCACTCCAAACGTCAGCAATGGTATCACAGTTGAACGAGAAGCACCCTCCGCCCAGCTTGAACTTGGCTTTGTGGATATTGACCGTCGCGGTCTCGGTTTGGAGGCTGCTGTGAGATCCAGATGTTCTTCTCCTTCCAGCGTCAGTAGTAATGATTCTTTTGAACTGAGTATACAGGCTGAGATCGAACGGTTCTTGCAAGACAAGCGGGATAAGGAAACCACCACCACCGGCGGCCCTGAAAACGAGCCAGCTTCTGGGGGGAGGCCGGAACAGAAAGAAAATCTGGTGAAGGTAGGATCGAAGAACAGAAAGAGGTTAGTTAAATCCAGCGGAGGAAACCAAACGCACGTCAGCAAACCATCGCCAGTGCATACCGACACTCAGGTTAGCGGCACTAAATCCTTCCGTTTGGAAAAAGTTGGGACCCTCTGCAAGACTGAGAAAAGCAATGAAGGGAATCACAAGTGTAATAAAAGATTGACCAGTGAGAAGAAAGCAACCGTGATGCATAGCTTTAAGGATCTCAACAGAAGCAGCAATGCCCAATGGAATGTCGACGCTGAAGTCTCTGACCCGAAACCTAATCCCATTATTGCAGTAGTTGAATTGTCCGATTCCAGCAGCGATGATGGGATTGAGGAAGCCATTCAACTTTACCAGTTAGAACAGAAGAAAGGGAAGACCGAGGATATTGCCCTTGTCCCTGGTCTGTTACCTCACAAGCCCTCCTGTACTCCGAAATGTGCTGATTCTTCTTCAGATGTTTGTCTTTGTGGAGCAAAGAGTGCGAAGAAGGAAACACTGCAGGTGACTTCGAGCAAGAAGCGGAAACATTGTGTCCTCAAATCTGGAGAGTTCAAGGTGCTGTGTTCTCTCAACCTTTCCGAAACGGACTCGAGTGATCAGTCCAGTGATGACTTTGTGACGCAAAGGGAGAAAAAAAGCACAGACTGGAGGTTCGGTTGGAAAAAAAGGTTTCAAGCTGAGACTGTGTCAGAATCGTCCCCAAAACGAGAAGGGCCTCTAGCGCCCAAAATGCAGTCATCTACAGACAGCACGGCAGGTATGGCGCCAGCAGAAAGGGAAGAGCACACAGGCAGCAGCAAGGCAATCAGCGAGTGCGCCAATGCTGACTCCAAACAAGTCGTGTCCTCTTCAGACAGTGAAAACAGTTCTGTGGACAGCAGCGACAGCATTGAAAAAGAAATTCAAAATTATTTGGCTCTGAAGGCAAACCAAAGTAGTCAGAAACCAGATGGAGTCGAAGCTGCAACCCAATTGGACAGAACCTTGCCCCCAGAACTGAAGAGAGAAGATAGTCTGAATGACTCTCCGTCTTTGTTCTCTTCTTCATCTTCATTGTCTTCTCAGACATCATTGTTGCAAAAAGGAAGGTTGAAGAATAATGTTGGCACTGATCATGGACTCTGTATGGAGGAGCTCACAGAAAGTCAACCACAAGAGCCTAGTGGAGCGTCTGTAGCACTGGTTAACCGTAGCACCGTCACCTCTAAGATTAAACTTAAAAATGGTTCATCGGAACAAGACATCTTTGACACGAGTAATGTCTGGGATGGCAGGACTGCCAACAGAGATCGAGAGGAATCGTTTCCCCTTGATTGGGCTGCCAGGGAACTGTCCTGTGTTAAGCCTGTCCGTGATGCTTGGCAGACAGATGAGAAGAGTAGCTCTCTGGACAGTGACGAGGACCTTGATACTGCCACAAAGGATCTCTTGAAAACCAGAAAGAAACTGGGGAAACGGTCAAGGGATGCAAAGAACCGATGCAAGAAGCGAGTGCGGTTTATAGGAGCAGAGGTGCTCACATACTCTGAGCAAAGTACAGGGATTGCTGATCAAATGCTCAAGGCCACTGGCCACGTCCGTCCAGGAGAAGGTCTTGCTGCTAGTTACGGCCCATTAAAAAGCTGTTTGTCAAAAAGTAGCAGGGCGGCTTGTAGAAGTTATCTAGACTTTAAGAGTAAAGGGAACAAGAGAGCAGCGGAGCCTTCAGAAAGTGAAAGCAATGGCAGAGTGGCCAGAACCGGAAAGCCAAGAGTCGGTTTGTTCTGTGCTCCTCCATCCAGGGGGAGGGAGGAGTTGACTGGGAGAATGGTGGCAGTGGGCGACAGCAGTTCTGCGGACAGTGATGATGGCATCGAGCAAGAAATTCTGAGGTTTCTGGCCGAAAAGGCCAGAGTGAATAACGAATTGGAGGAGTGCTCGAAAGACGAGGTACAAGGTTTTAATGAACCAGAAGAAGAAAGCAGATCTTCACAAGTGCCAGCCCAGGACAGGACGATGCCTCCTGTTTCTCAACAAACTGAGGAATCTCGTGGTGTTGGTGTGAAGGGACCACGTCACGTGAAAGAGGAGGTCGTGGCCGGGTATTCGCATAGCGGTGCAGAAAGAACTGGCGCTGAAAGCAAGGCCGACGTTAACGGGCAGAATTTGATTCAGGACATTGGTCGTGCCTGCAGCGCACAGCACCAGACTGAGCACAGACAGGTCATTGGAGAATCCCAAACAGAAACTAAAGCTGGTATCGTTCAGGGGCGTTTGCAAGTTGGCAGCACAGACTGTCCAGGGAAAGGGGCAGGTAGCTGCCAGTCTGGCTGGCACAGTGATGTCTCTAAGGGCAAAAGGGTTAACGATACCCCAGAAAGCTGCATCACCCAGAACATTCAGGGAAAACGGGCAGCTCTCAGTTTAGAGTCAAGGCACCACTTGGTTGAGGAGCTAAGTGTGCGATACAACGGCCCCAGGCAGGGGGGTGCAGGAGAGCTTCAACTGAAAGTAGTCCAAGACAAATCTTCCGAAAAAATTGTAAACAAATTGAAATTGTGGCCTGTCTTCCCAAACGAACCTCTCGGTGAAACTGTAGAAATAGGCGGGGAGGAAGGAACCGGCAGGGAGGCAGACTGTTCCGGAGACAGCAAATCAGATGTAGGGGGCAGTACGGACCAGAGCTTGCTTGCTGCAGTTAACACTCCCTCCAGTGTAGGCTGGGAACGCAGTGCTAAAGTTAAATGTGAGGAGGGTGGACGTACAGGCCGACCTTTCAGGTCTCTGATGCCGTCAGTAAGTCTTGGTGCCCATTCCAGTGAGGCGAGGGGCCTGCTTTGTGTTGCAAGGCAGGACGAGAGCGACCATAATTATCAGAGTGGAATGAGGAGTGAGGTGAGGGAGCAGTGTGACGCTGGGCTTGCACGCTCCAACTGTGTGACACAGCGTTTGTGCGAAATGACAGGACCATCTGGCTATGTGTCAGTTGCTGCATGTACCAAGCTCTCAATCCGTGAGGAAACCAGCTGGATAGAAAAGAGGGGCCATAGTGTAGGTCTGGCGACAGAGACAGACCGCCATCTAGAAGCAGTGATTCCCGAGGGAGCTTCTGAAGGGGAGACCAGCGGTCAGTGCACGGGTAGAGGGGATGGTGTAGCCTTTCCAGCCCCTCAGTGGCAAGTGCTGAGCCAGTCTTTGTCAGGAACTAAGAATGAGGAGGAGAACAACAGGGGCACAGAAACAGGAGAGACAGCTGAAGGGGAAAGTCCTGAAACCTTTTACGATGAAGCTATCGTTCAATCAGATGACGACGGTAGAGCGGACACTGGCAGGTCAGGACTGCAGGGACAAGGTGCTGAGGTGTAAGTATGATGTACAGTAGCTTTTCCCTTAATTATTTAAGACACAGTCACGATGTTCAGTATAGTTACATTGCAGACAGTGGGATATCGACAAGAGGCAATTTGTGGTGGTGGGGGTGGAGGGTTATCCCAGGTAAACCTCTATATTGGACTAATGGCAAAGGAAAGGTTTATTTTTTTGAAAGTATACCCTTACAGTCTATTCAAAACAAATAGGCTGATTAAAATACGGCTCTTTGTTTAAACCAGTTTCTGGCTGGTGCTGAGAATCACGCCCCGTGCCGCCCCCATTGCAGTGCGTTTCCCCGGGGTCGCAGAGTTCTGCTCAGCTCCCGGGCCGATCTGAAGTTGTAGTTATCGGAATCGCTGCGGGTCACTCACCAGCTCCCACTCAGTGATGTTTATTACAGTCTGGTGTGAGCTCAGCCCACCCGTACAGACCAGGAAGTCCCCCTCGGGTTCCATTCCTGGTCTTTGCTGAGATGAGGAAAATCAGCCGCAGTCTCTGCTTCTGAACACTATAGAAAATGCACATGTAAAGGGGACGAGAACAAGGACGGGGGGGGCTCGGCTGCAATGGCTCCCGTGGTTGAATAGCACTCACAGTGGGATCACACATGAATCACAGTCAGTTGGCTGAGGTCCTGGTGGGCGACCAGAACCCAGTGAGGATTGAAAGCCTAGATGAGGAGAAAAGATTGGTGCCGATTTCGAAAGAAAATCTTTAGAAATGACCGTAGAGGGGATATACTTTGAACTGAAGCTGCGCCCTGCAGACTTTCAACTCACTTGCACAAACTTTCCTTTTATTTCTGTTTTGTCTGACGAGAGGGGTGTACAGATGGCGTTTCAGTTTGATACCAGTAGCACGTGACTTAGGACCCCGGGCGGTGGAGTGGACGAGGTCTTCTGCCGAGAGGGGATTTTATTTGTGTGCTTTACGAGGTTAGGGATATTGATGGTGGGAAATCAGTTTTTTTCCTGTTTTGAGCCTCTGGCGCCAGCATCGAGCACTCCCAGGTCAGGTACAGCACAACCAGACGCAGAGTGAAGCTCCCTCTACTCTGCTCCCAACAATGTGCCTTAATCCCCAACCTCACAATAGCACCACACCACCCCCCCACTGCACTAGTGTGACATCTTGCCATTTTCCAAGCACCTGCCATCCTCTGCGGCCTCTCTGGACTCAGACTGACTATTTCCGTGCCAGATTGTGGGCAGCCAGTGCCTGGAATTTATTTTGGGTACAAATCTGACCACCCACAGACAGAAATCTTCACCCCATCAGTCTGGAATTGAACCCAGGTCCCAGAGGTGAAAGGGCGTGTTGCCAATCGCATGCTCCTCGGGGTCTTCCCTGTGTATTGCAATAGGAGTTGCCCATGGGTGTATGTTAGAATTATCATTTGGGTTGGTGTAATCTAACCCAATCATTAAAGGGGAAAGCTGGGCACTGATCATTTTATTCAAAGTACCTCTCTTTTATATTGGACATTTTTTTTATTATTAAGACTTGTGAAGTCGGGTTTCCTTTGCACTGGGCCATGTTGCGATGTCAGCAGTGGGGAGCAGCCCCAGGTATCCTAGAGTCGCTCCACTGGCATCTGGCCCACTTCAGGAAACCACGTTATCAGATGCCGGATCCCTATGGGGGAAGTAAAAGTTTGACTTTTAAAAGTTACTCAGAGAGTTTTCCAATATGCAGCAGAGGTGAAGTACTTTTGAATTAAAAAGAAATACGCATCTTTCTGTCAACAGCTTGTGCTGAGTTAGCTGATGTCGGGCAAGGGGGGCAGTGCGAGGGGGCAATGGGGGCAGTGCGAGGGGGCACTGCCGTTTTCTTCAGGGAAGGGGGAAAAAAGTCAGCAGGGATACTTTTTTCCCGATCACCGGCCAGCGACGTGCGTGCAGGCATCTGCTTAGGGCAGGATTGGGCTCGTCTGTGATGCCCTCCACAATCAAATAGCCTGCCGAAACTCACTGTCTAAACAAGGATGAGGTATCATAGAGGGAAAGCACCGCAGCAAAGAGCCCCCTTCAGGAGAGGAGAGAATTAAACAAATTTCAATTTTACATTTAAAAAATGGGAATGTTAGCTCCCGGCCAGTTAGTGGCTCCGAACATCCATAGGCAAGCATGCACTGGAAACAACACACTGCCTTCTCTGTGTATTTTATATTGAAATGTGAAATCTGTACAGACTGTTCATACTCTAAGAGTACAGGATGGCATTGATTTTAATGAGGGTTTTTTATTTAATTTGCTCCTTATGTATGTGAAGCCTGCCACATTTTATTCTACTACATCCCAATGAGAAACCCAAAATAATGTTTAAATGTTTGGGTTCTAAGCCTGCCCTTTGATTATATACATTCTGTTGCAGTGTTGTCGCTAGGATTTCAGTCAGACTAAATAATAAATAATACTTGCATTAAAAAGCGCCTTCCCACATCAGAATGTCCGAAAGTGCTTTCCACAGTAGATTTTGTAAAGCGTGTAGACTGCCCTGGGACAGTGGGCGTGTGAAATGTCTGTATTGTACTACGTCTACCCAAATGGTAGAAAAACACCCAGCAGTACAACTGATTGTGTCTGGAGGAGGTATTTTGAGCTGTACAGTTAGGGTAGTGATTTTCAAAACTTTTCTTTGGGATACCCTCCTGCAACTATTGACACATCTAGGGACCACCCCCCCTGGAAATAGCAACACCTTCCCAGAGATGCCCTGTCTAAACTTGCAATAGACAGTGAATAGCTACAACAGAGTAAAACAACGCTATTATTTCCCGTTGGTGTACAGCAGCAAAGGTACAGTACTAGTAGGTGAAGAAATGGAGAAAAGTACAGAGTTGTGGTGACAAGACACAAACCTGGTGAACTCACGGACCTCCTGGGATTCCCTCACCGATCCCCTAAGATCCAGAGGCCCCATTTTGACGACCTTTGGACTGGGGTGAAGTACCGGTGGTTACAGGACAGTTACTGGTGGTGGGAGCAATCTGAGGGGATGACGTAAGATGATACGAGAAGCGGACAGCAACGTTAGTGTATTGTCTTAAGTGGGATTTTTCCCATCATTGATCACAGTCTAAATACTCTACATAAGCCTGTTGACAATACTGATACTACATATTCTTTATCGTCCTTCATTACTGACCCAGAGAGGGAAAAAAAGAATTTGTTCCTATCTTCTGTTTTTAATCATTTTTCCTTTTTGTTGTATATGTTGCCAAATATGTTTTCCGTTTTGTGAAATTTTCTTCTGATGTTGAAAGTGCTCCTCCGTTTTTGCTTGAGGGGTATATCGATGCACATACTTTTTAACAAATTTGTGAAAATTATTTAAATTATACAGTTCCACATCTTCATGGCATTTATCTAATAAATAGCACAGACTGGGACTTGTGACACTGGTTGTTCTTTGTAGATGCAGCTCATGGGGCCAGCAGGTTATGGAGACTTGTTCATTTGTGTTCAATCACACTCTCTTCCCCCTTCTCTCTCTCTTCCCCTTCTCTCTCTCTTCCCCTTCTCTCTCTCTTCCCCTTCTCTCTCTTTCCCCCTTCTGTCACTCTCCCCTCCACTCCCCCTCTTCTCACTCTCCCCTCCACTCCCCCTCTTCTCAATCTCCCTCTCCTCTCCCCTCTCTCAATCTCCCTCTCCTCTCTCAATCTCCCTCTCCTCTCTCAATCTCCCTCTCCTCTCCCAATCTCCCTCTTCTCTCCCTTCTCTCACTCTCCCCCTTTTCTCTCTCACTCTCCCCCTTTTCTCTCTCTCTCTCCCCCCTTTTCTCTCTCTCCCCCCTTTTCTCTCTCTCCCCCCTTTTCTCTCTCTCCCCCCTTTTCTCTCTCTCCCCCCTTTTCTCTCTCTCCCCCCTTTTCTCTCTCTCCCCCCTTTCCCCTTTTCTCTCTCTCCCCCCTTTTCTCTCTCTCCCCCCTTTTCTCTCTCTCCCCCCTTTTCTCTCTCTCCCCCCTTTTCTCTCTCTCCCCCCTTTTCTCTCTCTCCCCCCTTTTCTCTCCCTCCCCCCTTTTCTCTCCCTCCCCCCTTTTCTCTCTCTCTCTTCCCTCCCCCCTTTTCTCTCTCTCTCTTCCCTCCCCCCTTTTCTCTCTCTCTCTTCCCTCCCCCCTTTTCTCTCCCTCTCCCCCCCTTTTCTCTCCCTCTCCCCCCCTTTTCTCTCCCTCTCCCCCCCTTTTCTCTCCCTCTCCCCCCCCTTTTCTCTCCCTCTCCCCCCCTTTTCTCTCCCTCTCCGCCCCTTTTCTCTCCCTCTCGCCCCTTTTCTCTCCCTCTCGCCCCTTTTCTCTCCCTCTCGCCCCTTTTCTCTCCCTCTCGCCCCTTTTCTCTCCCTCTCGCCCCTTTTCTCTCCCTCTCGCCCCTTTTCTCTCCCTCTCGCCCCTTTTCTCTCCCTCTCGCCCCTTTTCTCTCCCTCTCGCCCCTTTTCTCTCCCTCTCGCCCCTGGTCTCTCCCTCTCGCCCCTTGTCTCTCCCTCTCGCCCCTTTTCTCTCCCTCCCCCCCCTTTTCTCTCTCTCTCTTCCCCCCCCTTTTCTCTCCCTCTCTCCCCCCCCTTTTCTCTCTCTCTCTCCCCCCCCTTTTCTCTCTCTCTCTCCCCCCCCTTTTCTCTCTCTCTCTCCCCCCCCCTTTTCTCTCTCTCTCTCCCCCCCCCTTTTCTCTCTCTCTCTCCCCCCCCTTTTCTCTCTCTCCTCTCCCCCCTCCTCTCCTTCTCTCCTCACTCACTCACGCACACACACACACACACACACACACACACACAGTTATGTTACATGATGGTAGAGTTCCCTAGCTGGCTGTATGAATGCGGATGAAGATTTCCTGCTTGCTATTTCTAGCATGTTTATTGATAGTGGTACAGATTACAAAGAAAACCTGTTAACAAAAATACATTCTTCTCTTTAATCTTCTGCTCTGTAATAGCCACTGACTGAAAAAAAAACAGCATGTGAAGGGCAAAGGGTGGGGGACTGGGACTAAATGGATAGCTCTTTCAAAGAGCCGGCACAGGCAGGATGGGCTGAATGGCCTCTTTCTGTGCTGTACGAATCTATGATTCTAACCACAAGAGGGAACAAAAGACCTTGTGTATACGTCAGGACACACGCTGTCCGTTAAATGAATCCCTTTGCAGCACAGCTTCATAGGTACCGGGAGATGTCCAGTACCCCATTCAAATGGCTGTTTGTCATGTGGGCGGACTAATTCGACTGGGGGAAGGAAATTGCACCCAATCCTGTCCATTTATACCCACTTTCCAATGGGTAATCTGGACAACGATCAGGGGCGGAAACCCTGGCTGATTATATCTCCTTGCCTGCCTTTGAGGCGCTGCTAGTTGTGTATAATTGTAGAGTGTTGCACATAGGAAGATGAAAAAGCAGCGCACGTACTCAGTGAACGGTGTTGAAATAGCCATGAGAAGCCAAAAACGACCTAGGAAGCTTAGTGGACTCGACTTTCAACAAGTTCAACCAATGCAGAGCAGCAATCAACAAAGCTAATAGCTTTTAGCTCTACAGCCAAAACTGGAATAAGGAGGATGTCTCAACTAAATTCTACAGTTCCCTGGTCAGACGGCACCTTGAGCACTGTGCCCAGTCCTGGTCAGACGGCACCTTGAGCACTGTGCCCAGTCCTGGTCAGACGGCACCTTGAGCACTGTGCCCAGTCCCTGGTCAGACGGCACCTTGAGCACTGTGCCCAGTCCTGGTCCTGGGCACAGTGCTCAAGGTGGGTCAGACGGCACCTTGAGCACTGTGCCCAGTCCTGGTCAGACCCACCTTAAGCACTGTGCCCAGTCCTGGTCAGACGGCACCTTGAGCACTGTGCCCAGTCCTGGTCAGACGGCACCTTGAGCACTGTGCCCAGTCCCTGGTCAGACGGCACCTTGAGCACTGTGCCCAGTCCTGGTCTTGGGCACAGTGCTCAAGGTGGGTCAGACGGCACCTTGAGCACTGTGCCCAGTCCCTGGTCAGACGGCACCTTGAGCACTGTGCCCAGTCCTGGTCAGACTGCACCTTGAGCACTGTGCCCAGTCCTGGTCAGACCCACCTTGAGCACTGTGCCCAGTCCTGGTCAGACCCACCTTGAGCACTGTGCCCATTCCTGGTCAGACTGCACCTTGAGCACTGTGCCCAGTCCTGGTCAGACCCACCTTGAGCACTGTGCCCAGTCCTGGTCAGACTGCACCTTGAGCACTGTGCCCAGTCCTGGTCAGACCCACCTTGAGCACTGTGCCCAGTCCTGGTCAGACTGCACCTTGAGCACTGTGCCCAGTCCTGGTCAGACCCACCTTGAGCACTGTGCCCATTCCTGGTCAGACTGCACCTTGAGCACTGTGCCCAGTCCTGGTCAGTCCCACCTTGAGCACTGTGCCCAGTCCTTATCAGTCCCACCATGAGCACTGTGCCCAGTCCTGGTCAGACCCACCTTGAGCACTGTGCCCAGTCCTGGTCAGACCCACCTTGAGCTCTGTGCCCATTCCTGGTCAGACTGCACCTTGAGCACTGTGCCCAGTCCTGGTCAGACCCACCTTGAGCACTGTGCCCAGTCCTGGTCAGTCCCACCTTGAGCACTGTGCCCAGTCCTGATCAGTCCCACCATGAGCACTGTGCCCAGTCCTGGTCAGACCCACCTTGAGCACTGTGCCCAGTCCTGGTCAGACCCACCTTGAGCACTGTGCCCAGTCCTGATCAGTCCCACCATGAGCACTGTGCCCAGTCCTGATCAGTCCCACCTTGAGCACTGTGCCCAGTCCTGATCAGTCCCACCATGAGCACTGTGCCCAGTCCTGGTCAGACCCACCTTGAGCACTGTGCCCAGTCCTGGTCAGACCCACCTTGAGCACTGTGCCCAGTCTTGGTCAGACCCACCTTGAGCACTGTGCCCAGTCCTGGTCAGACCCACCTTGAGTACTGGGTCCAGTTGTGGGCAGACTGCAAGACTCCAGCTGAGGCCTAATACTACACCTCGTGTGTAAACACAGCTGTGTTTGTGATGTCTGAGCAACTTCCTGTGGTTGGATTGACACTGCACAGTGAGTGGGTGTTGGTGTTGCAATGCAGTGACGCCATCCTATCAGCAGGGAGGGTGCTAAATATACGGATGATAGCGCGGTCGACCATTGTTAAATTCCATTCCTGTACTTGCTGGGAAGGATTCTCCCCAGTCTATCTGCCAGCTGTCCTTTTGCTCTCTAACTCTCCTTCACTGGACTCCAAGCCAGGAACAATAAATCAGAAGCATCGCCCGAAAAGAATTCCACCCTTCTCTCGATGGAGGCATGAATGTAAAACGAATATCACTACCTTAATTAGTGTAAACGTGTATAAAGATGGTGTAGGAGCAGGCATGATTTCAGGAGCTTTTGTCAGTCGGTATATAACTTGCTCTTACTTTCCGAGTTATCACGCCCATCGGAGATTGGTCTATTCAAGCTCTCCTAATGATTTACTAAATAAATACACCACCTAGTGTGGTACTGAGTTGCACAGGCTCAATCCCCACTCTGCTCAAATAAATGATCACAGTGCGGACACGAGAGTCGTCTTATGTTCCCTCTATCAGCTCAGGAGGGGGAGAAAATCAGCCTGCCTCTGTATAATATCCTTATTCCATTACAGTTTCCATGGAATCCTGCTTAAGGGGTTAATCTTTTGTGTTTTTAATCTGTGAAGTTTTGACAGTGAATAAACATCGTCTCCTGTAATTGTCAGATTCAGTGCTCCCTTCACACTGCATTGTTTGTCAGTGATATTAATTCGATCGTTGTGACAGCTTACAGGCTGATTGTCGACAAAGCCTCCTTGTAAAGCTATCGTTGTGGACAAAGTTTTGCCTCGATCTGTCCTCCTGGCATCGTTTAGGCACCTTCTGCTGCTTTGTTCAAATTGCAGATTACCGTTTCTTACAAGGGCAGTGAGGATTCATCGCAGCGAGTGAACTTACAACCCGCAGTCTCACTTATATAAATATATGTATAGACTGCATGCCCACACCAGCGCTGGAAATAGCAGCAGCTGATTCACGTCGCTTGCTATATTTATGATTAACTGCATTGCTGACGGTGCCCCTGAGTTTGGCCGTGAAACAGATATAAATACAGTGGAACTAATGGATCCCGGCGTGTCAGCCAGGAGGAGCTTTTCCTCTGCGTCAGGAGAAGTGAATGTCTGCGATCTAATCTGCTGCAGGATGCCGCATCTTCTGTTCTAAACCTTCGTCCCAATGACACAATATTTGCATTGCTGGCCTATATTGACCTTCATAACACCACCCAAACGCCCCCACCCCCCAACCAACCAGAACCCCAACAGGCAAAGTGCGAGGCCAGAAAATGAAAGCTGCGATAGAATCAATGGATTGCAGAAAACCAGGAACATCCAGCTAATATGTGCAGGTGTGTTTTTTTAAAATTTATTTATTCATTGTCGGGATGTGGGCGTCGCTGGTAAGGCCGGCATTTATTGCCCATCCCTAATTGCCCTTGAGAAGGTGGTGGTGAGCCGCCTTCTTGAACCGCTGCAGTCCGCGTGGTGAAGGTTCTCCCACAGTGCTGTTAGGAAGGGAGTTCCAGGATTTTGACCCAGCGACGATGAAGGAACGGCGATATATTTCCAAGTCGGGATGGTGTGTGACTTGGAGGGGAACGTGCAGGTGGTGGTGTTCCCATGTGCCTGCTGCTCTTGTCCTTCTAGGTGGTAGAGGTCGTGGGTTCGGGAGGTGCTGTCGAAGAAGCCTTGGCAAGTTGCTGCAGTGCATCCTGTGGATGGTACACACTGCAGCCACAGTGCGCCGGTGGTGGAGGGAGTGGGTGTTTAGGCTAGTGTGTGCAAATGCATACAGTCAGCAGTCCGTGGGTCAGGTATCAGATCCCGCCCCCCCCCCCCCCCGGGACCTTGCACTACTTTCAAGTCTTACAATTAGGTGCCAGCCGTAGCTCGGTGGGTATCACTCTCATCAGGTCATGGGTTCGAGCCCCGCTCCAGAGACTTGAGCCCATAATCTAGGCTGACACTCCAGTGCAGTACTGAGGGAGTGCTGCACTGTCAGAGGTGCCGTGTTTCCGAGGCCCCGTCTGCCCTCAGGTATACATAAAAGATCCCATGGTCCCTATTGCAAGAGCAGGGGGGTTCTCCCAAGTGTCCTGACCAATATTTATCCCTCAACCAACATCACTAAAACAGCTTATCTGGTCATTATCTCACTGCTGTTTGTGGGATCTTGCCGTGCGCAAATTGGCTGCTGCATTTCCTACATTTCAACAGTGGCTACACTTAAAAAGTACTTCATTGGCTGTAAAGCGCTTTGGGATGTCCTGAAGTGGTGAAAACGCTATAGAAATGCAAGCTCTTTAAATATGCTTACATACGTGTTCA
The DNA here is from genome assembly GCF_035084215.1 of Heptranchias perlo. Classification (NCBI taxonomy): domain Eukaryota; kingdom Metazoa; phylum Chordata; class Chondrichthyes; order Hexanchiformes; family Hexanchidae; genus Heptranchias; species Heptranchias perlo. Next base: position 35,878,728 of record NC_090355.1, on the reverse strand, counting down.
AATGGCAACATGTATGCACACATGCTTCTGTATGCACACACCTTCATACGTGTCTGCATAAACACACACCTGTCCATATAATTGCGGACCCACGCATGTGTATTAGCTTGAGCCCTAATAACCTACATTGCTCCAGATAATCCCCGAGCTTCCTGCCTCTTTGTCGCTTCCTGTGCTGTTATCGCTTCAAAAGTCTTGCAACCGCATGGCACAGATCACCACCACACCAGACTGATAATATATCACTGAGCACTGCGGTGTGCTGTCACCACACTCTATTTAGAGATTATTTTTAAAATCGTGTGTTTTGAATACCAGAGTTTTCCAAGTTTGGAATCTCATGCGCCCCCAACCCAATACAGCCTGTTCATTTCTGCTTTCATTTCATTCATAAGACAAAATTACCATGCCTTTGTTAGTTCCAGGAGGAGGTCATTCAGCCACTCGAGCCTGTTCCGCCAATCGATCAGATCATCGTTGATCTGTATCTTAACTCCATTTACCTGCCTTTGATCCATAGCCCTTGACATCCAGACCACCAATCCCTACTTTTTGCTTTCTGTGCCCTCGTCATCCATCCCACTATCCACATGTCAACATTCCCATGTTAATTTCATTTTTGTAACAAGTCTCTTATATGATATCAAACGCCTCACTAAATAACTCAATTAGTACTGCAGGCTGCTTTAGGATTTTCTCTTTCTCCACACACGATGCACAATATCTCAGTGTCCGCTGTTAAATCATTTCTGGGCACTGTGCGGACACAGCGCAGAACTGAAACTGCATCAGGCAGAATTCTGGAAAATTCAACATTAACAATAGGGGATTCAAGCACAAAAAAGGCCAGCTCCGAACCTCAGCTCCCATCTCTGCCGGAGGGTCACAGAACAGCACTGAAATAAACAGACATTTAGTCAGCTATAGTTACAACATGGCATTAGAGTGCATTAGTTACAAGTCTCTGTTATACTTCACTGAAAGTTATGACAATGTATGTTACTCCCCATTCTCTGTTATAGAATATTACAGCAGGCCATTTGGCCCATCGTGCCAATGCTGGCTCTTTGAAAGAGCTATCCAATTAGCCCCAGTCCCCTGCTCTTTTCCCATAGCCCTCAGTTACAACCCCAGCTTCTCCAGTCTCTCCATGTAACTGAAGTCCTTCATCCCTGGGATCATTCTTGTAACTCTCCTCTGCACCTTCTCCAAGGCCTTGACATCCTTCCTAAAAGTGTGGTGCCCAGAATTGGACGCAGTACAGCAGCTGAGGCCTCCAGCCTTTGTATTCCATGCCTTTATTTGTAAATCCCAGGAACCCGTATGCTTTTTGTAACAGCCTTATCAACTTGCCAATAATCTGTATTTTACTGCACTTTTGCTACAGGATGCGTCTGTCCTCGTACATCGATCCCGGATTAAGCATTGAGCCATACATAATTCTGAGCCCTGAACAGCTCCTCGACAAACGTCCTGCCGGATATTCACAGAGGAAAGCGAAAAGCAGCCAGGTGACCACACGGTGTTACAGATAGAGACTGCGTGCTGTTAATCCAGGGTGTGACAGGCTGTCGGAGATTTGCATTAGGCTAGAAGTCACTAGACTAGGGGGTAGTTTCTCAGGCATAAAATGGGTGCAACAATGGCAAATGTAGGAGTGGAACGAAACATGTCCGATCTATGCTTGTGTTCAAGCCACTGCTAAATTAGTCATAAAAACATAAAAAATAGGAGCAAGAGTAGGCCATTCGGCCCTTTGGGCCTGCTCCGCCAATCAAAATGATCATAGCTGATCGTCTAACTCAGTGCCCTGTTCCCGCTTTCTCCCCATATCCTCTTGATCCCTTAAGCATTAAGAAATATATCTATCTCCTTGAATACATCTAATGACTTGGCCTCCGCTGCCTTCTGTGGTAGGGAATTCTGCAGGTTCACCACCCTCTGAGTGAAGAAATTTCTCCTCATCTCGGTTCTAAATGGCATACCTGAGACTGTGACCCCTGGTTCTGGACTCGCCAGCCATCGGGAACATCCTGCATCTAGTCTGTCTAGTCCTGTTAGAATTTTATATGTTTCGATGAGATCACCTCTCATTCTTCTAAACTCTAGTGAATATAGGCCTAGTCGACCCAATCTCTCCTCATACGTCAGTCCTGCCATCCGAGGAATCAGTCTGGTAAACCTTCGTTGCACTCCCTCCATGGCAAGGACATCCTTCCTCAGATAAGGAGACCAAAACTGCACACAGTATTCCAGATGTGGTCTCACCAAGGCCCTGTATAACTGCAGTAAGACATCCCTGCTCCTGTACTCAAATCCTCTTGCAATGAAGGCCAACATACCATTCACCTTCCTAACTGCTTGCTGCACCTGAATGCTCGCTTTTAGCGACTGGTGTACAAGGACACCCAGGTCTCGTTGCACCTCCCCTTTTCCCAATCTATCACCATTCAGATAATAATCTGTCTTTCTGTTTTTACAACCAAAGTGGATAACCTCACATTTATCCACGTTATACTGCATCTGGCATGTTCTTGCCCACTCACCCAACTTGTCTAAATCACATTGGAGCCCCTTTGCATCCTCCTCACAGCTCACATTCCACCCCAGCTTTGTGTCATCTGCAAACTTGGAAATGTTACATTTACTTCCCTCATCCAAATCATTGATATATATTGTGAATAGCTGGGGCCCAAGCACTGATCCCTGCGGTACCCCACTATTCACTGCCTGCCACCCCGAAAAAGACTCGTTTATTCCTACTCTCTGTTTCCTGTCTGTCAACCAATTCTCAATCCATGCCAGTATATTCCCCCCAATCCCATGTGCTTTAATTTTGCACACTAACCTATTGTGTGGGACCTTATCAAAAGCCTTCTGAAAATCCAAGTACACCACATCCACTGGTTCCTCCCCTATCTATTCTACTAGTTACATCCTCAAAAAACTCCAGTATATTTGTTAAGCATGATTTCCCTTTCATAAACCCATGCTGACTTTGTCCATTCCCGTTAATGCCTTCCAAGTGTTCTGTTATCACATCTTTTATAATAGACTCGAGCATTTTCCCTACTACTGATGTTAGGCTAACTGGTCTGTAATTCCCTGTTTTTTCTCTCCCTCCTTTTTTAAATAGTGGGGTTACATTTGCCACCCTCCAATCTGTAGGAACTATTCCAGAGTCTATAGAATTTTGGAAGATGATCACCAATGCATCCACTATTTCCAGGGCCACTTCCTTTAGTAATCTGGGATGTAGATTATCAGGCCCTGGGGATTTGTCAGCCTTTAGCTCCATTAATTTCCCTAGGACTATTTTCTTACTAATACTGGTTTCCTTCAGTTCCTCCCTCTCACTAGACCCTTGGTTCCCTAACATTTCTGGGAGGTTATTTGTGTCCTCCTTTGTGAAGACAGAGACATAGTGGGGCCCATTCTTCAGGCGGCCACCTAAAGCAGGCGTTAGGCCCCATGCATATGTTAATAAGGGGGCCTAACCCCTGTTTAAGGCCCCCTCTGAGAAATTGGTTCCTGATGAGTGGAGCAGTGGTTGGGCCTGAACCCCTCAGGATTCTCCAGCGGACCCCACCAACAGGCAAATTTAAAGATTAAAAAGCGTTGCTGTGGAGCCCTGCACCTCCCCCCCCCCCCCCCCCCGACTCCACAGTTCTCACAATCGCACCCGCACCCCGTTACCCCCTCTGCATTATCCGCTCTCCTTACCCCCTCCACGTTACCCCCCCCCCCCACCCCCAGTACTTGCTTTCAGGCACCTGCCGGCAAGCCAAGCAGCCCGATAACCATCTCAGTAAAATGCTCGAGCTGCCTGTGGAGGCGAAACAGGTTCCAGCACCTCGCCCAAAAAATGTTAATGAGGCCTGAGGACCAATTTCGGGCTGGCCTCAGGCCTTCCCGGTCAGGATGTGCGCTGTCGACACAACGCTGAAAAGGGGCCGTCACCAAGCTCCAATTTGGGGTACGGGTTCCAGTGGCACTGACTCTCCCTGGGGTACGGGTCCCACAGACACTGACTCTCACTGGGGTACGGGTTCCACAGACACTGACTCTCACTGGGGTACGGGTTCCAGTGGCACTGACTCTCATTGGGGTACGGGTTCCACAGACACTGACTCTCACTGGGGTACGGGTTCCACAGACACTGACTCTCACTGGGGTACGGGTTCCACAGACACTGACTCTCACTGGGGTACGGGTCCCACGGACACTGACTCTCACTGGGGTACGGGTTCCACAGACACTGACTCTCACTGGGGTACGGGTTCCACAGACACTGACTCTCACTGGGGTACGTGTCCCACAGACACTGACTCTCACTGGGGTACGGGTCCCACAGACACTGACTCTCACTGGGGTACGGGTTCCACAGACACTGACTCTCACTGGGGTACGGGTTCCACAGACACTGACTCTCACTGGGGTACGGGTTTCAGAGACACTGAATCTCACTGGGGTACGGGTCCCACAGACACTGACTCTCATTGGGGTACGGGTTTCAGAGACACTGAATCTCACTGGGGTACGGGTCCCACAGATACTGACTCTTACTGCGGTACAGGTCCCACAGACACTGACTCTCACTGGAGTACGGGTTCCATGGGCACTGACTCTCACTGTGGTACTGGTTCCAGGGGCACTGACTCTCACTGGGGTACGGGTCCCACAGACACTGACTCTCATTGGGGTACGGGTTTCAGAGACACTGAATCTCACTGGGGTACGGGTCCCACAGACACTGACTCTCACTGGGGTACGGGTCCCACAGACACTGATTCTCACTGGAGTATGGGTTCCACGGGCAATGACTCTTACTCGGGTACAGGTTCCACAAACACTGACTCCCACCCTCACTCACCATCCACATAGCTGTACTGTCGAGCTAGATTGGCCGGATAGTGATAAGGAGTGAGAACCCTGCCTGATGTTCTCCCTGATGGTATGGTGGCCTTTATTGCAAGGGGGTTGGAGTACAAGAGTAAGGAAGTCTTACTGCAATTGTACAGGGCTTTGGTGAATCCACACCTGGAGTACTGTGTACAGTTTTGACCTCCTTACCTAAGGAAGGATATACTTGACTTAGTGACGGTGCAACAAAGGTTCACTAGATTGATTCCTGAGATGAGAGGGTTGTCCTATGAGGAGAGATTGAGTAGAAAAGGCCTATACTGTCTGAAGTTTAGAAAAATCTGAGGTGATCTCATTGCAACATATAAGATTCTGAGGGGGCTTGACAGGGTAGATGCTGAGAGATTGTTTCCCCTGGCTGGACAGTCTAGAACTAGGGGGCATAGTCTCAGGATAAGGGGTCAGCCATTTAAGACTGAGATGAAACATAGAAAATAGGAGCAGGAGTAGGCTATTCGGCCCTTAGAGCCTGCTCCGCCATTCAATATGATCATGGCTGATCCTCTATCTCAATACCATATTGCCACTCTCTCCCCATACCCTTTGATGCCTTTTGTGTCTAGAATTCTATCTAGCTCCATCTTAAATATATTCAGTGACTTGGCCTCCACAGCCTTCTGTGGTAGAGAATTCCACAGGTTCACCACCCTCTGAGTGAAGAAATTTCTCCTCATCTCAGTCCAAAATGTCCTACCCCGTATCCTGGAACTGTGACCCCTCATTCTGGACCCCCCAGCCAGTGGAAACATCCTCCCTGCATCCAGTCTGTCTAACCCTGTCAGAATTTTATATGTTTCAATGAGATCCCCTCTCATTCTTCTAAATTCGAATGAATACAGGCCGAGTCGACCCAATCTCTCCTCATACGACAGTCCTGCCATCCCAGGAATCAGTCTGGTGAACCTTCGACAGTGCAATGAGGAGGAATTTCTTCACTCAGAGGGTTGTGAATCTTTGGAATTCTCTACCCCAGGGGGCTGTGGATGCTCAGTCGTTGAGTATATTCAAGACTGAGAACGATAGATTTTTGGACTCTCAGGGAATCAAGGGATATGGGGATCGGGTGGGAAAGTGGAGTAGAGGTTGAAGATCAGCCATGATCTTATTGAATGGCGGAGCAGGCTCGAGGGGCCGTATGGCCTACTCCTGCTCCTATTTCTTATGTTCTAATGTTCTGATCTGGGCACTGCTGGTGTCCCGGTTGGAGATGTAACAGCACCGACCCGGCATTGAAGCTGGCTCCTTTCAGATCTGTGTGACTCTACACCACACTGGGCAGAGCATGTACACACTGAGCCACCAGAGCAGCAAGTAAATGGATCTGAAAGCTGTCAAATGTATTTTTGTTCTGATGTTAACCATTGAGAAAGGCTCTAACTGCCTTTATTGTTTTTAAAAGAAGCTCGTGCCTGGGAGAGTTTGTGCAGAGCCGTGGGATTCACTATACACAGAGCTGTGTCAGCAGCTGAGAACGAACCTCCCAGTCCGGCCTGGATTCTCCCGAGGCAACACGTGCTTTCACAAACAAAAGCACGAATGAGGATATCCGTAGATATTTGCAGGTAAGACAAATCCAGGCATACTGATGAGGAATGGGAACCCTGGCTGATTGTATTTTCTCCCCAGCCTAATGTCAGCCTTGGTTATAGGAACATAGGAACAGGAGTAGGCCATTCAGCCCCTCGTGCCTGCTCCGCCATTTGATAAGACCATGGCTGATCTGTGATCTAACTCCATATACCCGCCTTTGGCCCATATCCCTTAATACCTTTGATTGCCGAAAAGCTATCTATCTCAGATTTAAATTTAGCAATTGAGCTAGTATCAGTTGCCGTTTGCGGAAGAGTTCCAAACTTCTACCACCCTTTGTGTGTAGAAATGTTTTCTAATCTCGCTCCTGAAAGGTCTGGCTCTAATTTTTAGACTGTGCCCCCTACTCCTAGAATCCCCAACCAGCGGAAATAGTTTCTCTCTATCCACCCTATCCGTTCCCCTTAATATCTTATAAACTTCGATCAGATCACCCCTTAACCTTCAAAACTCCAGAGAATACAACCCCAATTTGAGTAATCTCTCCTCGTAACTTAACCCTTGAAGTCTGGGTATCATTCTAGTAAACCTACGCTGCACTCCCTCCAAGGCCAATATGTCCTTCCGAAGGTGCAGTGTCCAGAACTGCTCACAGTACTCCAGGTGCGGTCTAACCAGGGTTTTGTATAGCTGCAGCATAACTTCTGCCCCCTTGTACTCCAGTCCTCTAGATATAAAGGCCAGCATTCCATTAGCCTTCTTGATTATTTTCTGCACCTGTTCATGACACTTCAATGATCCATGTACCTGAACCCCTAAGTCCCTTTGGACATCCACTGTTTTTAACTTTTTACCATTTAGAAAGTACCCTGTTCTATCCTTTTTTGGTTCAAAGTGGATGACCTCACATTTGTCTACATTGAATTCCATTTGCCACAGTTTTGCCCATTCACCTAATCTATCAATATCACTTTGTAATTTTATGTTTTCATCTACACTGCTTACAATGCCACCAATCTTTGTGTCATCGGCAAACTTAGATATGAGACTTTCTATGCCTTCATCTCAGTCGTTAATAAATATTGTGAATAATTGAGGCCCCAAGACAGATCCCTGTGGGACTCCACTAGTCACATCCTGCCAATGTGAATACTTACCCATTATCCCTACTCTCTGTCGCCTTTCGCTCAGCCAACTTCCTAACCAAGTTCATTTTAAAAAATTCGTTCATGGGATGTGGGCATCGCTGGCGAGGCCGGTATTTATTGCCCATCCCTAATTGCCCTTGAGAAGGTGGTGGTGAGCCGCCTTCTTGAACCGCTGCAGTCCGTGTGGTGAAGGTTCTCCCACAGTGCTGTTAGGAAGGGAGTTCCAGGATTTTGACCCAGCGACGATGAAGAAACGGTGATATATTTCCAAGTCGGGATGGTGTGTGACTTGGAGGGGAACGTGCAGGTGGTGTTGGTCCCATGTGCCTGCTGCCCTTGTCCTTCCAGGTGGTAGAGGTCGCTGGTTTGGGAGGTGCTGTCGAAGCAACCTTGGCGAGTTGCTGTAGTGCATCCTCATTGAACCAGGGTTGACACCTGGCTTGTTGGTAATGGTAGAGTGAGGAATATGCCGGGCCATGAGGTTACAGATTGTGCTGGAATACAATTCTGCTGCTGCTGATGGCCCACAGCGCCTCATGGATGCCCAGTTTTGAGCAGCTAGATCTGTTCTGAATCTATCCCATTTAGCACGGTGATAATGCCACACAACACGTTGGATGGTGTCCTCAGTGCGAAGACGGGACTTCGTCTCCACGAGGACTGTGCGGTGGTCACTCCTACCAATACTGTCATGGACAGATGCATCTGCGACAGGTAGATTGGTGAGGACGAGGTCAAGTAGGTTTTTCCCTCGTGTTGGTTCGCTCACCACCTGCCGCAGGCCCAGTCTGGCAGCTATGTCCTTCAGGACTCGGCCAGCTCGGTCAGTAGTGGTGCTACCGAGCCACTCTTGGTGATGGACATTGAAGTCCCCCACCCAGAGTACATTCTGTGCCCTTGCTACCCTCAGTGCTTCCTCTAAGTGGGTCAGAAGGTCATGGGTTTGAGCCCCACTCCAGAGACTTGGCACATAATCCAGGCTGACACTCCCAGTGCAGTACTGAGGGAGTGCTGCACTGTCGGAGGGTCAGTACTGAGGGAGCGCTGCGCTGTCGGAGGGTCAGTACTGAGGGAGTGCTGCACTGTCGGAGGGTCAGTACTGAGGGAGCGCTGCACTGTCGGAGGGTCAGTACTGAGGGAGCGCTGCACTGTCGGAGGGTCAGTACTGAGGGAGCGCTGCACTGTCGGAGGGTCAGTACTGAGGGAGCGCTGCACTGTCGGAGGGACAGTACTGAGGGAGCGCTGCACTGTCAGAGGGACAGTACTGAGGGAGCGCTGCACTGTCGGAGGGACAGTACTGAGGGAGCGCTGCACTGTTGGATGGGCAGTACTGAGGGAGCGCTGCACTGTCAGAGGGACAGTACTGAGGGAGCGCTGCACTGTCGGAGGGACAGTACTGAGGGAGTGCTACACTGTCGGAGGTGCTGTCTTTCGGAAGAGACATTAAACCGAGGCCACATCTGCCCTTTAAGGCGGATGTAAAAGATCCCATGGCCACTATTCAAAGAAGAGCAGGGGGAGTCCTCCCCGGTGTCCTGGTCAATATTTATCCCTCAACCAACATCATTAAAACAGGTTACATGGTGATTATCCCATTGCTGTTTGTGGGATCTTGTTGTGCGCAAATTGGCTGCTGCGTTTCCCACATTGCAACTGACTACACTTCAAAAGTACTTCATTAGCTGCAAAGCACTTTGGGCGGTCCTGAGGTTGTGAAAGGCACGATAGAAATGCGAGCTCTTTCTTTCTTTAGCCCCGGGACACTGAGAATCAATTGTCGTTCATCACTGCTGTGCTGGCGGTGATCGGGTAACAGAGCACAGAGCAGGGAAGCAGCGAGGGCTGGAAATACAAAACCATAATGGCACCAAAATCCTGATTTAAAATCGAACGCCAGCCCTGATTCCACCACCCACTCTGACCGTGCCTCTATTTTCTCAGAGAGTGGTGAGAATGTGGAACTCACCACCACAAGGAGTAGTTGAGGTGAATAGTGTAGATGCATTTAAGGGGAAAGCTCGATGAACACATGAGGGAGAAAGGAATAGAAGGATATGCTGATAGGGTGAGATGAAGTAGGGAGGGAGGAGGCTCGTGTGGAGCATAAACACCGGCCTGGACCAGTTGGGCCGAATGGCCTGTTTCTGTGCTGTAAATTCTATGCAATTCTGTGTGTTAGCAGAGATAGCGCACGTACAATATATGATAACACACCCAGCGTTACTGGGTATATCTCTGTACTTCCTGTCAACTTTTCCCCATCAGAAATTCCTATGTCCATGTCACTGGCGGGAGGATGTAATTACAGTGTGACACGTTCTCATGGGCAGTTCCCATTATAAATGGGGACATTTGAAATAATAATGGCAATCTGAAAATAAGGACAGGAGGTGTGACTTTGGAATGGGGTCCAGTTATCCCCCACTCTTGCCCTCCTTCACCTTAACACTGTACTCGGATTTTGACTCTGTGTACTAAACAATTTTGTTTATTGCACATTAATTTATTTGAACTCTTATTTCTGTTTTTCCAGACATCTATAATTATATATGAACCTTCTTATAATTTTATCCCAATTTTCAATTGCTTACATACATCTTGTTATAATTCTATAACTCACATTCTCCATGATACCGTCTAACCCTCCTGTCCCACCAAATCCTATATCGGTGCGGTCCTCACGATGTACTAGTATATAGAATGACACTCTGTGTTACTGGTTATAACATGGAGATAACAAGTGTCACGTTTCATGGTGGAGATCTATCTCTTGGTGTTTATCAATAACTTTAAAAAATGTTTTGTTTCCCTGAAATTAAGGGGAGAAAACCATTTAAAAAAGGACAGAAAGGAGCCAAGAGCAGAAAGGAAAATGCAAACGAAGCCAATGTGGATTGTAATCGGACCCAGTCCCGACCGATATTCATTGTGTGTTAAAGACAAGAAAGTAACTTGGACATGTTGATTGACAGCAGTGCTGGGGGAGGGAGGTGCAGAGGGAACTACGATACTCTCAGCTTCTTCCTACAGTGAGAGGGAGGGGTATTACTGAAGAGAGTGTCGTTTGTACACTGCAACTTTGCTGTTACAAACAATGCTGTGTCAGTCCTGTTTCCTGATCCCTGTGGAATAGCGTTACTACAAACCATCCACTGCCCCAATCCCCGTGTAACCCCATTATTACAAACCATCCACTGCCCCGATCCCCGTGTAACCCCATTATTACAAACCATCCACTGCCCCGATCCCCGTATAACCCCATTATTACAAACCATCCACTGCCCCGATCCCCGTGTAACCCCATTATTACAAACCATCCACTGCCCCGATCCCCGTGTAACCCCATTATTACAAACCATCCACTGCCCCGATCCCCGTGTAACCCCATTATTATAAACCATCCACTGCCCCGATCCCCGTGTAACCCCATTATTACAAACCATCCACTGCCCCGATCCCCGTATAACCCCATTATTACAAACCATCCACTGCCCCGATCCCCGTGTAACCCCATTATTACAAACCATCCACTGCCCCGATCCCCGTGTAACCCCATTATTACAAATCATCCACTGCCCCGATCCCCGTGTAACCCCATTATTATAAACCATCCACTGCCCCGATCCCCGTGTAACCCCATTATTACAAACCATCCATTGCCCCGATCCCCGTGTAACCCTATTACAAACCATTCACTCTCCCCCAGTCCCCGTGTAACCCTATTATTACAAACCATTCACTGCCCCCGGTCCCCGTGTAACCCCATTATTACAAACCATTCACTCTCCCCCGGTCCCCGTGTAACCCTATTATTACAAACCATTCACTGCCCCCGATCCTCGTGTAACCCCATTATTACAAACCATTCACTCTCCCCCGGTCCCCGTGTAACCCCATTATTACAAACCATTCACTGCCCCGATCCCCGTGTAACCCCATTATTACAAACCATTCACTCTCCCCGGTCCCAGTGTAACCCCATTATTACAAACCATTCACTGCCCTGATCCTCGTGTAACCCTGTTATTACAAACCATTCACTCTCCCCGGTCCCCGTGTAACCCCATTATTACAAACCATTCACTGCCCCGATCCTCGTGTAACCCCATTATTACAAACCATTCACTGCCCCGATCCTCGTGTAACCCCATTATTACAAACCATTCACTGGCCTCCGGTCCCCGTGTAACCCCGTTATTACAAACCATTCACTCTACCCCGGTCCCCATGTAACCCCATTATTACAAACCATTCACTCTCCCCCAGTCCCCATGTAACCCCATTATTACAAACCATTCACTCTCCCCCGTTCCCCGTGTAACCCCATTATTACAAACCATTCACTCTCCCCTGTTCCCCGTGTAACCCCATTATTACAAACCATTCACTTTCCCCCGGTCCCCGTGTAACCCCATTATTACAAACCATTCACTCTGCCCCGTTCCCCGTGTAACCCCGTTTTTACTCGTGGCCTCAATCCCAGTGGAAACCTTGTTCTGCAGCGAGCGCAGGAACTGAAACCTCAGCGAGATGAGTGTTTTCCTCCCATCTCTCCTCCTTGCTTAAGGCGCTGACTCTCGCTACAGTACGACTTCCACAAGAGTCCCACTGGCCACCCGTACCTCACTCAAGTGATCGTTCTTTCTGTGTGAGTGCAGACAGCGAATGTCAGCAGCATGTTCAACTTTGTGGGGCTTCACAGCCAAGCTCGCTGCTGTCCTCACCCAATATCTGTGCGCACGGGCACCTTCCAGCAAGTGTCACTGGCTGGCGATAAGGAGCAGGATCCCTGGCTGAATTTTCACCTCCCGAGCTCGGGGACATTGAGGCCAATTGTAGCCCCTCTCCTGCACCTGCCCCACCACATGGAATAGGGATGGAATCTGACGCTTTCCTGGTCAGTGTATCTCCAGTACTGACTGGATGGACTCCCTGAATTGTCAGGGGGTTAGTTTAATATTCCCCATAGTGTCATAGATAGCTGCCATGACGATTAGGTTTTAAATGCATTGGACTGTACGTACCCTCGCCAGTCAGTCAAAGATCTGCAGGAAACTCTCACACAGCAACAACTCAAAACACCTGTCAATTACATTCTCAAACTTTCCACCCATCACTTTCCAGTTAACGACTCGCCTCTTGCTCCCCTACAACACAGTGAGTAAAGGCAGAGAGTAACAGACCCGCACACAGTCCAGGGGTGTCCAAGGTTCCACCCACAGTCTGTGCCGAGCTAGCTGGTCATAGGATGGGGAACACTCTGGGGGTGGGGGGGGCTGTAATTGGCCTCAGTGCCCCTGGGCTAGGTGGTGGGGGGAATCAGTCAGGTTTCCTGATTATTTTTTTTTCATTCATTCCCGGAATGTTGGTGCCGCTGGCAAAGCCGGCATTTATTGCCCATCCCCAAATGAGGAGTCACTTCAGAGGATAGTTAAGAGTCAACCATGTTGGTGTGGGGACTGGAGTCACATATAGGCCCAGACCGGGTAAGGACGGCAGGTTTCCTTCCCTAAAGGACATTCGTGAACCAGTTGGGTTTTTATGACAATCCGACAGCTTCACGGTCACTTTTACTGATCCCAGCTTTTTATTCCCAGATTTAGTTTTTTTTAAAACTGAATTAAAATTCTCAAACTGCCTAGGGTGGAATTTGAACTCACGGTCTCGGGATTATTAGTTCTCTGGATTACCGAGCCAGACCACAGCCAGACCCCGGACTGTCCAATGACTCCTGCTGGAAAGTGAGTGTATGTAGATATCGGGAGAGAGGATGGCAATGGTGCCCCATTTGGACCACTCCTCAACACTCACACACAATGATTGGTTAGATGGGTGCGGTACCAAGTGTGGATGGAGCCCCTACAATCTGGTACCTCAGCGTCTTCAGGAGAGATGGGGAGCAAATTTGGAAAAGGAGTGAGAAATAAACGCCTCTTTGTTCAGTACGAGAGCCCCCCGTGTGGAACTGGGGCGTCACTGAGTTCCTGTATAAGAGTGAATTTACAGCGGGAAGAGGATGGGGGGGGGGGGGGGGGGTGAGGATCCCCACACTCTGCTGAAGGATGGGCATTTATCATATCACAGTCACCGTCCACATCTGTGTTGAATAAATTGTCAGCAATTCATTGGTGCCTGTTGCAAATCCCACTGTGTGGAGATGGAGAGAAGACAGACAGCATTGGAAACAATTCCTTTCATTATGTTACTTACTCGTTTAATTGCAGCCCTCTGTTTCATGCGGTTTCTTTGTTTTCTGAAGGGAGTACTTGGTGCTCACTCATACAAGCCATTTTTGTTGATGTCTTTGTCTTACCGGAAATTATGGCAGGTTAATGACATCTGGAGCACATGTACCTCCACCCTAATAACATCTGGAGCACAAGTACTTCACCCAATAACATCTGGAGCTCATGTATTTCACCTGAATAACATCTGGAGCACACGTGCTTCCACCCTAATAACATCCGGAGCACGTGATTCATGCAAATAACATCTGGAGCTCATGTACTTCACCCTAATAACATCTGAAGCACATGTGCTTCCACCCTAATAACATCTGGAGCTCGTACTTCACCCTAATAACATCTGGAGCTCATGTACTTCCACCCTAATAACATCTGGAGCACAGGTACTTTCAACCCAATTTAGTTCCTGGTTTCAAAGCTGCTACCCTGGGCTGTGTTGGTAGAGGCCAGACACTCCCTCACAGGAATGTATAAGACTGACATTGATCTGTGAAGAACTTATTTCTTTCTGTTCATTAATGTTACTGAAAAAGTCAGTCTGAAGTGAGTTTCCCTGCTTTATACAAACATCAAAGAGTGAAGAAAAATATTGTACATCCCAAATACTATAATCTTCAAGGTTAAGAGGGAAGGAGTTACATGTGTTGTGTGTGTCTCGTGTTCTGGGTTTAACTGGGAGCAAGGAAGCTACTTTATTGTGGCAGGCCACAGAGGCTGCTGCTTCAGAAACTGTTTGTCTTTATACTTATTATGTTCTAAGCTTATTAATCTCTGATTCTCTGTAAGAACGTTGTCAAATAAATATGTTGCTTGAAGAAATTGGAAAAGTTATTGTGAATAATAATGTAACGTAAATATAATGTGATAAAGACTGATCAGTGACCTCAGCCCATGTCTGGAACAGACAACACACCTCAGGTTCAACTCCAGCTTCCTTACTCAGATATGGAGGCCCAGAGAGAGGGTAAAGGGCCAACTATCCAATGGGGAGAGAGGGGAATCTGTCAACAACCCAAGGAGGAGAGAGAACAATGTACCATGCAGCAAATGGGAAGAGAGGACAAAGGCCCAGCTAAACAATGAGAGGAGAAGTTGACCTTAAGTGAAGTAAATAAAAGTGATAAATATTAACCATCCAAGAGACGGGAGGGACAGAGTGAGAATCTGCCGTCTTTATTAGGGGAAGTGCAGAGCGATTCTGATTTATTTCTCTTCCCTTCCTGAGAGCCTCATGCGGATCTGATGCTTCAGGCAGCAGGCGCCCTCTGGAACTTCACCCGATTGGATATTCTTTACATGTGAGCCTAGACAGTGTCGGAATATTTGAGCCCAGGGGGGCGGGCATAATACTGAGCTCAAACCTGCACTCACAACACATTTCCCTGGAGAGTAGGAGGTTAAGGGGTGATCTTATAGAAGTCTAAAATAATGAGGGGCACAGATAAGGTAGATAGTCAAAATCTTTTCCCAAAGGTAGTGGAGTCTATAACGAGGGGACATAGATTTAAGGTGAGAGGGGAGAGATACAAAAGGGTCCAGAGGGGCAATTTTTTCACTCAAAGGGTGGTGAGTGTCTGGAACGAGCTGCCAGAGGCAGTAGTAGAGGCGGGTACAATTTTGTCTTTTAAAAAGCATTTGAACAGTTACATGGGTAAGATGGGTATAGAGGGATAGGGGCCAAGTGCAGGCAATTGGGACTAGCTTAGTGGTATAAACTGGGCGACATGGACATGTTGGGCTGAAGAGCCTGTTTCCATGTTGTAAACTTCAATGACTCTATGACTCTATTGTCCACACCCACACACACACCCTTTTCAGCAGGGATCACTGGACAGTGATCAGGAGCAGGAACCCTGGCTGATTCACTCATCTCAAACCATGGGATCACTGTGGCCCAATTTAGCTAATCCAGCACTGACTGGGCATAGAAGCTGGGGCTTCCTGGTATACATGTCCCGGTACCACCCCGGGTGGTGCATTCTTATTTTTATTAATTCACAGGATGTGGGCCTCATAGAAATTTACAGCACAGAAGGAGGCCATTCGGCCCATTGTGTCTGTGCCAGCGTTATTGGCAAGGCAGGCATTTATTGCCTAGTTTCCCCACTCAAGCATCAAGTGCATATCCGACAAACTTGTGAAATGTCTAAAACATTATTAACAGAGGCTCCCCTTAGCAGGGAGTTTAAACTGGACAGCAATAGAGATTTTTTTAAACCCTGCAAGAGGCGAAGCAAAGCACGACCAGTGCGAGGCTGCTCCCAGAATCCAGGCCCAGGCCTCAGGCCTCCTTTACAAACATGGCGGCCTCCAGCTGGTTTCGATGGTGTGACCCGGAAGTGTGGCCGTGTTTCCGGTTCCGGGGGAGGAGGCCTTCCTGTTGGAGAATGCTGATCCTCGGGAGGCTGAAGATTCCGAGGCCGCGGCTCCTCGGGCTCTGGGTGAGCGGATCGGCCGAGGGTTTGGCGCTTTAAATTTCCCGCCATAGCATCAACCCCCGCCCCTGGGGAGAGAGGGGGTCGCCCCCACCCCCCCACATCGCCCCCACCCCCCCACATCGCCCCACCCCCACTGCCCCTGGGGAGAGAGGGGGTCCCCCTCCCCCCAAACCCCCCCCACTCCCCCCATCCGCATCCCCCCTCCCCCCATCTCACAAACCCCCCGCCCCTGGGGAGAGAGGGGGTCGCCCCATCCCCACAGTCCGCATCCCCCAAACCCCATCCCCCCAGTGCCCCCCAACCCCCCACCCCTGGGGAGAGAGGGGGTCCCCCACCCCCTCCTCTCCCCCACCCCCTCCTCTCCCCCCCACCCCCCCTACCCCCCTCTCCCCCTCTCCCCCCCCACCCCATCCCCCCCTCTCTCCCCCACCCCCTCCTCTCCCCCCCACCCCCCCTACCCCCCTCTCCCCCCCCATCCCCCATCTCCCCCCCCATCCCCATCCCCCATCTCTCCCCCATCCCCCATCTACCCCCCCCCATCCCCCATCTCATCCCCCATCTCCCCCCCCCCCCATCTCCCCCCATCTCACGCATCCCCCTCCCCCCATCTCACAACCCCGCCCCTGGGGAGAGAGGGGGCCCCCATTCCCCCCAACCGTCATCCACCCCATTGATACCTCATCCCCCATTGATCCCCCAAACCGTCATCCCCACCCCCCCAAATCCTCCACTGCCCCCCCAAAACCCAATTCCCCGTTTGCCCCTTTTTTACCCGGTATTGCCCCCATTACATTCAAGTGTCGGTTATAAAACAGGCAGCAGGTGATGGTAGAATCTGAACGCCCCTTTCTCTCTCTCTCTCTCTCTCTCTCTCTATCTGAGCGCTTTTGGTTCCCAGTTTATAGAAAAACCATTTCTAGGCCACTGATTTACTGAGACTGAGGAGTAATTCCGGGCTGGTGTTGGCGTCTCCCCGGTTTGGAGCTGGAGTTTGGATCACTCTCACCATTCACACCTCACAGAGCTCTGAGATATACCTGTGCTACGTTGGGAGTTGGTCCAATCTCAGAAACTCTCCGGAGAATTCTGCACCCCTGTGAATATTCTAACAAACATCTTAAGAATATCTCAGAACTGACCTCCAAAAGCTGATTTGCCAGCCGGGTGGGTATTGTAACATCTGTCCACACACAGCTGGACTGACTAACCGAGGCTGCCTGCAATTTAGCAACAAAGTGGGGACCCCTTCACTCACACTCTGCTCGGGCTCAATTTGTACCGAGGTGCCAGAGGTAAAAGATCCGCCTTCTAACCCAACCCACCCTCCCTCTTCCTCTTCTGATGCACGTACAGGTCTGTCACTGTATAACACTGGGGTACAGTACTGGTGGGTACAGGTCTGTCACTGTATAACACTGGGGTACAGTACTGGTGGGTACAGGTCTGTCACTGTATAACACTGGGGTACAGTACTGGTGGGTACAGGTCTGTCACTGTATAACACTGGGGTACAGTACTGGTGGGTACAGGTCTGTCACTGTATAACACTGGGGTATAGTACTGGTGGGTACAGGTCTGTCACTGTATAACACGGGTATAGTACTGGTGGGTACAGGTCTGTCACTGTATAACACTGGGGTACAGTACTGGTGGGTACAGGTCTGTCACTGTATAACACTGGGGTACAGTACTGGTGGGTACAGGTCTGTCCCTGTATAACACTGGGGTACAGTACTGGTGGGTACAGGTCTGTCCCTGTATAACACTGGGGTACAGTACTGGTGGGTACAGGTCTGTCACTGTATAACACTGGGGTACAGTACTGGTGGGTACAGGTCTGTCACTGTATGACACTGGGCTCCAGTACTGGTGGGTACAGGTCTGTCACTGTATAACACTGGGTACAGTACTGGTGGATACAGGTCTGTCACTGTATAACACGGGTACAGTACTGGTGGGTACAGGTCTGTCACTGTATGACACTGGGCTCCAGTACTGGTGGGTACAGGTCTGTCACTGTATAACACTGGGGTACAGTACTGGTGGATACAGGTCTGTCACTGTATAACACGGTACAGTACTGGTGGGTACAGGTCTGTCACTGTATAACACTGGGGTACAGTACTGGTGGGTACAGGTCTGTCACTGTATAACACTGGGGTACAGTACTGGTGGGTACAGGTCTGTCACTGGGGGCAGGTGTAATTTGGATTAAAAGTATCAGACAAGCTGTACAACTCTCCAATTTTCAGGGTATTGGTGTGATGTTTAATGTTCTGTTTTGGTGAAAATTGTTGACTAATTGGATAGCTCTTTCAAAGAGCCGGCACAGGCTCGATGGGCCAAATGGCCACCTTCTGTGCTGTGTGATTCTGTGATAAGCAGAGCCGAGGAGATCCTGATAATCGTTGATATGAAATAAAGTGAATTGAAGTCTTCTGGATCTCTCAGTTCCTCCTGTTGGGCCTGGAGTCACAGTGTGAACGGAAGGTATCGGTGGGGCCCACGGGCAGTTGCTGGTGTCAAACCCTTTTAAATCTTTTCCAAGCTCCTCTCTTTTTTTGCAGACATTGAACGGTTGCTCAGCAGGAGACTCTGGAACTCACCTGAACTCACCCTGTGTCACCGGGAAGTGTAACGGTAAGGACCGGGTCAGGGCTGTGCATCCACAACTGGGAAATATATAGAATCATAGGAAGGGTTACAGCACAGAAGGAGGCCATTCGACCCATCGAGTCCGTGCCGGCTCTATGCAAGAGCAATCCAGCTAGTCCCACTCCCCCGCCCTTTCCCCGTAGCCCTGCAAATCTTTCCTTTCAAGAACTTATCCAGTTCCCTTTTGAAGGCCAAGATTGAATCTGCCTCCACCACCCCCTCGGGCAGTGCATTCCAGATCCTAACCACTCGCTGTGTAAAAAAGTTTTTCCCCATCAACAACTCCCATTTATACAGAGCCTTTAACGTAGTAAAACGTCCCGAGGTGCTTCACAGGAGCGTAAATCAGACAAAATTTGACACCGAGCCACATAAGGAGATATTAGGACAGGTGACCAAAAGCTTGGTCAAAGAGGGAGGTTTTAAGGAGCGTCTTAAAGGAGGAGAGAGAGGCGGAGAGGTTTAGGGAGGGAATTCCAGAGCTTAGGGCCCAGGCAGCTGAAGGCACGGCCGCCAATGGTGGAGCGATGGAAATCGGGGATGGGCAAGAGACCAGAATTGGAGGAGCGCAGAGATCTCGGAGGGGTGTAGGGCTGGAGGAGGTTACAGAGAGGGGGAGTCTCTGTCCCTCAGCCCCTCCCGTTACTCACTCGGTTAATACTGGTCTTTGTTTGTGCTGCAGGAGTCAGTGTGAGACGTAACGGGGCGCACGTCTCCACAGCAACTGTTGTCGGGGGTGCCGACGACTCGCTCCTGAAGTGGGGCCTGCTGTTAATCCCAGTCGCTACCTTCAGTCTCGGAACCTGGCAGGTAATGTCGAAAACTTAATTACCTATTATACACAATGCATTAACTTCAGACAAGTAAGAATTTATTAAAAGAAGCTTGTATACAAGGGAAGCTGTGTTCTAAGACAATGGTTAGAACCACCTCTTCGCTGAGCAGAGGAAACGGTTAACTTTTATACAGTTCAATTAGTAATGTCTGTCTATCATTGAATATGGGCGTACATGTACACTCTCATTGGTTCAAGTGGTTAGTCAATCAAGAAAAGGGAACCCACCCTCTAGTTTCCCATGCTTGTTCAACATCACGAGACAATGTCTGGGGAAAGTGCCTTTCCCCTAAGAAACTGTCTTTATTATCAGTTCTGTACTCAGTCTCAAGGCTATATGGTCATTCATTTTTGTTAAGTCAGACAGTTATCTCATAAGCAGACAATAGCTCTTCTGTGTGTCTTTGCTGGGAATGTGAACACATTAAGCTTCTCATTATATTCAGCTGGTCAGCTGACATGATCAACTTGACCATAAAAGAAGCAAACATGCTTTGCTTCTTTTATGGTCAAGTATTTCTACATTAATATGGTCAGCTTTATGGTTTAGGTGTATTAGAAGGTTAATTCAGTCAGGCATTTCTTTATGGTTTTCCACAGTAACCAGGGCAATGTGGGGTCAGGGGTCAGTGTGGGGGGGAGGGGAGCAGCATGGAGGGGTCAGTGTGGGGGTCATGGGGGCAGTGTCGGGGGAAGGGTCAGATATTTCCCCTTCAACTTTGAGAGGACCTTGTGCCAGGAGAAGTTGGTCCCCACACTTCACACGAGGCTCCTCTGGTAGTTTGGTTGCAGGTCTGGGTCAGTTGTCTGGGTCTGGGTCAGTTGTCTGGGTCTGGGTCTCGGTCATTGCCTGGGTCTGGGTCTCGGTCATTGCCCGGGTCTGGGTCTCGGTCATTGCCCGGGTCTGGGTCTCGGTCATTGCCCGGGTCTGGGTCTCGGTCATTGCCCGGGTCTGGGTCTTGGTCATTGCCCGGGTCTGGGTCTCGGTCATTGCCCGGGTCTGGGTCTCGGTCATTGCCCGGGTCTGGGTCTCGGTCATTGCCCGGGTCTGGGTCTCGGTCATTGCCCGGGTCTGGGTCTCGGTCGTTGCCCAGGCCTGGGTCATTGTCCGGGTCTGGGTCATTGTCCGGGTCTGGGTCATTGTCCGGGTCTGGGTCATTGTCCGGGTCTGGGTCATTGTCCGGGTCTCGGTCATTGTCCGGGTCTCGGTCATTGTCCGGGTCTCGGTCATTGTCCGGGTCTCGGTCATTGTCCGGGTCTGGGTCAGTGTCTGGGTTTCTGATGGTTTCACTCTCCTTTGTTTAGATTCAACGACGGAAATGGAAACTGCGGCTCATCGAGGAACTGAAGGCGCGGAGCCGTCTGGAGCCTCTGCCCCTTCCCCTGGAGTAAGTAACGCTGACCCTTGACCCCTGGCCATCAGCTCAGTACAGCTGACCCTTAACCTCTGGCCATCACCACAGTCTACTTTGTCAGTGTTGAGGAAAGCTGGGTCTGAGAGCGAACGGGCGAGAGAGACACAGCGAGACGGGGCCAGACACAGAGAATCATAATATGATTAGGCAGAGTCAACATGATTTTACAAAAGGGAAATCGTGTTTGACAAATTTATTAGAGTTTTTTGAGGATGTAACTAGCAGGGTAGATAAAGGGGAACCAGTGGATGGAGTAAATTTGGATTTTCAAAAGGCATTCGATAAGGTGCCACATAAAAGGTTGTTACACAAGATAAGGGCTCATGGGGTTGAGGGTAATATATTAGCATGGATAGAGGATTGGTTAACGGACAGAAAACAGAGAGTAGAGATAAACGGGTCATTCTCAGGTTGACAGGCTGTAACTAGTGGGGTGCCGCAAGGATCAGTGCTTGGGCCTCAGCTATTTACAATCTATATTAATGACTTGGATGAAGGGACCGGGTGTAATGTATCCAAGTTTGCTGACGATACAAAGCTAGGTGGGAAAGTAAGCTGTGAGGAGGACACACAGAGTCTGCAAAGGGATACAGACAGGTTAAGTGAGTGGGCAAGAAGGTGGCAGATGGAGTATAATGTGGGGAAATGTGAGGTTATTCACTTTGGTAGGAAGAATAGAAAAACAGAATATTTTTTAAATGGTGAGAAACTATTAAATGTTGGTGTCCAGACAGACTTGGGTGTCCTCGTACAAGAAACACAAAAAGTTAGCATGCAGGATCAGCAGGCAATTAGGAAATCAAATGGCATGTTGGCTTTTATTGCAAGGGGGCTGGAGTATAAGAGTAAGGAAGTCTTGCTGCAATTGTACAGGGCTATGGTGAGACCTCACCTGGAGTACTGAGTACAGTTTTGGTCTCCTTATCTATGGAAGGATATACTTGCCTTAGAGGCGGTGCAACAAAGGTTCACTAGATTGATTCCTGGGATGAGAGGGTTGTCCTATGAGGAGAGGTTGAGCAGAATGGGCCGATACTCTCTGGAGTTTAGAAGAATGAGAGGTGATCTCATTGAAACATATAAGATTCTGAGGGGGCTTGACAGGGTAGATGCTGAGAGGCTGTTTCCCCCGGCTGGAGAGTCTAGAACTAGGGGTCACAGTCTCAGGATAAGGGGTCGGTCATTTAAGACTGAGATGAGGAGGAATTTCTTCATTCAGAGGGTTGTGAATCTTTGGAATTCTCTACCCCAGAGGGCTGTGGATGCTCAGTCATTGAGTATATTCAAGGCAGAGATCGATAGATTTTTGGACTCTCGGGGAATCAAGGGATATGGGGATCGGGCGGGAAAGTGGAGTTGAGGTCGAAGATCAGCCATGATCTGATTGAATGGCGGAGCAGGCTCGAGGGGCCGAATGTTCTTATGGAGGCAGAGAGAGAGATGACCACTCAGTTTGAGGAGTAACACTTTGACCCTTTGACTCAGTCCTAGGGGAGGGGGGGGAAGAGTTTCACAGTTTGTTTTATTAGTGATGTTTCCATGGTAACACCAACTCTAACCCTTGCGTCCTGTGCCCTGCAGTCAGCTGGAACTGAAGGAGCTGGAATACAGACGGGTAAAGGTGCGAGGGAGGTTTGACCACTCCAAGGAGCTCTACATCCTGCCGCGGTCGAGAGTGGACCCGGAGAAGGAGGCTCGAGAGACCGGACAGCTGATGTCCAGCACGGAAACCGGAGGCAATGTGGTGACACCATTCCACTGCACAGAGCTGGGGTATGTCCATGATTACCACTCAGCCCTGGGAGCCCAGCCACTCTCAGGGACAGGAGGAGGCCACTCAGCCCCTCAAATCTGTTACACGGGAACAGGAGGAGGCCATTCAGCCCCTCGAGCCTGTTACACAGGAACAGGAGGAGGCCATTCAGCCCCTCCAGTCTATTCTGCCATTCAATCAGATCATGTGGTGATGGAATCCATGGTGTCAGTGACTCTCTCATCTCCCTCACTCCCCTTTTGTGTCTCTGTCGCCTCGCTACATCCCACACTCAGATCTTTTATATTAATTTTTTAACAGCAGCAAAACAGCCGAACAATTAATTTTTTCGCACTGATTAATGCGACAGTTTCAGGGAGACCCATCGACACCTCATGTATGTGTTTGTCCGGTAATTTAACACTTCAGGATGTGAAGGGGGAGATGGGTGGGGGGGGGGTACAGCGGGGTCACCATGGGGGTCAATCCTGCTCTTCCTTCGGGATCGATTGGGGTTTTTCACTCACCCTCTACAGTCAGGGACCAATTGCAGTGCATTCCTGCTATCTGACAGCCCATCCCTCCGAGGTAATCATTCAACAATGTAAGGCCCATTGTAACTCTTCCCTTGATTTTAAAACCATTAGATACAGAGTAAAGCTCCCTCTACACTGTCCCATCAAACACTCCCAGGGCAGGTACAGGGTTAGATACAGAGTAAAGCTCCCTCCACACTGTCCCATCAAACACTCCCAGGGCAGGTACAGGGTTAGATACAGAGTAAAGCTCCCTCTACACTGTCCCATCAAACACTCCCAGGGCAGGTACAGGGTTAGATACAGAGTAAAGCTCCCTCTACACTGTCCCATCAAACACTCCCAGGGCAGGTACAGCACAGTTTTGGTGTGAGCCCAGGTCAGCTGGACTGAGACTGGGGCCAAACTCAGTGCTCAGCCAGCAGACAGACCACTCATCCCATCAGTCTGAGTCTAACCCATCACCCCACCCAGTGGCCCCTCATCGTGTTTTCAATAAATTGATGGTGCTCTCCGTGGGACGTTGTGGCCTCTGGGTGAACTGTCCATGTGTTTATTTATTCCAGGGTGAGAATTCTTGTGAACAGGGGCTTTGTACCGAGAAATAGGATGAAACCAGAAACTCGACTCAAAGGACAGGTGAGAGGGAGCGGAGATTAAATGGATGGGCAGCATCCCTGATAGCGGAGAGTGTCCGGGGGCCGTGGGAATGAGCAGCGTGGATGACCCGAGTGACCTTTTCTCATCTGTGTTCTTATGAAATTTGTGGTGTCATCCGTACCTTTGTTACCTCCAGAATCGACTATTCCAATGCTCCCCTGCCCGGCCTCCCATCTTCCCCCCTCCATAAACTTCAGCTCATCCAAAATTCTGCTGCCCCCTGTATCCTAACTCACACCAAGTCCCGTTCACCCATCACCCCCTGTGCTCGCTGACCTACATTGGCTCCCGGTCCGGGAACACCTCGATTTTAAAATTCTCATCCTCGTCTTCAAATCCCTCCGTGGCCTCGCCCCTCCCTATCTCTGTAACCTCCTCCAGCCCTACAACCCTCCGACATCTCTGCGCTCCTCCAATTTCCTTCGCTCCACCATTGGCGGCCGTGCCTTCAGCTGCCTGGGCCCTAAGCTCTGGAATTCCCTCCCTAAACCCCTTCGGCTTAAAACTTACCTCTTTGACCACTTTTGGTCACCGGTGGCTCGGTGTCCATTATTGCCTGATTTGCGTTCCTGTGAAGCGCCTTGGGATGTTTTACGTTAAAAGGCACTATATAAATGCAGGTTTGTGGTGTTGGGACTGTGCCTGAGCTGTAGCCTTTGCCACTGCTGCCCGTGATGGGCTGATGCCCATGTATTGTGACCAGTAGAATCAGTGCCCGAGTTTGCAGATCAATTTTCAATGGGTTCCTGTTGGCATCAAGATCAGAAAACCTGGGCCAAAATGCTGGGCAGGTGCAGCCTAATGAGGTGGAGCTGGGAGTCTCTACCTTCTGTGAGAGAATCATCAGCTGACGAAGGAGATAATCTCCGAAAGCTTGTGATTTTCAAATAAAACTGTTGGACTATAACCTGGTGTAAGATTCCTTACATTTCTACACCTGAGAGTTTACGATGGAAGCTGTAAAGGTTTTCCTTCTGAAGTTGTCATACGATGTCTCTCCTAGATTACAGACGAGGTTGAGCTTGTTGGGGTCGTTCGACTGTCGGAAACTCGCAAACCGTTCATCCCTCAGAATGACGTTGAGAAGAACTATTGGTATTACAGGGATTTAAAGGCAATGGCGCAGGTTGTGGACACTGAACCCATCCTGATCGACGCGGACTTGGGTAAGGCTTGGGGAAACACTGCGCGGCATTAGGTGTGGGCCGTGGCTCAGTGAGCAGCGCGCTCAGCTCGGAGTCAGAAGGTCGTGGGTTCAAGTCCCACTCCAGAGACTTAAGCACATAATCCAGGCCGACACTCCCAGTGCAGTACTGAGGAAGCGCTGCACTGTCGGAGGGTCAGTACTGAGGGAGCGCCGCACTGTCGGAGGGTCAGTACTGAGGGAGCGCCGCACTGTCGGAGGTGGCATCTTTCAGATGAGACGTCGACCCTCTCCTCCCCGGTGTCCTGGGGCCAATATTTATCCCTCAACCAACATCACTAAAACAGATCAACTGATCGTTTATACCATTGATGTTTGTGGGTTCTTGCTGTGCACAAATTGGCTGCTACGTTTCCTACATTACAAGTGACTACACTTCTAAAAGTACCTCAGTGGCTGTAAAGTGCTTTGGGATGTCCTGAGGTCATAAAAGGCACGATAGAAATGCAAGTTCTTTCTTTCTTTAATGTATTTCCTGTCAGCAGTAACCCTTTTGTACCTTAGTGTTGCCGTGGGAGCAAAGCAGGATGTCGTTACTCAATCTGCACAAACCCACCAGCTGCTTCTTTGAGGCACGAATGAGGTTTGCTATTCAATTCCACCCCACCCTTGCTGAATGGCCCCGTGTATAAATACCCTGCCCGATGTATCTGATCTCGGGTGGGCAGGCGGTTTGCCTCAATGCCCCTGGGCTAGGTAGGAGAGAAACACAATCAGCCCCATGCCCCCACTCGCGATCACTATCCAGTGACCACCCACGGGAAAGTGCGTGTGTGTCGGCACGTGAGGAATGGCCACTTACTCCGTCCGCTGTACGAGGTGCCCCTTCTGAGAGATTTTGGGTGGGGGGGGGCAGGGCTAAGAGTTACAAGGTATGAATCAGACGACCTCACACTGTACCAGGGTAAGAACCTATTTAACAGGCTCTAATTGCTCCTCCCACGCTGTGAGGTGGGGCGCGGCACACCTTCCCACCCTGTAATCGAAAGTTTCCACAGATTTAACCGTGTCCCCGGTGTGGGCTGGGCGAGGGAGGTATTCTTGACCGTAATCTGATAACCTCACTGGTTTTCTCTCTCTGAGCATTGAGCTGATCGCATCGCTATCTCTTACAGACAGCACAGTCCCTGGAGGGCCAGTCGGGGGCCAAACTAGAATCACCTTAAGAAACGAACACCTGCAGTATATCATAACCTGGTAAGATCACAGGGCCGTGTCTCATATTGAGGACTAGGCCAACATGCAGTCACTGCGCCTAAAAATAATTACATCGAATTTACAGCACAGAAACTGGTCTATGCTCCACAAAAGCCTCCTCCATCTCGCCCTATCACTCCCTCATGTGTTTATCGAGCTTCCCCTTAAATCCATCTACACTATTCACCTCAACTACTCCTTGTGGTAGTAAGTTCCACATTCTCACCACTCTCTGAGTAAAGAAGTTTCTCCCAAATTCCCTATCAGATTTATCTTATTTATGGTCCCTAGTTTTATTCTCCACCACATGTGGAAACATCATCTCTCTGTCTACCCTATCAAACCCCTTCATGATCTTAAATACCTCAATCAGGTCAGCCTTCTCTTTTCTAAAGTGTTCCAGCCTGTTCAGTCTTTCCTGATAATACAATCTTAGGTATAACCTCTTGTATCTGTGTGTTTATTTTGAAGGTACGGGCTCTGTGCAGCTACCGCCTACATGTGGTTCCAGAAGTTTGTACGGAAAATCCCCCTCTAGTGACAAATTGAACCACCCGTGGCAGTGGCTCCTCCTGGAATTCTGATCTTCCGGCCAGGAAAGGTCACAATGATGCTGTAAATAAATCCAATAAAATCAATCTCCCCGACCATAAGGTTTGACGTGTGTGGGTTTAGTCATTCCATGCAGACAGGTTTCAGAAACCCCTCCTCACATTGCAGGACTCTGGGTAATGCACAGGAGGATCCCAGGTCCAGTCACCCAGGGCACTACAAACGGGCGGGTTGGAGGAACAAGTCGGTCAGGGCTAAAGTACACATGAACACTCAGCAAGATCCAGTTCTACTGCACCAGTCAAATGTCCGGACACTGGGTTTAAATGTAAAAAAGCCAGTGCCTGTGGAACTGGTACCCCAGTGAGAGTCAGCACTAGAAGGGGAAGGAACTGGAAAATTTCAGCACATTTTATTTTCAGTCATCTGCACCTCTGGTGTTTAAAACGTCTTTCCTGTGTAAATATTCCCAGTCTGCTTCTGAGCTACTGTTTTCAGTTTGAAACCCTCACAGCTTCACAAGCAAATCTTGCTGTAGTTGTCAGTCGGTTCAGTTTTGGCTGAGATGCAGCACCTCACAGCTCCACAATTAACATGGACTGTCTTGCCACAAGTAATTATAGTCACTCTCCTTATCTCAATACCAGTGGCACTGCAAAGATCACACAGAACATGCTCCAAGCGCTGGGGTATATGAGTGAGTTCTGGTCATTGCACTGCAGCAGCAGCAATTAAACAGAGGGGGTGTACCAGGCACTTAAGGAGAGACTGAGACGGCTGGTCATGTTTATACAAGCTCAGTGGAGAGAAAGCATATTGAAGTTTTGAACCCAGTAACTAGCATTAGCAGAAACCAACCAGGACACCGATGTGAGCTCAGGGGGGATTGTTTTGCAGAATAAGCTTGAATCATTCAAGCGGGGAAACGCTCTGATTCAAAAATGAGGTGCAGTTCTTTAAAATACAATTAGTTTTGTTTATTTTTATGTACAACCGGCAGAGTGCGCTCGGATTTAGCCCAGTTTGGTGGCCAGCTCCTTGGCCTTGGCCTTCTCCAGCTTCACAATGCGAGCCACGGATTTGGGGCCCAGAATTCCACCCCCCCAGTGACGACGGATCTGGGAGAGAGAGAGAAAGATCAGATCAGTTAAAGCTTAACCCAACCCCCCAGTCAGTAACAATCCCGCAGCTCAACACAGACTCCACTTGCATTCACAATCCGCCCAGGTCATGCTGACAGCTCCCTCACTATCCCCTCCCCCAGCCCGCCCGTGCGATGGTTTAAATCGAGAACTCCTACTGGCTTCACCCTCTGCTTCTCATGGAATCAGCACCGTGCGACACAATGGAGCTAATCGGCCTGCAGTTGCTCAGAGTCCAGACACAGTTGCTGGACATGAGCCTGTCAAACATTTCCCCCCTCCCCGAAGACCCCAGACAGCACGGCATCCTCAATTACTCTCTCGTTACACTCGGGGACTCCTGATGTGTCGCCAATCATCGCCCCCCCCCCCCCCCCATTCAAGTGCCTGCCGCCTCCTCCCCCATCCCTCTTGATGGTTATTTCCAGTTCAAGTAACTCGACATTACTACTGCCCACCCCGCCTCATCGATTATAGGCGACCACAAAGAACCACTGGGACCCTCGGAGCACCTCCCTCCCCATCTCAGCATGAAGCTGCTACATCATTCATCGAGTTAACAGGAGAGGGTCGGGAATCATACCTCATCGAATCGGTCGTTGTAGTTTGTCCGCACGGCCTCGATCAGCTTGGCGATCGCCCCCTTATCCTCACTGCAGAAAGGGAACAGGTTATTGCTCGCTGTAGTGCCGGGTCTCGGGAGGTCAGGGGCGGTGTTGAGGAGAACCGACTGCTCAGGGTTAAAAAGCTCAAAATGCCACACGGTCATTCAGGTGAAGAAATTCATTGTTCATCATCGCAGATTCGGTTCAACTCTTCAAACTGGCTACAGGGATAAACCGGGACAGCTACCCCTCTACCTGCTCCTCAGCACATTACAACACTCCACGATGAACGAGTGGCTTTAAGATAGTCACACCCACCCGCCCCCAACTCCAAAAGGCATCGGTTCCCAGTAGGCTAAGAACACCTCTGGTGTGATGCCCAATCTTCACACGGCAGCCTGGACAGTGATTGGCAATGTGGTATTCAACTGCAGGGGCATCACAGCCGAACCCAATTCTGCCCTCGCCCAACACTCTGTGCACCGTCCAACGGGAATCACTGGACGCTGATTCTAGAGTGGCTGAAAATGCTAACCGGTCGTCTCTGGCTATAGGACAGCGCTCTGAACTGCTCTTCCCCATCACTGTGCAGGAGTCCCTCAATTGTTCACCCACTGGTAGGGAAAACAAGCTGGGATCGTCCCAGTGTTTCAATAAACCTCAGCATGAAGGGAACAAGTGGTTTAAGTGGCTGATGGAACGGTGACTAACACCCTCTAACAGTGATACACCAGCTTAATGCCGGCTCCAGACTCCGTGTGACCGTACACAGACCACGGCCCCCTCCCCCACAAACCAGGCGATCGTTTGACACTCAGTTTACCAGCAGGGTACTCACGGGTTAACCTGTGCGAAGGCGAGGCAGGTAGCGGTCTTTCTGTGCACCAAGCGCCCCAGTCTGGCTTTGCCTTTGACGATGCAGTAAGGGACCCCCATCTTACGGCACAGGGCAGGCAGGAACACAACCAGCTGAGGGGGAACATCACAAACACACAGATAAACATCAACTTGCATTTATATAGCACTTTTAACACAGTAAAATGTCCCAAGGCGCTTCACAGGAGCAATTATCAAACAAACATTTGAAACATAAGGAGATATTAGGACAGGTGGTCAAAGAGGGAGGTTTTAAGGAGCATCTGAAAGGAGAGGGGTGTAGAGAGGCGGAGAGGTTTAGGGAGGGAATTCCAGAGCTTAGGGCCCAGGCAGCTGAAGGCACGGCCGCCAATGGTGGGGCGATGAAAATCAGGGATGCACAAGAATTGGAGGAGCGCAGAGATCTCGGAGGGTTGTAGGGCTGGAGGAGGTTACAGAGATAGGGAGGGGCGAGACCATGGAGGGATTTGAAAACAAGGATGAGAATTTTAAATTCGAGGCGTTGCCGGACCGGGAGCCAATGTAGGTCAGTGAGCACAGGGGGCGATGGGTGAACGGGACTTGGTGCGAGTTTTGGATGACAGTACCATATAGCAGTAACACAGGGTGTGCAGTACCATCTGATTCAAGACAGACGACTGTGCTCCCACAAAAAGTGCCCAAGACCCAGCTTTTCAGAGGTTCCAGATGGGAGGCTAGGCTCTTTGTATCGAGATCTCCACAATTTCTGGTCTCAGTTCGAGCATCTCTCTCCCATTAATCTGCTGGTATTTAGATACTGAAACATTTATCACTCAGCAGCTTAAAGCACCAGCTGGGCAGAGTGAACAACAGAGAGAACCACATGTCCAGTGGGTGGTTCATACCGTCAGGTGTCCACACTGGGCAGCCCGCCTGCTCTCAACAGACTCGCTGCCTCACCTGGCTCAGGGTCCCCGCCTTTCACTCCCAATCGATGGAGGGAGCAAGCATGGCCAGTCAGCCGTGGGGAGGGGTTTGGGAAGGAGCCATGGGAACAGCCTCCTACACGAATACATAGTTACACGTCACTGAACACCCCTCGGATCCCGATACAGGCGCGGCCTCGGCTGTTGCTCAGGGTTAAAAAGCTCGTGTTTCTTCGCTACATGTTGAGCTTCAGGTGAAGAAATTCAAAAACATCATCGCAACATGAGCCAGGCCTGTACCGTGCGCGGGAGGGAGACACACTACCCCAGACTGCCCGCCTTCCAACTCCCACCCCAGCCCACAGCCCCTGCCGCACGTGGGAGACACACCAACTCCAAGCACCCCAAGCCGGTGAATTGTGGCACTGGGAGGGGGTACCTCGCCTAGACACTGATGCGTGGCTCAGGGAGGATAAAGATTCATTACCCCCCCACCCCTCAACATCGTGCAGGACTGTTTCCAGGATCCTGTGGGTATTTAATCCAAGTGTTTAAATCAGACACACAGCCAATCGCAGTAGACTCAGCGTGACTCCGAAACAGCCTCCCCGCCTCACTCTCCCGTTGTTATATCTGAGCCGTCCTGGGAGCTGACTGAATCCTCAGATCCAGAGGGGAAGGAGAAATGGGATCTTCCTGTGCTGGTACAGGACATAGTGGGTGAAAAGCAGGGGAGGCAGTCAACTCTGTCACAACTGCCCATGTGAGGGGAGTCTCCTTCTACACATATCTACAGTGAAATGCAGCGAAAGGAGATCTGTTGTCGCTCAAGGCTGAGAGTCACCAAACTCGCTCGGGGAGAGAAGCCCTGCAGCGTTGTTCGAGCCGCCTGGGATCGGTCCGCAGTCGGTAGTTAGACTCAGGGTCCCCGGAACGACCGGTCGATCTGCCCAAAGGTTTCTTACCTCAATGGGATCAACGTCGTGTGCGATGATCACCAACTGAGCCTTCTTACTCTCCACCAGAGTGGTGACAGTGTTCACACCTACGTACAAAGTGTGTAAAGACAAAGTGTCAGTGCTGGGCTTGGGGAGAGGGAGAGGAACCTATCCAGCCCAGCCCAACCCGAACAATCAATTGAATCAATATCGTCAAATTTAGAACAGGAGGCCATTCAGCCGCTCGAGCCTGATCTGCCATTCAATCAGATCACGGTTGATCTGTATCTCAACTCTATTTACCCACCGTTGCTTCATATCCCTTGATATCCAACAAAAATCTATCGATCTCAGTCTTGAAAGCTCCAATTGACCCCCAGCATCCACAGCCTTTTTGGGGGAGTGTGTTCCAGATTTTCTCTCCCCTTTGTGTTAAGAAATGCTTCCTGACATCACCCCTGAACGGCCTAGCTGTAATTTTAAAAGACTGCACCCCCTCACCGGAGGAAAGAGTTATTTCATTCAGAGCGAAGATGATAAAGCACAGAGCCGAAGGGCTGCGGCTCGTGAAGGAACAGGCAAACCTGAATCCTGAATCAACAGCACCACTGCACCGCACACCAGGTCACCCGAGAGTACAGGTACACACACACTTACAGGACAGGGTACAGGTTACCTGTAATCAATACACACACACCTCAAACCTCACTGACCTCTTTTAGCTCAGACAAGATGGAAACCCCCGAGTCACTTCCCCTACAGGGCCCATTAAGGGTTAAATAGGAGCGGACTGAACCGCGTAAACACCCACCCACCCAGAGAACTGCGTAAACACACACCCGTCCACCTGGAGAACTGCATAAACGCACACCCACCAATCGAACGGCGTAAACACACACCCACCTGATCGGAGAACTGCGGGCCTCTTGGTTGGAGCGTCTGCCTTCCCGGCTGCTTTCTGCTCAGCGCGGGCCAGCAGCCTCTGCTTCTTCTCCTGTTTGGTCTCGGGCCTGTACTTATGGGCCAGTTTGAAGAGCTGGGTGGCTGCGAACAGAAGGAGGCAGTGTTACTGGAGCTGTAGCTCGGAGTCGCGGAGCTGACGTAGTGGTGGTGGGGTCGGAGTGCATCAGCGATCTTGGTGGTTGAAGGCTTGTCATCCGCTGACCTCAGATAGCAAATATTCTGTTCACATCATCTGCAGCCTCCGGAACCCCTCCCCAGCAAGGAACCGACCAGCACAGCAACAGGCTAGTGTTTCATGGGTGACCAATGGCCCAATCCCAAACACTGCAAACTGATCACATGTATTAAATTAGTGACCACGAACAAACACCACACAGATAGAACTGCAAGCACAGGAACGAGAGATGCTGGAAACACGGCGCAGGCCAAACGCTGACTGACCTGCCGCTTATTTCCAGCAGTTTCCGGCTCCACTTAACAGCCAGCACTGCCGTCATTCGGGGTATTGGATTTAACCGAGACAGCGGAGGCTCACACAGCACCCGGCTGAAGAAACTGCAGGTTAAATCAGATGGTTTGGACTGTAATTAATAATTTGTGTTTCTTCACCCAACGTAGCTAAGGGCAAATCGCCCAGCAAACCACAAGACACCCCTCCACAAGCTTGGGAAACCTCCCCTGGTATAAAAAGGACAATCTCTGCAGCTAGCAGGGACACAGAGCTCCGTTCATCTGATATCCCCAGAGAAAAAGTCACTATCACTAGAACATAGGAACAGGAGTAGGCCATTCAGCCCCTTGAGCCCACTCCACCATTTGATAAGATCATTGCTGATCTGTGATCTAACTCCATATACCTGCCTTTGGCCCATATCCCTTAATACCTTTGGTTGCCAAAAAGCTATCTATCTCACATTTAAAATTAACAATTGAGCTAGCATCAATTGCCGTTTGCGGAAGAGAGTTCCAAACTTCTACCACCCTTTGTGTGTAGAAATGTTTTCTAATCTCACTCCTGAAAGGTCTGGCTCTAATTTTTAGACTGTGCCCCCTACTCCTAGAATCCCCAACCAGCGGAAATAGTTTCTCTCTATCCACCCTATCTGTTCCCCTTAATATCTTATAAACTTCGATCAGATCACTCCTTAACCTTCGAAACTCCAGAGAATACAACCTCAATTTATGTAATCTCTCCTCGTAACTTAACCCTTGAAGACCGGGTATCATTCTAGTAAACCTACGCTGCACTCCCGCCAAGGCCAATGTCCTTCCAAAGGTGCGGTGCCCAGAACTGCTCACAGTACTCCAGGTGCGGTCTAACCAGGGTTTTGTATAGCTGCAGCATAACTTCTGCCCCCTTGTACTCCAGTCCTCTAGATATAAAGGCCAGCATTCCATTAGCCTTATTGATTATTTTCTGCACCTGTTCATGACACGTCAATGATCTATGTACCTGAACCCCTAAGTCCCTTTGGACATCCACTGTTTTTAACCATTTAGAAAGTACCCTGTTCTATCCTTTTTTGGTCCAAAGTGGATGACCTCACATTTGCCTACATTGAATTCCATTTGCCAGTTTTGCCCAATCACCTAATCTATCAATATCGCTTTGTAACTTTATGTTTTCATCTACACTGCTTACAATGCCACCAATCTTTGTGTCATCGGCAAACTTAGATATGAGACTTTCTATGCCTTCATCTAAGTCGTTAATAAATATTGTGAATAATTGAGGCCCCAAGACAGATCCCTGCGGGACTCCACTAGTCACATCCTGCCAATGTGAGTACCTACCCATTATCCCTACTCTCTGTCGCCTTTCGCTCAGCCAACTTCCTAACCAAGTCTGTACTTTTCCCTCGATTAGATGGGCTTCTAGCTTAGCTAACAGTCTCTTACGTGGGACTTTATCAAATGCCTTCTGGAAGTCCATATAAATAACATCCATTGACATTGCCCTATCCACTACTTTAGTTACCTCTTCAAAAAATTCAATCAGGTTTGTCAGGCACGACCTAATTTTTCCAAATCCATGCTGGCTCTCTCTGATTAACTGAAAATTCTCGAGGTGTTCAGTCACCCTATCCTTAATTACAGACTCCAGCATTTTCCCCACAACAGATGTTAGGCTAACTGGTCTATAATTCCCTGGTTTCCCTCTCCTTTCTTAAAAAATCAGAGTAACGTGCAATTTTCCAATCTAGAGGGACGGTTCCTGAATCTAGAGAACTTTGAAAGATTATAGTTAGGGCATCTGCAATGTGCTCACCTACTTCCTTTAAAACCCTGGGATGGAAACCATCTGATCCTGGGGATTTGTCACTCTTTAGTGCTATTATTTTCTTCATTACTGTTGCTTTACTTATGTTAATTTTATTGAGTCCCTGTCCCCGATTCAATATTAGTTTTCTTGGGATTTCCGGCATGCTATCCTCTTTTTCTACTGTAAATACTGACATAATTGTTCAACATGTCCGCCATTTCCCCATTGTCAATGACAATATCCCCACTTTCAGTTTTTAAGGGGCCAACACTGCTCCTGACCACCCTCTTTTTCCTAACATAACTATAAAAGTTCTTCGTATTGGTTTTGATATCCCTTGCAAGTTTCTTTTCATACTCTCTCTTTGTAGCTCTTACTATCAGTTTTGTGACCCTTTGTTGATCTTTATATCTTTCCCATTCGCCAGGATCTGTGCCATTTTTTGCCTTTTTGTATGCCCTTTCCTTATGTCTTATACTGTCCCTTACCCCTTTAGTTGTCCATGGCTGTTTTTTTAGGCAAGTAGAGTTCTTGCCCCTCAGGGGTATAAACCGGTTCTGTATCACGTTAAATGTTTCTTTAAACATTTCCCACTGATCATCAGTCGTTTTACCCATTAACAGATTTGCCCAGTTTACCGTGGACAGTCTCTGTCTCATCCCATTGAAGTCGGCCTTACCCAAGTCTAGAATCTTGGCAGCTGATTCACTTTTTTCCCTTTCAAACACTACCTTGAACTCGATCATGTTATGATCACTATTGGATAGATGTTCACGCACAGTTAAGCCGTTAGCTAAATCTGGAGCACTACTAAAGGCCCAGGCTTGAAGGCCTACCTACACTCAGAGCGGAGCTACAGGCTTCATCCCAGCAGAGAGGCAATCGGTGAAAAAACAAGGATTGACATCACAGGACAGCAGGTAGGTGATCGGCTGGTGAGTATTAGTTTTTTTTTCTGAGTTAGGGAATTGGATAAAATTCAATTAAAATCAAATAACGTAAAACTACTGGTAGCTCATTAAAATTAAACGACTTAAATAGAGTAACAAAACCAAAAATAACGGTATTTAAGGCTTAATTTGGTTATGCTTGGTTGATGTTAATCTAATAAATCGATGGCAGGGCAGCTCAGACCCGTGGAATGCACGACCTGTGCCATGTGGGAACTCCAGAACGCTTCCCGTGTCGTGGACAACCGCACGTGCAGGAAGTATCGTCAGCTGGTGGAGCTCAAGCTCCAGGTTTCGGATCTTGCAGCTGGTGTCACTGCAGTGCATCCGCGAGGCTGAGAGTTTCGTGGATAGCACATTTCAGGAGGTGTGTGGCCCAACTAAGTTCTATATACAAACGCACGGAGTATAAGGAATAAATTAAATGAACTACAGGCACAAATTCAAATTGGAGGACATGACATGATAGCTATTACTGAGACATGGCTGCAGGATGGTCAGGATTGGGAACTAAATATACCAGGTTGTAAGGTCTACAGGAGAGATAGGGAAAATGGAAGAGGGGGAGGAGCTTACCTCACTTCGATGATATAGGAGGATATAACGAGAGGTAAGCAGCCAACAGAGACCTTATGGGTTGAAATGAGAAATAGGAAAGGATCTAAGACTATAGTGGGAGTTGTGTATAGGACCCTGGCAGTAGCTCTGAAGTGCTGGATTGTATAAATGCAGAGATTAGACAAGCATGTAACAAAGGCATAGTGGTCTTAATGGGGGACTTTAACCTTCACATAGATTGGGAAAAGCAGACTAGCAACTGTCAGAAAGGTAGTGAATTTCTTGAGTGTGTCTGGGATAGTTTTCAACAGCAGTATGTCCTAGAGGCAACAAGGGGGCAAGAGAAAAAGTACTAGGTAAACTAATGGGTCTAAATGCTGACAAGTCCCCTGGATCTGATGGCTTGCATCCGAGGGTCTTAAAGTGGCTTAGAGATAGTGGATGCATTGGTTGTAATCTTCCAGAATTCACTCGATTCTGGAAAGGTACCAACCGCAAACGTAACACCCCTATTCAAGAAGGGAGTGAGACAGAAAGCAGGTAACGATAGACCAGTTAGCCTAACACCTGTCATTGGGAAAATGCTAGAATCCATTATTAAGGAAGTAGCAGCGGGACATTTGGAGACTCATAATACAATCAAGGAGAGTCAACATGGTTTTATGAAGGGGAAATCATGTCTGACAAATTTATTAGAGTTCTTTGAGAAAGTAACGGGCAGGGTGGATAATGGGGAACCAATGGATGCAGTATATTTGGATTCCAAAAGGCATTCGATAAGGTGCCACATAAAAGATTACAGCACAAGATAAGAGCTCATGGTGTTGGGATGGATAGAGGATTGGCTAACTAACAAAAAACAAAGAGTCGGGATAAAAGGGTCATTTTCAAAATGGCAATCTGTAACTAGTGGGGTGCCGCAGGGATCAGTGCTGGGGCCTCAGCTATTTACAATATATATCAATGACTTGGATAAAGGAACAGAGTGTCTTGTGGCCAAATTTGCTGATGATAGGTGGAAAAGCAAGTTGCGATGAGGACACAAAGTGTCTGCAAAGGGATATTGACAGGTTAAGCGAATGGGCAAAAATTTAGCAGATGGAATATAATGTGGGAAAATGTGAAGTCATCCACTTTGGAAGGAAAAATAAAAAAGCAAAATATTATTTGAATGGAGGATCTGGGTGTCCTCGTACATGAAACACAAAAAGTCAACATACGGTGCAGCAGGTAATCCGGAAGGCAAACGGAATATTGGCCTTTATTTCGAGGGGGATGGAGTATAAAAGCAGGGAAGTCATGCTACAACTGTACAGGGTGCTGGTGAGACCACACCTGGAGTACTGCGTACAGTTCTGGTGCCCTTATTTAAGGAAGGACATACTTGCATTGGAGGCAGTTCAGAGAAGGTTCACTAGGTTGATTCTGGGTATGGAAGGGTTGTCTTATGAGGAAAGATTGAACAGGTTGGGTCTATACTCATTGGAGTTTAGAAGAATGAGAGGAGATCTTATTGAAACATACAAGATTCTGAGGGGACTCGATAGGGTAGATGCTGAGAGGATGTTACCCCTCATGGGGGAATCTAAAACTAGGGGGCATAGTCTCAGAATAAGGGGTCACCCGTTTAAGACTGAAATAAGGAGGAATTTCTTCTCCCAGAGGGTCATGAATCTTTGGAATTCTTTACCCCAAAAAGCTGTGGAGGCCAAGTCATTGAATACATTCAAGGCTGAGTTAGACAAATTTTTGATCAGCAAGGGAGTCAAAGGATATGGGGAAAGGGCGGGAAAGTGGAGTTGAGGTAAAAATCAGATCAGCAATGATCTCATTAAATGGCGGAGTAGGCTTGAGGGGTCGAATGGCCTACTCCTATCTCTTATGGTCTTATCCCGAGAACAGTAACCAAGACCCAATTAAACAGTGGGTGGGACGCCCCCCCCAATACTGAAGCTTCCTGTAACACCAAGACCCACCGGTTTGTCTGTCCAAGGCCTGAGTGAACTGATGGATGGCCGGAGGCACCTTCAGGCGTTTGTACAGGATGGACCTCTGCCGCTGAAGCCGGATGTACCGTGGCCATTTCACAAACCTCGTCAGGTCCCGTTTGGGCTGGATATCTTGACCTGCGAAGAGAATCGGAACAGTAAACGAGCGCCAGGCACCCCATCATTTAGAAAAAGGAGCACCTCAAAGTGTTTCTCTCACAACAAATTCCTGAAGAATGGGGACTTCTGCACTCTCCACAGATGCTGGGAGTTTCCAACACCTGCAAGTTTTTTGCTTTTGGTTTATACTGAAATGCTGTGACTGCAGCCACAAACGCAGCAGCCATTTTGTACACAGCAAGATCCGGCAATCAGCAACGAAATGAACGACCGGTTCATTTAGCTTTTGGGGTCACGGGTTGAGGGAAGATCGTTGCCCAGGACATTGGGAAAATACTCTGAATTGGTGCCATGAGTTCTGAACGATGATCATTAGTATCAAATAAAGTGGGATTCACAGCACTGGTGTGGACAGGATAAATAAGTCTAGTGGCAACACTGGCCCCGACTGATCAAACTTCCTGTTTTTAAAACAGTAACTTCAATACTGAGCAAAGCTTTCTGCGCTGGTACAGCTCCTGATTCACACCTGAATCCTGCTCACTGCAGTGTCAGACTACTGATTGGTTCCAGAACTCACCGATCCCAAAGTTCTTGGGTCTCTTCTCAAACAGAGGGTTCACGACCTTTTTAACCTCATGCTTCCTCACAACAGAAGGGGCCGGAGCAACCTTCTTCCCCTTCGCTTTCTTCCCTTTGGGCTGCAAAAGACAGAAGTCACAAATTAATGAGGGCACAACACAGCTCACTGTCACCCAAAACCCACCCCTTCACTGCCCCAAACACCCACTCAGACACACAACTCCTGTCAGCCTTTTACCATCGGCTCCCAGCGAGAGGGGTGCATGCACACAGCAGCAAAGCCAGAGGCCTTTGCCCAATTTGCTAGGGCCACCACTGCTGAGATAAAAGAACTTGTATTTATATAGCACCATACACATCCACAGGACGTCCCAAAGCCCTTTACAGCCAATTAAGTACTTTTCCCAGTGTAGTCACTGTTGCAATGTAGGAAACGACCCACAAACATCTGTTTTAGTGATGTTAGTTGAGGGATAAATATTGGCCCAGGACACGGGGAAGAACTCCAGTGTTGCTCTTCCAACGTGTCATGGGAATCTTTTACATCTGCTTGCCATTCGCACTGACCCCATATCCTCTCCAAGACCACCTGTAGCCATCTCCATAATATCGGCCGCCTCAGCCCATCTGCTCCTGAAACCCTCGTTCTTAACCTTTGTTACCTCCAGACTAGACTATTCCAATACTCACCTGGCCAGCCTGCCATAGGAACAGGACGCCATTTAGCCCCTTAAGCCTGTTCCGCCATTCAATGAGATCATGGCTGATCTGTGACCTCACCCCACCCTCCATAAACTTCAGCTCATTCAAAACTCTCCCCCCTGTATCCTAACTCACACCAAGTCCCGTTCTCCCATCACCCCCTGTGCTCATTGACCTACGTTGGCTCCCGGTCCGGGAATGTCTCGATTTTAAAATTCTCATCCTTCTTCTCAAATCCCCTCCGTGGCCCTCGCCCCCCCTCCCCCTCTCTGTAACCTCCTCCG
The DNA here is from genome assembly GCF_035084215.1 of Heptranchias perlo. Taxonomy (NCBI): domain Eukaryota; kingdom Metazoa; phylum Chordata; class Chondrichthyes; order Hexanchiformes; family Hexanchidae; genus Heptranchias; species Heptranchias perlo. The sequence continues at coordinate 35,838,779 of NC_090355.1, read as the reverse complement.
GCCCTACAACCCTCCGAGATCTCTGCGCTCCTCCAATTCTGGCCTCTTGTTCATCCCCCGATTTCCATCGCTCCACCATTGGCGGCCGTGCCTTCAGCTGCCGGGGCCCTAAGCTCTGGAATTCCCTCCCTAAACCTCTCTGTCTCTCTCTCCTCCTTTAAGACGCTCCTTAAAACCTCCCTCTTTGTCCGAGCTTTTGGTCACCTGTCCTAATATCTCCTTATGTGGCTCAATGTCAAATTTTGTCTGATTTACGCTCCTGTGAAGCTCCTTGGGACATTTTACTACATTAAAGAAACTGTATTAATGGGAGTTGTTGTTGGAACGGCAGACGGGGCCTCGGTTTAACATCTCATCCGAAAGACGGCACCTCCGACAGTGCGGCGCTCCCTCAGTACTGACCCTCCGACAGTGCGGCGCTCCCTCAGTACTGACCCTCCGACAATGCGGCGCTCCCTCAGTACTGACCCTCCGACAGTGCGGCGCTCCCTCAGTACTGACCCTCTGACAGTGCGGCGCTCCCTCAGTACTGACCCTCCGACAGTGCGGCGCTCCCTCAGTACTGACCCTCTGACAGTGCGGCGCTCCCTCAGTACTGACCCTCCGACAGTGCGGCGCTCCCTCAGTACTGACCCTCCCTCATTACGGCACTGAAGCGCGGGCCTGGCGCGGCGCGGTGAATCCGGGTATCGGGCGACGCCGGCAGCTGCAACTCTCCCCCGGGTCAGCCGACTCGATGTAGGAGAGGCCGGTCTGATCTCCGGGAAGCACAGGCCCTGAAGCCGCGACATCGCCCCGCCGGTAACTCCCTCACCCCCCGGGGATCCGGGGTATCATCGCACCCGAATTGCGGGTTGTATGTGGAGAGGGAGGCCTGCCGATGGGCGGTGGGGGCAGTAGCGGGGCCTCAGCGCTCGGATGGCGGCGGATGGAGGCGGATTGGGGCCGCGGGCCGCGGACTCACCATGGCGGAAAATGGCAGAGAGAGAGCGCGGGGCCCGCTGGGTAATGCTTATAAGCAGCGGGGATTCTCGCGAGAGTTGAGGAGGCCGCGGCGAGATTTGAATTTAAAGGGGCAGTACTTGCCACAAATGTGCAACAGAAACAGAATTAAAAGGGTCAGTGTCCATAAGCTGGACTCTTACAGCACAGGAGGAGGCCATTCGGCCCGTCGTGCCTGTGCCGGCTCTTTGAAAGATCTATCCAATTAGTCCCATTCCCCTGCTCTTTCCCCATAGCCCTGCAATTTTCTCCCTTTCAAGTATTTATCCAATTCCCTTTTGAAAGTTATTATTGAATCTGCTTCCACCGCCCTTTCAGGCAGCGCATTCCAGATCAGAGCAACTCGCTGCGTAAAAAAATGTTTCCTCATCTCCCCTCTGGTTCTTTTGCCAATTACCTTAAATCTGTGTCCTCTGGTTACCGACCCTTCTGCCACTGGAAGCAGTTTCTCCTTGTTTACTCTATCAAAACTCCTCATGATTTTGAACACCTCGATAAAATCTCCCCTTAACCCTCTCTGTTCTAAGGAGAACAACCCCTGCCTCTTCAATCTTTACATAACTGAAATCCCTCATCCCCGGTACCATTCTAGTAAATCCCCTCTACACCCTCTCGAGGGCCTTCACATCCTTCCTAAAGTGTGGTGCCCAGAATTGTGCACAATACAAGTGTGTTTGAAGAGAGAGAAGGAGATTTATTCTGAATCAGCACCAATTGACCCTCCCATATTTCTCCGTCCATTGTTTTTTCCAATCCCCTCAGTTTTCCCATCATCCTACAATGTGCATCATTGGTGCATTTAAGGGGAAGCTGGATAAGTACATGTGGGATAAAGGAATAGAAGGATATGCTGATAGGGTGAGATGAAGAGGGGAGGGAGGAGGCTCGTGTGGAGCATAAACGCCGAATGGCCTGTTTCTATGCTGTAATTCTATGTATGTAATGTTTTAAAACCGAAGCTCGACATCACATGATCTCCCTGGTCTTCCTAGCCTGCTGTATTATCCAGGGTTTTAAAATCCATCCTTAGCATCACCTAATCACTACTTCCTGAATCACTTGTTTTTTCTTCTATTCTTGAGGGTGCCCTGCACCTCCCTCTTTGACCAAGCTTTTGGTCACCTACCTAATATCTCATTATTTGGCTTGTGTCAAATTTTGTTTGACAATCACTCCTGTGAAGCATCTTGGGACGTTTTTACTATATTAAAGGCACTATATGAATGCAAGATGTTGTTATAAATGTTAACGTACTGTGGGAATGAAACTGGCCTACACTGGCTGCACTAAATGAGCTCATCGCTAATCACCAGCCCGTTTTACACTACACCAGGTTTTCCATTCTGCTGCGGTGTAGAAGGGGCCGCTGATTTAGGAACGAGCCCGATGAGTGGAGACCGATTTCACCCCCACTGTGGGGTAGAAATTGGTCTTGGACAATAGTATAAAACAGGCGATGGCGAATCAGAGATACGATTTTGATTTTTGACTTTAATGGAAAAGAAAATCGGGCGGAGTGTATAATCGGGCGGAGTGTATAATCGGGCGGAGTGTATAATCGGGCGGAGTGTATAATCGGGCGGAGTGTAAAATCGGGCGGAGTGTAAAATCGGGCGGAGTGTAAAATCGGGCGGAGTGTATAATCGGGCGGAGTGTAAAATCGCCCGTTTTACGCCACAGCCTGAGGCAGATTTCTTCCCTGTTATTTGCACAAATGTTGTCCATAAGTGAAGGAAGCTCTTAAAGGTGGGGTCAGTTTACGTAGGTTAGACTATCTTGCATTTTTCCATGGTGTTTAATCTTTAAACTGGCAATAGGAAAGTCTGTGTAATAGCTCTTCTTTTTATAAAGTCTGTCGCCTGAAACTGAACACAGGGAATCATGCAGTCCGTAATTTTTTAAAAATTAATTCGCAGGATGTGGGCGTCAATGGCAAGGCCGGCATTAATTGGCGACCTTAGTGGCCCTGAGAAAGTGGTGTTGGGCTTTCTTCTTGAACCTCCGCAGTGTAGCGGGTTTGATACAACTGAGGGGTTTGCTGGCCACTTCAGAGGGCAATTAAGAGTCAGCCACATTGGTGTGGGGGCTGGAGTCACATATAGGCCCAGACTGGGTAAGGACGGCAGGTTGCCTCCCCTAAAGGACATTAGTGAACCAGTTGGGTGACATAATAACAGTTTCAGGCAGGAGAAGACCTTTGGCCCATCTAGCCCACCTATCCACAGTATTCCCTTGGTGCATTTCCAATAACCCTGAATCCCATTTGTTGGTATGAACCTGTCTAGTTCCTCTTGAAACTCATTCCGTTTTCTTGTTCAATCACCAGTGCTTTTAAAATCGTCCAGATGTTGGATACAGGTGTCTGCCATGGCTCAGCAGTAGAACATTATCTAGTAATCCAGGCTGACACTCCAGTGCAGTACAGAGGGGGTGCTGCACTGTCGGAGGTGCCGTCTTTCAGATGAGACGTTAAACCAAGGCCCCGTCTGCCCTCTTGGGTGGATGTAAAAGATCCCATGGCCAATATTTCAAACAAGAGCAGGGCATTTCTCCCAGTCTCCCAACATTTATCCCTCAACCAACATCACTAAAACAGATTACCTGGTCATTTGCTCATTGCTGTTTGTGGGATCTTGCTGTGCGCAAATTGGCTGCCGTCATTTGGGACGTCATGAGTTCCTGAAAGGCGCCATAGAAATACAAACTCTTTCCTTTGGATACCACTGAGAAATTGGAGGGCATAAGTTAAAATTGAATTGTGCTACTGGGTATCTCCTTAACCGATCAGAGTGAAGGGTTGAGAAATAAACAGAAGGAGGACTGAGAAGGAAGTGTAAATTAGAGTGGGTGGATTTAATGTTAAATCAGGTTCAGAAAGACAAATAAAGAGACAGACAGAACGATTGGATTAAGAGAGAGAGAAAAAAGAGACAGAAAGGAAAAGTTTTTAAAAATTTTAATTTTAAATTTAAAATGTTTTAAATCTCCACCAACAATTAAAACATGAAGGAATGAGATGCCACACTTGTAATAGTTAATTTTCAGTGCCAGAGAGGTTGATTGGCAGTAATTAACAATTATCACATTGTTAAACGGGTACTCAGACTTGAAATAACTTCACTTAACTTTCTGTTGCGCGTTTAGTTCGTATTTACCGCACAAATACAGCAACTTCACGCCATTCGATGCATTTCAAAGGTGAGGCAGACACCGCGATGCCGTTTTCGCGAAGCTAACGGACGAGCAGCGCATCTCGGACAGCAACTTCTGGATTTCCGCGTTTAACCGCGCATTTGCCCCTCGCCCGAAGTTGCTGTACCATTTACGCAGAAATAACGGTGAGCTCCATCAGCCTCGCCATTATTTTGACAGCAAATTCTGGCCCGTTACATCCCAAGTTAATTCCTGTGCCATTAATGTGCAGCCTTTCTGTTCATTAAACTGTTATTTAGACCCACTTCTGCCTCGGTAGTCAGTGAATATTGAACTGCGTTCACATTCTCCACGTTTGTTTTTGTGCTCCCATTAATTATCAATTCATACTATTCTTATTTTATTTTGTCATAATATATAAATGGCACGAGTCACACATCTGGGGTTACCAACTCTGGCTGGACATATTCCTGGAGGTTTCATCACATGACCTCCTGCCTCCAAATACCCCGCCCGGTCAAACAGCCTTTTTTCCCCCATCTCCAATATTTTTATAACTAATAAACAAAAGTGTTCAAAGAAAATGGATTAGAAACACATCTTTTATTAATATCCCTATGATTTATTTCCTGGGTTGTTCACAACAGTGTCCAGGAGATTAATTTTTAATTCCTGGAGACTGCAGGACAATTCTGGAGAGTTGGAAACACTAAACACAACTCTGCCTCTGAATACATGGTTGGGTGAGGATGTCAGTCTCGACTTGTTCCCCAACTCTCAATTCTTCACCCCCCCCACCAACCCAACCCCTTCCCCCCGGTATTTTTTTGTACCAATTCACAACCTTTTTGTTTAGTCACACTTTGGAGTGTTCCTTGCTGTGACCGGGGATTTTGAAAGAGCCACTGGTTCTTTGGTGACTGAATCGGCCAAATTCAGCTTTTACTGACCTGGGATTTGGCGATTTACTTACTGGAACTTTGGGGATCACGTGATAGAATTCCATCCAGTGTAACTTTCAAAAGGGAATTGGATAAATACTTGAAAAGGAAACATTTGCAGGGCTATGGGGAAAGAGCAAGGGGAGTGGGAATAATTGGAGAGTTCTTTCAAAGAGCCAGCACAGGCAGGATGGGCTGAATGGCCTCCTGTGCTGTTTGATTCTATGAGTTCTCACAGAGTCATCACCCTGTGGAACAAACGTACGCAACATGTGCGGAGTGTGGGGTGACTACAGTCCTTTAAAGGGGAACTTGACAAGTTCCTGAGAGGACATTGCCAGTTACAGGGAGTTGGTGGTTAGTTTAGATTGTGATGTGTCTCCTGGAGCCTCAGGGAGCGGGAGAGCAATTGCCCAGAGGTTTTTCCTGAACTGGCCACCTTTCTTTGTCTGTTCCATGAGACAGTGTTACTAAGAGGTGGGACAGCAGCGTGTGAGGTTATAATGTCCACTGGATGGGCCTGTTAGCCTTTACTTGCCCCTTTTGTAGGTTTGTTTGTGCAGACTGGGGATTGTCTCTGGGCCCTTCCTGGTGTGTGGCTCAGAGAGTTCACCCAGTCAGTAGCTGAGCCCAGGGACAATCCCCAGTCTGCAATTCCCCATCGGAGAACTCATCTCTCCCCCTTTCTGTTCCTTGCTATGACCCGTGCACAAATCACAAAACACACAGTATGTTGGTTAATTTTCCTTCCATGTTTATTTCCAGATGTTAAACTTCTCACATTTATGTTGTTGAAATATGTTGCTCTTAAAAAAAGAGACAAAAAATGACAGGCAGGAAAAGACCCACTGGTCCATCCAGCCTGTGCATCACAAGATATCCACTCCCCACCCCACCCCAGAGCATGTGATCTCTGGGAGAGGCGAGAAACCAGATTAAAAACCCAGACCAATTTAGGAAAAGATAAATCTGGGAAATTCCTCTCCGACCCCCTGCTTCGGTAATGGAAACTAGTCCAGGGGATCACTCCGACCCTGATAAGGACGTGCATTACAAGGCCATTGATTTTGCACTTCCACTCTGCAGACACCATCTGAACAGCTGCCTCGGAGCCCGGTCTCCAATGATCTCCAGTCCAGCTCTGTCCCAGCAGCCACTCCCCGAACATTCAACGATGACTTGAAACCGGTCGGAGGCTTGTCCAGAATTTCCACTTCTGTCTCATTACAGCTTGAACAAAAACTGTCCCAGTCTTTTTTTTAAGTGCCAACTGTAACATCCTTTAATTCACCGGGATCTGATCCCATTCCTTTAATTCACCGGGATCTGATCCCATTCCTTTAATTCACTGGGATCTGATCCCATTCCTTTCGGCTGTGCTGTGCTCAGTGGTTTAGAATTTAGTTACTGAGCCAGCAGTGATTGGATGAAACATCAGCCCCTGACCATTGATGGGCCGAATGGGGGGAATGGGGACCTAATTATCGGGAAGCATCGGCATAATTTCCTGGGGAACAATCTCTTCAGGCATGACCTCCATTTTAAGACATTTTTAGATGTCCTAACTTTGAAGAACATTCCCACATGTTTCCCCTCCCTCCCCGGCTCCAGTGCAGTGTTCACTTTTAGCACACTCCAGAACTCAGTTTGTTGACACCCAAAGGCAACCCAGAACGAGGAAAAGACACAAACCAAACACTCCCCACAAGACCCAAGAGACAACCAGGTGGGTGGAAAACGCCGAGTTACTTGGAGAATGAAGAGGACCTTACAAGGGAGCAGCTTACAAAGGGTCAGCTTACAAGAGAGCTGGTGGTCATTCAGGCATTCTTCACACACTGCTGGGGACTAACCAAGTAGCACTGAGGACAAGGAGGATGGAGGTACTTGTAGGGGAACGGAGACTTAAGTGACCAGGACAGACATGATAAAGTGAGTATTACCCATGAATGGCACGTTGCTGGTGTACCCTAATCTGATAGGCATTCCATCTCAACAGCCAGGCCATCAATTAGCACCATGAATCACACTCACTTTGACCTATTTGTCCTGGGAGCCGGATTCTGTTCCCTTGCAGGGTCCACCCTTCTCACCCTGAGTACCAGTTGGACAGTGTCCAGCAGTGTGTGGAGGATGTCAGAAAGCAGCATAAAGATTCCCTAAAAAAGTAGGGACGTCTTTAATCTTCAAATGACTTGGCGTTCTCCCGTGGGCTCCTGAAGTCAGACTGGCAGCATTCAACACAGGGGTTCTGAGAAGCACGGTTTGTGAGGTCAGTAAAGGGTTAACCAGAACCACCATCTGCTGCAATTTTCTCGAGCATCCTGGAGATCAGGCAACCCTGAGCAACAGAATCCAGAAACAAAAGAACAAAAGACTGTCCCAGCCTCCACCTTGACTGTCTGAGGTCCTCGAGCAGATTGGTGATTGTCCGGTGATACGAGCAAGTCGATCGATCTGGTCACCCCCCAAGTCCTGAAGATATTCTGGACTACCTCAGTGTGGATCATCCACTCGTCAGGGTGGACTACAGAGCAGCTGAGTGTGCCGACTGTAGTGTTGTCCACGCCGGCCAAATGTGGCACCAAGAGTGTCACCCCGTCGTTCAAGCACCAATGGGAAGCAACGTGTCATCTTGACAGAAGGACCCAGGAGGGAGTCCCACCCTGTTTGTAGACAAACCGGACGAATGTCATATTGTCTGTCTGGAGACACACTGACTTACCCCGCACCGAGTCTGAAAGTGGATAATGTCCTATTGTACCGTTCACGCCTCGAGCCTGTTGAAATGCCAAGTGAACCCATCCATGTCCACTGGCCTAGAAAAGCCCATTCTCCCTGAATGTGACCCCCACCCGTATGTCAGAGCATTAGCTGAAGAGCCTGATGGCTGTAGCACCAACCCCTGGAGAACACTGTGCTCCCAGGACCACCAGCTCTAGTTCAGATGCTGTGACAAAGGAGACCTGTGGAAACATTACTGACGGAGCAAGACTCAACTGGAGAAATATCCCCAACAGTTGAGCCTTCTGGATGACGATCACTCACTCACTCTCAGTGTGGATGGTAGAAGACCATGATGTCACCTGCCAGTATGCCCACTGGTAGATGGTTCCTCTGATGGTCAAACCAAACCATGTTGTGAAAAACATGGAGGCTCAAGCTGCTAACGCCGAGGATACTCACTACTCCTGGTCTCCTGCACCCATGCGTCCAGAGTAATCCACTTCCACAGGGAAGGACTGGAAATGGCCCACCCATCCAGACCTGTGGTGGGCTATCAAGTCAGAATTACTGCTTGGGGAGGTGAAGCTGGACAGGGTCTCGAAGGTTACTTGTTGCGAGCTCCCTCAATTCTAGGTCCTAATCTGGAATGACGGGCTGGCCTGGTACAAAGGACATTGCGGTCCGGATAAAGCCTCGAAAAGGCTGCTGTCCCTGAAGATGGGGTGTGGGCTAAGCTACAAAATAAGACAATGTTACCCCCCTCACCCCGAGTGCCAATGCGGGAATGCCTGAAGGTTCTGCTGGAGATGCTTGTAGCCCTGCAGCAGCTCCTCCACTTGCTCGCCACAGAAGCCCTCAGCATCAAACGGCAGCTGCAGTCGTTGCTGCTGCAGTTCCTGAAGGAACCCCAAGGTTTGCTAACAAGCTAATTGGCGATACAAGATCCACTGGGCGATGGACGCTGCTCCTACATTGAGGGCACCCACACGGCCTGCTGCTGCAGTGATGCTCTCTGAAGGTGGTCCTCACTCTGTGGCAGGGATTGCTCCCTCAACTCACCCGCAAAACATTTGCCTGCCGGTAAGTAAAGCCGGCCCCAGTGGATTTGGTGGCAGGGAATGTGGGATATGTGCCAAACCCTGCAGGAAGAACAGGACGAGTTTGCTGGGCGGTGACCTTCCTTCTGGTGCTTTCACGATTGCAGTTCGCCAGCTGGATCAGTGAACTGCAAGGTGTGAAGCAGGGTGGCGGAGGCACTATGGACACTGACTACCTTGGCCATAACCAACGGAAGGGCAGGGACTTCCGGAACCGACAGTTTCAGACTCTGGGTCACCCTTGTGTTGAATACATGAAAAAGCCTCAGCGACTGGAGGTCGTGGTCCGACTCAGGCTCCCAACTGGGCTTCCGAAGGCGGGAAGCCTCCGGGCAGCTTCCTCGGGCTGAACCGACAGGGAAGGTTGATAGTTAGCCCCTGGGAACAGGGATGAGGGCGGCTGTACCAGCAACGGGCCCATGAACACAAGGGCCGATCGAGTTAAACCCTCGAGACATGAGCCCCTGCCACTCGGGGGAGGTGCCACTGAGGCACACGTAACCTCCCTGGGAGTGAGAGCCCTTGGAACCTGGATGCCCCTCAGGAATTGTAGGGAGCGGCTGACGGTGGCTCCACAGTGGTGGGGGGGGCGGGGGGGGAGACACAGATCTATGAAAAGTGAACGGAGACCTGTGACTGCCCTCACCAAAGTGGAACTCACCCGCAGCATAGGTGACCCCGAGCGGGGTCGAGTCCTCAGAGGGTGGTGCCCCCAAATGAGCTGGCGCCAACTGGAGACCAATGTCCCGGGGCTGGGTTGGTGTCACCAGAGGGCATGACGGATGCCTCTGGTGAAGGACTCACCAACAGTAGCTGGCGGCGCTTGGGGGAACCAGCCTGATTCTGGCACCAGTCGGCACGGACACCTCAGAGTCAGCTGGTGCCAGAGGAGGACTCTTCCTCTTTATCCCGGGAGGCCTCGGTACAAGTTGGTACCGGGGCTTCACCCGATGGTGTGGACTGGGATGGCAGGGACTGGTTGGCGAGTGGCCTTAACCAGCCCGTCCCACTCTACACCATTGAGACAACAACCGGAGCGTCCTCCTCGAGACTTTCCTGTTCAGTCCCGAGGTGGAGCTCCAGCCGACACCGGTCGGAGATGACTGTATGGACTGGGCCCTCTCCAGTGCCAGTGCAGTTAACCCCGAGCAGTGCCGAACTGAGCCTGGAGTTGGAGCAGGGTTGGTGCTTGATGCCGATGCTGGGACAAGACGGCTGGACGTGGAGGTCCAGCCCAGGGGACTGCGGAGGAGGAGAGCAAATTAACAATGCAAATCGATGTCAGAATAAGTCAAGGCGGAGGAGGTAGGGATAACAGGTTCCTAACCCTAACCCTCAGATTTTGCTAAAGCTGGGAATCTGGGATGGGAAAGAAATGGGACAGAAGGGAGAGAGTGGGTTTAACACCAGCTCCAGTCATTGGATGCATGTTTAGATCGGTCTTTGGGGGGTTGGTAGGTGGCCTTCAATTAAAAAACAAATTAAAAGATGCAGAGTTGGCACCGAGAAATGGATGAGACGCAGAGGGATGGGGTGAGGAGATTTCCAGTTGCACTGCTCCCTCCTTTGTGGGATCTCTGCTGACATTGATTCGATTCCGGTGGCGATGTGCTCTCTCTCCCTCGTATTAGATCCACTTGTCTTTGTCCTTTTCTTACTCACAACTTTAGTCTGTGGGTGGTTTGATCAAAACGCCCATTTCCTCTCTCCCATCCTCGTACCAACCGTGTACCTGTGGCAGAAAAAAAATTACTCACAAAAATCACAGGATTGCAACAAGGACAACTACAGGCATTTTATGGCTCCACACGTATCGTAAACCATTTAACCTGGAAATGCTTAATGCAGATGCTGGGGGCAAAACTTATCGACTTGTTTCTTTTCTTGTGACGTTACTGGCCACAGATTCTGATGCCACCTGAGTATTAAAGGCAGAAGATTCCACCAGTTCTGGAGTTGGACAATTGACACCTTCTTCAGAATCAGAGAGAAGATCCAGAATGGCTGCCACGCCTTCAGGTGAACCAGGATCACTGGCACAAGAGGAGCTTGTCTGACACTCTCAGAGTGCTTTAGATGGCAGTACCTGAACCAGCTGACCCAGGAGGTCCTTGGCAAGGACCCAGGGATTGACCAGTCCAGACGACACCAGTAACCCCTCGGTCAAGAGTTTCTCCCCGACTCCTTCAGTCTCATTGTTTGAGGCTAAGCCCAAGCTCCAGATGATCAGGATTTGAGCCTTTCTGTCTGCACGGTCACTACAGTAGATTTTACTGGTGCTCACCCTGACGGTCACTGGAACTACAGGTCGAAACAAACCTTCTGCAGCAACAACTGTCAGCGGGCGAGCGATACTTCCAATGACCGATTCACAAACCTGTTCAGATCTTCGACCCGACCGTATTCACTCCGAGATAGATCAGCCAGTTAGTCCCAGTCAGTGCAGCTCCCTTTCCTTCACTGAAACTGGTTGTCCAGCCTCCTGCCTCAAACTGACCCAGTTTACAAACCTATTGTGATGTCTGATCTCACTGTGATGCGCAGTGTGAGGGTGAGGCTTGCTCTGTGACCTCACGGAGTGACCCGTCCAGTTAAAGGGGCCTCACCCTGCGATCTCACAGTGTGACCCGTCCAGTTAAAGGGGCCTCACCCTGCGATCTCACAGTGTGACCCGTCCAGTTAAAGGGGCCTCACCCTGCGATCTCACAGTGTGACCTGTCCAGTTAAAGGGGCCTCACCCTGCGATCTCACGGTGTGACCTGTCCAGTTGATGAAACAGAGTTTGGCAAAAACTCTTGGGCTTGATTTAGATTACAATGATTTGATTTGCTAGAATGCGATAACAGGTTTCCATGTGGTTACGACCCAGAGAACAGGGTGCGCGGGCGATGGGCAGCGATGGGATTGTTAGCCCCTTGAGCCTGCTCCACCATTTAATAAGATTATGGCTGATCTGTATCTTAACTCCATTTACCCGCCTTGGTTCCATATCCCTTAATACCCTCAATTGAAAATTGACCCCCAGCCTCAGCAGCTTTTCGGGGAAGAGAGTTTCAGATTCCCACTCCCCTTTGTGTGATGAAGTGCTTCCTGACATCACCCCTGAACGGCCTGGCTCTAATTTTAAGGTTCTGCCCCCTTGTTCTGGACTCTCCCCACCAGAGGAAATAGTTTCTCTCTATCGACCCTATCAAATCCTTTAATCATCTTAAACACCTCGATTAGATCACCCCTTAATCTTCGACACTCGAGGGAATACAAGCCCAGTCTGTGCAACCTGTCCTCATAATTTAACCCTTTTAGCCCCGGTATCATTCTGGTGAATCTGCGCTGCCCCCCCTCCAAGGCCAATATATCCTTCCAGAACTGAACGTAGTCTCCAGATGGGGTCTGACCAGAGCTTTATATAAACTGGAACATCACTTCCACCCCTTTGTATTCCAGCCCCCTTGGGATAAAGGTTAACATTCCATTCGCTGTTTTAATTATTTTTTGTACTTGTTCACTAGTTTTTAGTGATTTCTGTACATGGATCCCTAAATCTCTCGGCTCCTCCACAGTTCCGAGCTGCTCACCATTTAGAAAATACCCTGATTTGTCTTTCTTAGGCCCAGAGTGGGTGACCTCACACTTCCCCACATTGATCTCCATTTGCCCCAGTTTTGCCCCCTCACTGAATCCATCAATGTCCCTTTGCAACTTTCTGCTCCCATCGACACTATTTACTGGGTCACCTCACTCAGTGTCGTCAGCAAACTTGGACATTCGGCTCTCTATTCCATCATCCAAGTCATTTATAAATACAGTGAGAAGCTGTGGCCCCAGTACAGATCCCCGGGGGACATCACTGGTCACATCCTGCCAATTTGAGAACATTCCCTTTATCCCTATTCTCTGTGTCTCCTCTCTCACAACCAGTTACCAATCCATGTCACAAGGTTATCTCCAATTCCATGAACATTCATTGTCACCAATAATCTCCTGTGCGGAACCTTATCAAATTCCTCGAAGTCCAAATAAACATCCACAGACACTCCCTGTCCACCATGTTAATGGTCCCCTCAAAAAAAATGATTAGATTCGTCAGACATGACGTACCCTTCATAAATCCACACTGAGTCTTTGACTACCTATGAGCAATGCCATGGGAGATCCACCATAGACGTTAAGATGTCGTCTACATTTACAGAACAGGGAGTGAGCAGCAAACTCAAGGACAGGGGGCACCTGGTCAGTGAGGGACAACAGGGAGGGACCTGAGTGTGGGGCTCAGTATCGAGCAGTAATCAGGCTCCAGACCCCAGACTACCTACGAGCAACGCCATGGAAGTTCTTCTAGTGACAACAAATTCAACTATTCCACCCGACTGTGCATCAATATTACTGGGTCTGTTAAACTGTCCATATTGCTCGTTGTGACTTTCACAAATGAGACAAGATAAACTCGTTAAGACAAACCTTTCAATGTCCACAACCTTCTGTCCAATCTGCTGGTTGATGAGGTTTTCATTGATTGCGTTCTCTTCACAAAGTAAAGCTGTTCAGATCTTCTACCCGACCACATTCACTCCGAGATAGATCAGCCAGTTAGTCCCAGTCAGTGCAGCTCCCTTTCCTTCACTCAAACTCGTTGTCCAACCTCCTGCCTCAAATTGACCCAGTTTACAAACCTCGTGATGTCTGATCTCACCGTGATGCGGAGTGAGGGTGAGGCTTGCTCTGTGACCTCACGGAGTGACCTGTCCAGTTAAAGGGGCCTCAGCCTGTGATCTCATGGTGTGACCCATCCAGTTAAAGGGGCCTCTCCTTTGATGAAAGAGTTTGGCAAAAACCCGTGGGCTTCATGTTGATTACAATGACTTGATTCGCTAGAATGCGATAACAGGTTTCCATGTGGTTATGACCCAGGGAACAGGGTGCGCAGGCGATGAGCAGCAATGGGATTGTTTCTCCTACCAATGATGTTAAGTAGATGCATTCATTTACAGCAACAGGAGGAGGCCATTCAGTCCCTTGAGCCCATTCCACCATTCAATTAGATGACCTCACACTTCCCCACACTGAACTCTATCTGCCACAGTTTTGCCCACTCACTCAATCTATCAATAGCCCCTTGCAACTTTCTGCTCCCATCTACACTATTTACTCTGCCACCTAACTCAGTGTCGTCAGTAAACTTGGATATATGGCTCTCGATTCCTTCATCCAAGTCATTGATAAATACAGTGAGAAGCTGTGGCCCCAGTACAGATCCCCGGGGGACCATACTGGAGTCCATACCCATTATCCCCACTCTCCGTCTCCGACCTCCTGACCAATTAGATGTCAGAATATAATGAGGCTGTATTTAACAAATCCACAGCATTGACTATTTGACATGATTGGAGCTGCAAGTTTGGTTTGGTGAGGGCGCATTTCATTGGAGGAGAGCGTGACCGTTCCCCTCTTCTGGGCCACGATCTCCCCCTGGTATCCCCCCAATCACATTCTCTCCCTCCATTCCCCTCTCTCTCCCTCACTCTCTCCCTCCATTCCCCTCTCTCTCCCTCACTCTCTCCCTCCATTCCCCTCTCTCTCCCTCACTCACTCCCTCCATTCCCCCTCTCTCTGTCCATTCCCTCCTCCATTCCCCTCTCTCCCCCCTCCATTCCCCTCTCTCCCCCCTCATTCCCTCCTCCATTCCCCCTCTCTCCCTCCATTCCCCCCTCATTCCCTCCTCATTCCTCTCTCTCCCTCCATCGGCCTCCGTTCCCGCGCTTTCAGTAAACAGCAGCGAGGGCAGATGGTGACCTGCAACGCGCATGCGCGTCACCTAAACAGGAAGTGCTCCTCCCCTGGTTTGGCCAGGCGGAAGTGTGGGCCCGGGCGGGGTTTCCATAGTAACGGAGCTCCGCAGGCGCTGCGGCCTAGCTGCGAGCGATGAGCCTCGGCCCCGCGTTTGGCCGCCGCCCCCCAGGCTGTTGGGAGTGGTCTCGGGCCAAAAGAGCTCATGCTCCAATCCTACAACAAAAGGCTGAAAGACGACATCAAATCTATTCTGGATAACTTCACAGAAATCATCAAAAGTGCCCGGGTATGTGGCGACCAAACGAGACCGAGTGTCAGCTCAGCCTGTCCGAGACAGAGTCCGCTCAGTATTCTCATTTTTATCTTCACGTTTATCATGTGAGAAAATAATTTTTCAATGGCACGTTAAATCTCATCTCACGAGCAGCTGTAAATCATACACCGAGTGTTTGTAGTTCAGTGGCATCCAGCACAGAATCAGGCCATTCAGCCCATTAAGTTTGTGCTAGTATTACCCACCACCTGAATCACCCAGTCTAATCCCACTCTCCTGCTCACTCCCCTCATCCTTTAATTTTCCTCTTTCTCAGCAACTCTCTAATTTCCTTTTAAAATAATTTCTGGACTTTGTTTCACCATCAGTTTGTGAGAGAGAATTCCACATTCGAACCATCCTCTGTATAAAGAATGTTTCTAACCTCCCCTTTAATTCTTTTTACGATCATCTTAAACTTGTGTTTATCGTTACTCTCTCGCTGACCAATGGAAACAATCTCTCACTATTTTTACCCCCTCATAACACATTATAATTTTGAAGTCCCCCATCGGGTCGCCCCTTAACCTTGTCCGCCAATGGAAAAAGCCCTAATTTCTCAAATCTCCCTTTATAACCATGCCCCCCGCCCGCCAATTGCTGGTAAGATTGAATATTTCAACCTGTGCCTCCCATCCATCCCCAAAGAATCACGCTGAATGGTTAAATATTGCGACGGGAATAGAACAAATGCTTTAACTACTGCGCATCTGACCCTTCAGCCCTTGAGTTATTGGACACGAACCACAGCAACAAAATCAGTCGGCATTTTTATTATTTTCATTGGTCGAGTAATTCCCATTACGGCCTGTAGCTAGCAGGACAGTGGTTGGTGATTGGGAGCAGGAGCCCTGACATAGAAACATAGAAAATAGGAGCAGGAGTGGGCCATTCAGCCCTTCAAGCCTGCTCTGCCATTCAGTATGATCATGGCTGATCCTCTATCTCAATACCATATTCCCGCTCTCTCCCCATACCTCTTGATGCCTTTTGTGTCTAGAAATCTATCTAGCTCCATCTTAAATATACTCAGTGACTTGGCCTTCACAGCCTTCTGTGGTAGAGAATTCCACAGGTTCACCACCCTCTGAGTGAAGAAACTTCTCCTCATCTCAGTCTGAAATGTCCTACCCTGTATCCTGAAACTGTGACCCCTCGTTCTGGACCCCCCAGCCAGGGGGAACATCCTCCCTGCATCCAGTCTGTCTAGCCCTGTCAGAATTTTATATGTTTCAATGAGATCCCCTTTCATTCTTCTAAACTCGAATGAATACAGGCCTAGTCGACCCAATCTCTCCTCATACGACTGTCCTGCCATCCCAGGAATCAGTCTGGTGAACCTTCGCTGCACTCCCTCTATGGCAAGTATATCCTTTCTTAGGTAAGGAGACCAAAACTGCACGCAATACTCCAGGTGTGGTCTCACCAAGGCCCTGTATAAATGCAGTAAGACATCCTTGCTCCTATACTCAAATCCTCTTGCAATGAAGGCAAACATACCATTTGCCTTCCTAACTGCTTGCTGCACCTGCATATTTGCTTTCAGTGACTGGTGTACAAGGACACCCAGGTCCCTTTGTACATCGATGTGGAGATGCCGGTGATGGACTGGGGTTGACAATTGTAAACAATTTTACAACACCAAGTTATAGTCCAACAATTTTATTTGAAAATCACAAGCTTTCGGAGGCTGCTCCTTCCTCAGGTGAATGTCAAGAAATCCTCGAACATTTCGCATTTATAAATCACAGAACAATACCTGGTGATTACAGATAGTCTTTCCAACTGCCCGTTGCCAAGGCAATCAAAGTGTTCAGACAGAGAGGTGTTACCTACAGGGCCACCGAATATACAAACAACCAAAAAAAGAGAGAGAGAGAGAGAGAGGCAGAAACATAGAAACATCCGGAAGGAAGAGAAAGACAGCAAATGACCCGTTATATTAAAAACAGATAACTTTTGTTCGCTGGTGGGGTTACGTGTAGCGTGACATGAACCCAAGATCCCGGTTGAGGCTGTCCTCATGGGTGCGGAACTTAGCTATCAATTTCTGCGATTTTGCGTTGTCGTGTGTCTCGAAGGCCGCCTTGGAGTACGCTTACCCGAAGGTCGGTGGATGAATGTCCTTGACTGCTGAAGTGTTCCCCGACTGGGAGAGAACCCTCCTGTCTGGCGATTGTTGCGCGGTGTCCGTTCATCCGTTGTCGCAGCGTCTGCATGGTCTCGCCAATGTACCATGCTCTGGGGCATCCTTTCCTGCAACGTATGAGGTAGACAACGTTGGCCGAGTCACAGGAGTATGAACCATGCACCTGGTGGGTGGTGTCCTCTCGTGTGATGGTGGTATCTGTGTCGATGATCTGGCATGTCTTGCAGAGGTTACCGTGCCAGGGTTGTGTGGTGTCGTGGACGCTGTTCTCCTGAAAGCTGGGTAATTTGCTGCGAACGATGGTCTGTTTGAGGTTGGGTGGCTGTTTAAAGGCGAGTAGTAGAGGTGTGGGGATGGTTTGTACATCAACATTCCCCAATCTATCACCATTTAAATAATACTCTGCCTTTCTGTTTTTCTTACCGAAATGGATAACTTCATATTTATCCACATTATATTGCATCTGCCATGTATTTGCCCACTCACTCAACTTGTCTAAATCGCCTTGAAGCCTCTTTGCATCCTCCTCACAACTCATGATCCCACCTAGTTTTGTATCGTCAGCAAACTTGGAAATATTACATTTGGTTCCCTCATCCAAATCATTGATATATATTGTGAATAGCTGGGGCCCAAGCACTGATCCCTGCGATACCCCACTAGCCACCGCCTGCCACCCCAAAAAAGACCCATTTATTCCTACCCTCTGTTTCCTGCCTGTTAACCAATTTTCAATCCATGCTCAGTATATTACCGTCAATCCTATGTGTTTTAATTTTGCACACTAACCTCGTATGTGGGACTTTATCAAAGGCCTTCTGAAAATCCAAATAAACCACATCCACTGGTTCTCCCTTATCTATTCTACCAGTTACATCCTCAAAAAACTCCAGTAGGTTTGTCAAACATGATTTGCCTTTCATAAATCTATTTTGACTTTGTCTAATCCCGTTGATATTTTCTAAATGTCCTGTTATCACATCCTTTATAATAGACTCCAGCATTTTCCCTACTACTGATGTTAGGCTAACCGGTCTGTGGTTCCCTGTTTTCTCTCTCCCTCCTTTTTTAAATAGTGGGGTTACATTTGCCACCCTCCAATCTGCAGGAACTGTTCCATAATCTATAGAATTTTGGAAGATGACAACTAATGCATCCACTATTTCCATGGCTACCTCTTTTAGTACTCTGGGATGCAGATTATCAGGCCCTGGGGATTTATCGGCTTTCAGTCCCATTAATTTCTCCAGCACTATTTTTTTACTAATACTAATTTCCTTTAATTCCTCCTTCTCACTAGTCCCTTGGTTCCCTAGCATTTCTGGTAAGTTGTTTGTGTCCTCTTCCATGAAGACAGAACCAAAGTATTTGTTTAATTGCTCTGCCATTTCCCTGTTCCCCATTATTAATTCTCCCGTTTCTGACTGTAAGGGACCTACATTTGTCTTCACTAATCTTCTTTTTACATACTTGTAGAAGCTTTTACAGTCCACTTTTATGTTCCTTGCAAGTTTACTCTCATACTCTATTTTTCCCCTCTTAATCAATCTCTTGGTCCTTTTTTGCTGAATTCTAAACTGCTCGCAATCCTCAGGCTTGCTACTTTTTCTGGCAACTTTATATGACCCCTCTTGACATGTTTACCACCCCCCTCCGTCCCTAACTCAGGGAGCTGAGCCAAATTATCATTCCCCTTCCACTGCCCCCTCACCACACACCAGGCATCGAGCTTCAGACCCCATGGTCATTATGGTTCTGTTGCTGACTGGCCCATTTTCCCTTCCATGAATTCAGCATGTAATCCTCCCTCCTCCATCTTCCTCTCCACCCAAGTGATGCCAAAAACCAGCGGTACTCCATGTACCTGCCTTTGGCCCATATCCCTTAATACCTTTGGTTGCCAAAAAGCTATCTATCTCAGATTTAAATTTAGCAATTGAGCTAGTATCAATTGTCATTTGCGGAAGAGAGTTCCAAACTTCTACCACCCTTTGTGTGTAGAAATGTTTTCTAATCTCACTCCTGAAAGGTCTGGCTCTAATTTTTAGACTGTGCCCCCTACTCCTAGAATCCCCAACCAGGGAAATAGTTTCTCTCTATCCACCCTGTCTGTTCCCCTTAATATCTTACAAACTTCGATCAGATCACCCCTTAACCTTCGAAACTCGAGAGAATACAACCCCAATTTGTGTAATCTCTCCTCGTAACTTAACCCTTGAAGTCCGGGTATCATTCTAGTAAACCTACGCTGCACTCCCTCCAAGGCCAATATGTCCTTCCGAAGGTGCGGTGCCCAGAACTGCTCACAGTACTCCAGGTGCGGTCTAACCAGGGTTTTGTATAGCTGCAGCATAACTTCTGCCCCCTTGTACTCCAGTCCTCTAGATATAAAGGCCAGCATTTCATTAGCCTTATTGATTATTTTCTGCACCTGTTCATGACACTTCAATGATCCATGTACCTGAACCCCTAAGTCCCTTTGGACGTCCACTGTTTTTAACTTTTTACCATTTAGAAAGTACCCTGTTCTATCCTATTTTGATCCAAAGTGGATGACCTCACATTTGCCTACATTGAATTTCATTTGCCACAATTTTGCCCATTCACCTAATCTATCAATATCGCTTTGTAATTTTATGTTTTCATCTCCACTGCTTACAATGCCACCAATCTTTGTGTCATCGGCAAACTTAGATATGAGACTTTCTATGCCTTCATCTCAGTCGTTAATAAATATTGTGAATAATTGAGGCCCCAAGACAGATCCCTGCGGGACTCCACTAGTCACATTCTGCCAATGTGAATACTTACCTATTATCCCTACTCTCTGTCGCCTTTCGCTCAGCCAACTTCCTAACCAAGTCCGTACTTTTCCCTCGATTCCATGGGCTTCTATCTTAGCTAACAGTCTCTTATGTGGGACTTTATCAAATGCCTTCTGGAAGTCCATATAAATAACATCCATTGACATTCCCCTGCCCAGTACTTTAGACACCTCTTCAAAAAATTCAATCAGGTTTGTCAGGCACAACCTACCTTTCAAAAATCCTTGCAGGCTCTCTCTGATTAACTGAAAATTCTCAAGGTGTTCAGTCACCCTATCCTTAATTATAGACTCCAGCATTTTCCCCACAACAGATGTTAGGCTAACTGGTCTATAATTGCCTGGTTTCCCTCTCTCTCCTTCCTTAAAAAGCGGAGTGACATGTGCAATTTTCCAATCGTGAGGGACGGTTCCTGAATCTAGAGAACTTTGAAAGATTATAGTTAGGGCATCTGCAATGTGCTCACCTACTTCCTTTAAAACCCTGGGATGGAAACCATCTGGTCCTGGGGATTTGTCACTCTTTAGTGCTATTATTTTCTTCATTACTGTTGCTTTACTTATGTTAATTTTATTGAGTCCCTGTCCCCGATTCAATATTGGTTTTCTTGGGATTTCCGGCATGCTATCCTCTTTTTCTACTGTAAATACTGACACAAAGTAACCGTTCAACATGTCTGCCATTTCCCCATCGTCAATGACAATATCCCCACTTTTAGTTTTTAAGGGGCCAACACTGCTCCTGACCACCCTCTTTTTCCTAACATAACTATAAAAGTTCTTCGTATTGGTTTTGATATCCCTTGCAAGTTTCTTTTCATACTCTCTTTTTGTAGCTCTTACTATCTGTTTTGTGACACTTTGTTGATCTTTGTATCTTTCCCATTCACCAGGATCTGTGCCATTTTTGCCTTTTTGTATGCCCTTTCCTTATGTCTTATACTGTCCCTTACCTCTTTAGTTGTCCATGGCTGTTTTTTTGGCAAGTAGAGTTCTTGCCCCTCAGGGGTATAAACCGGTTCTGTATCACGTTAAATGTTTCTTTAAACATTTCCCACTGATCATCAGTCGTTTTACCCATTAACAGATTTGCCCAGTTTACTGTGGACAGTCTCTGTCTCATCCCATTGAGGTCGGCCTTACCCAAGTCTAGAATCTTAGCAGCTGATTCACTTTTTTCCCTTTCAAACACTACATTGAACTCGATCGTGTTATGATCACTATTGGATAGATGTTCACGCACAGTTAAGCTGTTAACTAAGTCTGGTTCATTACTCATTACTAAATCTAGTATGGCTTGCCCCCTTGTTGCCTCTAGGACGCACTGCTGTAGAAAACTATCCCGGACACACTCAAGAAATTCACTACCTTTCTGACAGTTGCTAGTCTGCTTTCCCCAATCTATGTGAAGGTTAAAGTCCCCCATTAAGACCACTGTGCCTTTCTTACACGCTTGTCTAATCTCTGCATTTATACAATCTAGCACTTCAGAGCTGCAGCCAGGGCTCCCATACACAACTCCCACTATAGTCTTAGATCCTTTCCTATTTCTCAATTCAACCCATAAGGTCTCTGTTGGCTGCTTACCTCTCGTTATATCCTCCTATATCATTGAAGTGATTTCATCTCTCCCTATCAAATTGCCCAAGTTCTGATGAAAAGTCATCGACCTGAAACATTAACTCTGTTTCTCTCTCCACAGACGCTTCCAGCATTTTCTGTTTTAATTTCAGATTTCCAGCATCTGCAGTATTTTGCTTTTAGCATTTTAAACAACTTGGAAAACTGATGTCGGAATTACAGATGGAATTGTCAAAAGCCCAGAACCTCTGGGGATCCCTCGTTTGCTCCCCCTGCCCTGACGGAGGGTCAGTACTGAGGGAGCGCTGCACTGTCGGAGGGTCAGTACTGAGGGAGCGCCGCACTGTCGGAGGGTCAGTACTGAGGGAGCGCCGCACTGTCGGAGGGTCAGTACTGAGGGAGTGCTGCACTGTTGGAGGGTCAGTACTGAGGGAGCGCCACACTGTCGGAGGGTCAGTACTGAGGGAGCGCCGCACTGTCGGAGGGTCAGTACTGAGGGAGCACCGCACTGTCGGAGGGTCAGTACTGAGGGAGCGCTGCCCTGTGGGAGGGTCAGTACTGAGGGAGCGCCGCACTGTCGGAGGGTCAGTACTGAGGGAGCGCCGCACTGTCGGAGGGTCAGTACTCAGGGAGCGCCGCACTGTCGGAGGGGCAGTACTGAGGGAGCGCCGCACTGTCGGAGGGTCAGTACTGAGGGAGCGCCGCACTGTCGGAGGGTCAGTACTGAGGGAGCGTCGCACTGTCGGAGGGTCAGTACTGAGGGAGCTCTGCACTGTCGGAGGGTCAGTACCGAGGGAGTGCTGCACTGTCGGAGAGTCAGTACCGAGGGAGTGCTGCACTGTCGGAGGGTCAGCTGCACTGTCGGAGGGTCAGTACTGAGGGAGCGCTGCACTGTTGGAGGGTCAGTACTGAGGGAGCGCTGCACTGTCGGAGGGTCAGTACTGAGGGAGCGCCGCACTGTCGGAGTGTCAGTACTGAGGGAGTGCTGCACTGTCAGAGAGTCAGTACCGAGGGAATGCTGCACTGTCAGAGAGTCAGTACCGAGGGAGTGCTGCACTGTCGGAGGGTCAGTACTGAGGGAGCGCTGCACTGTTGGAGGGTCAGTACTGAGGGAGTGCTGCACTATCGGAGGTGCCGTCTTTTGGATCAGACATTAAACCGAGACCCTGTCTGCCCTCTCAGGTGGATTAAAAGATCCCATGGCCACTATTTCAAGGAAGAGCAGGGGGAGTTCTCCCCTGTGTCCTGGGCCAGTATTTATCCCTCAAACAACATCAGTAAAAAGAGATTATCTGGTATTTGTTTTCATTTATTCTCAGGGTGCGGGTGTCACTGGCAAGACCGGCATTTAATTGCCCGTCTCCCAGTTGCCCCGAGAAGGTGGTGAGCTGCCTTCTTGAACCGCTGGGAGCAGTGAGTGGTCACTTCAGAGGGCAGTTAAGAGTCAACTACATTGGTGTGGGGACTGGAGTCACATATAGGCCCAGACCGGGTAAGGACGGCAGGTTTCCTTCCCTAAAGGATATTAGTGAACCAGTTGGATTTTTACGACAATCCGACAGCTTCACGGTCACTTTTACTGATTTTTAACTGAATTAAAATTCTCAAACGGCCCAGGTGGGATTTGAACTCACGATCTCAGGATTATTGTGCCTAGCCGCCCAGCGCGAGGCTCCTGTGAAAATGGCAGCGGGCACAGTGTCGGCATTAACGGGGCGCTAATTCTACGGATGCCATTTAGAGGCCCTGACTGTCCCTTTAGCGTCGATTTTGGCCAGTTGAGAAAACGGCCCCCAAGTCCTTTGCTGCTTTAATGACAGCGGTTACACAACAGGGTCGCTAAAGGTCACCGAAACCCCACAGTCAGGGGGGGAAAATCAGATTCTCCTGAAGGCGCTGACACCGATTGCCCTGGGTTACGGGCTCGACGGGCAGGGCTCTCCCTCGTGCCCTCCAGTACCTCACCCAACAGCCCATTCCATGTGCGACCCGAGGCGGTCAGCACCATCGGGTTATTTGACCATGGTCGGCTCCCATTCTGCAGCGGGGTGGGGGTCACTGGACGGTGATGAGGAGTGGGAACCTCAACTGTTTTTTGCTCCCCCTCTAACCCAGAGGCATCGAGTCTGATGGTAACACCGTTATCACTGTCCCTGCCCAGCAGGTTAGGTTAAAATTACCCCAATGGTGAATCCTGCAGTTAGGCCTCAGCTGGAGTATCGTGTTCAATTCTGGGCACCGCACTTTAGGAAGGATGTCAAGGCCTTAGAGAGGGTGCAGAGGAGATTTACTAGAATGGTACCAGCGATGAGGGACTTTAGTTATGTGGAGAGACTGGAGAAGCTGGGATTGTTCTCCTTAGAGCAGAGACGGTTAAGAGGAGATTTAATAGAGGTGTTCAAAATCATGAAGGGTTTTGATAGAGGAGATGGGGAGAAACTGTTTCCAGTGGCAGGAGGGTCGGTAACCAGAGGACACAGATTAAAGGCGATCGGCAAAAGAACCAGAGGCGACATGAGGAAACATTTTTATGCAGCAAGTTGTTCTGATCTGGAATGCGCTGCCTGAAAGGGCGGTGGAAGCAGATTCAATAATAACTTTCAAAAGGGAATTGAATGAATACTTGAAAAGGAAACATTTGCAGGGCTCTGGGGAAAGAGCGGGGGGAATGGGACTAATTGGATAGCTCTTTCAAAGAGCCGGCACAGGCACGATGGGCTGAATGGCCTCCTCCTGTGCTGTATCATTCTATGATTCTATGAACACCTTGTGACAATGGCCCACATTCCTACGCACCTTGTGTGTGAATCCACGGAACAAAAAACAGAACAAGTATCTCAAGTTTAAGTTTACTAACAAATTCAAGTATTACAGAATGTGACCTTTCTGGCACAGTTCCTGCCTGGGATGAATACTGTTACAGTATAAAACAATGAGACTTCCCTTTATTTTTAAAGTGTTCTGGTTATCTAGACACAATCACGGTGTGCCTTGTAATACTGCCGTGGGTTACAATGAGGTCAGTTAGTGCTGCACTGGTCATTTTAATCTTCAGTTATTTCTTGCTGTTGGCACTCTCGAGTTTCAACGTTTCACGACTAACAGAGACGGTGTTAAGTTTCCCACTTCCGACCCTACAATTCCCCCTCCCCTCCCCGTCTGGTCTGTTTCTACCAGACGTCTCCCAGCTTCTAACTCACAGACGAAAAATAAGAAAGTAAAGACCGTCACCGTTACATTTACTGGACTCGAGCTCCAGCCGATGCCAGGAGCCAGCGGCCAGTCTCCAGGCAGGTGGGAAACGAATGGAAATCAACGTCGAACTGCACCGCCGGCAAATCGATCAATCAATATATCAATTTCAAATCAATATATATATTTCAAATCAATATATATATATTTCAAATCAATATATATATATTTCAAAATAGAGAGGTGAAAATGCACAGCAGATCGATCAGCCCCTGAAAGGGAAAAGACGGATTTAGTGTTTCGGGGGGGCTCCCGTTCCCGATGGAAACACTGGGGGTGAAGCTGAGCTTTGGGGGAGAACGGGCGTCCCTTTCACACCCCGGCCCCCCATCTTGTTTCCCGTCGACTTCGACTGGACCGGGTGTAAGAGCAATCGCCCCCAAAGCCCGGTTACACCCCACGCACCCACTCTCCTCCCCTCCCCTCCCCCCCTCCCATGTGAACCCATCTTTTTCTTTCAGATGTGTTTCCAGGGGTCCCTCATACATTTGGTGAATATCCCCCATCGGCGGGCCTCTGGCGAACGGCCGTGGCCTACAGTATTCTACAGGTCGGGTCGGGTTCGAACACGTCTGATGCTTCCGCGTATCTGGGTGCCGGGGCGGGGGGGGGGGGGGGGTGAGGACTCGGGGGGGGCATTTCTTTTAGCAGCCGCCCGCCCTCAGATGGGTTCCGCCGCGCCTGCTCCGAGTCCATTCACCTGCGGCCGCTCCGCCGAGCCGCTTGGCACCGCTCCGCCGTTAGATTCTCCACCCGCCGCTGCCGCAGGCGCAGTTTCCGTCGCCATCTCTTCTTCAGGCGTGACGGCCCCTTCCTCCTCCTCCTCCTCCTCCTCATCCTCCCGTCTCCGGAATGCTTCACACAATGGGAGGTCAGCACCGTCCCACAGGCTGTAGCTTGCCAGGAACAAAGGTGGCGTAAGAAAGAAAAGCAACGGATGTAACAACGAGCCAAGAGCACGACAAAAGAAAGCGAGTTAGTGACAAAGAAAGAAAAACACAACTTGCATTTCTGCAGCGTCTTTCACAACCTCAGGACGTCCCAAAGTGTTTCACAGCCAATGAACCACGGTCACTGTTCTAATGTAGGAAACGCGGCCAATCCTGACTCAATTATTTTTTTCCCCCCTTAAAATTCTCAACCTTGTGTTCAAATTCCCTCCATGGCCTCCCCCTCCCTATCTCTGTAACCTACTCCAGCCCTACACCCCTCCGAGGCCAATTCTGGCCTCTTGCGCATCCCCGATTTTAATCGCTCCACCATTGGCGGCCGTGCTTTCAGTTGCCTCGGCCCTAAGTTCTGGAATTCCATCCTTAAACCTCTCCGCCTCTCTCTCCTCCTTTAAGACGCTCCTTAAAACCTCTTTGACCAAGCTTTTGGTCACCTGCCCTAATATCTCCTTATGTGGCTTGTTGTCAAATTTTGTCTGATTTACGCTCTTGTGAAGCACCTCGGGACATTTTACTACCTTAAAGGCGCTGTATTAATGCAAGTTGTTGTTGAATGTGAGTTCTCTGTTAGTAAATGAGCCATAAAACAGTACATGGTCTGTCAGAGACTCCATCAAACACTCCCAGGGCAGGTACAGGGTTAGATACAGAGTAAAGTTCCCTCTACACTGTCCCATCAAACACTCCCTGGGCAGGTACAGGGTTTGATACAGAGTAAAGCTCCCTCTACACTGTCCCATCAAACACTCCCTGGGCAGGTACAGGGTTAGATACAGAGTAAAGCTCCCTCTACACTGTCCCATCAAACACTCCCAGAGCAGATACAGGGTTAGATACAGAGTAAAGCTCCCTCTACACTGTCCCATCAAACACTCCCAGAGCAGATACAGGGTTAGATACAGAGTAAAGTTCCCTCTACACTGTCCCATCAAACACTCCCAGAGCAGATACAGGGTTAGATACAGAGTAAAGCTCCCTCTACACTGTCCCATCAAACACTCCCAGGGCAGGTACAGTGGGCTATTTAACTAAGAAGGGCATCACAGTCGAGCCCAATCAGCCGGCATGCAGACACGTACTGTGCAGACGGAGTCAATGCGTGGAGATCTGTACAGGAATCCTGGCTAATATTCCCTAATCCAGAGGCACGTAGGCCAATTGTAGTAACCCTGCTCCTGCCCCAGCTGTGATCAGCAAACTCAGCACTGTCCGGGGATCGAAGTCTGTGTGACTTGGGATAACACCAGGTGGTGCTTTTACTGACTCAACCTGGGGAGGAACTTGTCTGTTTAAAAGTAAAAAGTTTAATGAAAATTAACTAAAGAATGGGCTGTCTTTGAATGGCAGAGAAAGCAAGCGACAGGAGCAACACTGGTGGAACTTAATTAGATGAGGTGAAGTTAAACAGAAACACAGAGATTGAAATTGGTGATCTATATGATTTTAACTTTATTTATAAAGTATTTAAAATTTTGAATCTCTAAAGTGGGATGCTGGAATGTGTAATAGAATGAAGGATGCAGCTTTTAAATTATATATAAATCTTAACAAAAATAAACACAAATACATGGATAAAAGCAATTTTCTTTTTAAAATGTTGGGAACAGTGAACAAGGCACAAGGTGTAACCACAATTATTATTTGTAACATTCACTTGGACATCACTTATCGAAGGTTCTGTTAGTTAAAACAGGATTGCACTCTGATCCATTATGGTCCTGGGCGGGAGTTTGACTGACAACAGCTTTTAACTTTAAAGCATGTGTTTCATGGAAATAGAATCAGCCGCATGTGAAGGAGGAGGTCACAGTGATTTTAGCTGAGAGTGCTGTGATATTATGGGATGTACGGGTTAAGTTGGATCATTGTATGTAATGCACTGTAAGAGCACTAATGGTGCTGTGGGATACACTGGAGTGGAAGGAATTACACAGTCCTTCAACTGTAACACTTGTGAGTTATGAAACTGGGATTTTTTTTCTGTTCAGCCGCATTAATGAGGATCATATCACAGAATCAAGTATAAATGTACATTGTATGAAGAGTTATTGTGTTGTTGAAGTGATTATTGTATATAATGATGCTGGCTATGGTTAATTTGGACGATACACCAACAGGACGGGACCATTACACCATTTAATGCAAAATATATTATTCTGCTGCAAAGGGAAATCTCCGTGTAAGTGGCCTGTCCCTTTAAGACCACAAGGTGATATTACTGCAAACAGGCAAATGCAAGAAATACTCCCCCCTCCAAATATGACACAGAAATTTGCATTACTCAGGGTGAGACATCTAAAGTGTGACAAACAGGGTGTGTGCGCATACATAATGTTTATATAATTATATTATAGATAGATATATAAAATTATAATAGATATAAAGGATCTCTTATTAAATCTGGGACGATCTTTAAAATAAAATTCCCATATTCTTGTTGCAATAAAACAGGGACAGGAAGTGTCTCCCGGAAGTAATGGTTTAAAATGACCGCCCCGTTCAGTACATCATTGAAGGAACGGAGCTTATGAATCACATTAAAGGAACATCTAAACTTCAATGTCCTCGACACACACACAAGGAGACAGGAAGAGCAAAGTCCTTTAACAGGTGCTGCAGCAAAGGGAGCTCTTCAGAATCGCACTTGTGAATGTGTTAGCGAGACATGTAGCTCCCGAGAGCTTTTAAAGATGCACTGATTGGCGGGCATCCTTGAGTCGGCCTTTTTTTATTTTAGCAGCTTGTTTGCAACGTGTCTGCATCCCAGGTTCACCTGTGAGAAATCAGCATGGTCTACTTCAACAGACACATGCCAGAACGGGGAAAATCCTTCAGGTGATCGCAGTGATTTTCAGCTGTGTGTTGGGTGTTTTTAAAAAAAAATTGTCTGATTACAAGTGGAGTTAGGTTGAGGAGGATGGACGTAAATAAATACATCATGGTATATGTACGAGAGTGTCACAGTGTGAGCACGCTGGAGAGTGTCGCAGGGCGGGATTAGGAGAGAGTCGCAGGGCGGGATTAGGAGAGTGTCGCAGGGCGGGATTAGGACAGTGTCGCAGGGCGGGATTAGGAGAGAGTCGCAGGGCGGGATTAGGACAGTGTCGCAGGGCGGGATTAGGAGAGTGTCGCAGGGCGGGATTAGGACAGTGTCGCAGGGCGGGATTAGGAGAGAGTCGCAGGGCGGGATTAGGAGAGAGTCGCAGGGCGGGATTAGGACAGTGTCGCAGGGCGGGATTAGGAGAGAGTCGCAGGGCGGGATTAGGAGAGAGTCGCAGGGCGGGATTAGGAGAGTGTCGCAGGGCGGGATTAGGAGAGTGTCGCAGGGCGGGATTAGGACAGTGTCGCAGGGCGGGATTAGGAGAGTGTCGCAGGGCGGGATTAGGAGAGAGTCGCAGGGCGGGATTAGGAGAGAGTCGCAGGGCGGGATTAGGAGAGAGTCGCAGGGCGGGATTAGGAGAGAGTCGCAGGGCGGGATTAGGAGAGTGTCGCAGGGCGGGATTAGGAGAGTGTCGCAGGGCGGGATTAGGAGAGTGTCGCAGGGCGGGATTAGGAGAGTGTCGCAGGGCGGGATTAGGAGAGTGTCGCAGGGCGGGATTAGGACAGTGTCGCAGGGCGGGATTAGGACAGTGTCGCAGGGCGGGATTAGGAGAGAGTCGCAGGGCGGGATTAGGAGAGTGTCGCAGGGCGGGATTAGGAGAGTGTCGCAGGGCGGGATTAGGAGAGAGTCGCAGGGCGGGATTAGGAGAGAGTCGCAGGGCGGGATTAGGAGAGTGTCGCAGGGCGGGATTAGGAGAGAGTCGCAGGGCGGGATTAGGAGAGAGTCGCAGGGCGGGATTAGGAGAGAGTTACAGAGTGGGCAGGTGAGACTGGGTCACACTGTGAGGTATACCAGTGTTATAAGGGGCTGTGCTGTGGCTGCTCACAGACACATTCTCGAGGCTGTGCGGGGAGTAGTTCTGTGCTATTTGTACCTGGAGGAGTAATATTCTTCTTCCAGTTCGTACAGATCGACTGCGATCTCGTCTCTCAGTGTGATCAACTTCTTGTCACATTCCTCCTGCAGGGTCCGCAGTTGCTGCTTCTGCTGATTAATGGCTTCATTCACCGAGGGAAAGTCGTTCAGGATCAGGAACTGCTTCAGGTCTGACACCAGCTTCATCAGCGACTCCCCGGCACGCACCTAACACCAGGGCAGGGGGAGAAACAAGAGCTAAAATGTAAAATTAGCCAAATATTTCCGATTATGTATTTACTAGTCGATTTCTCTTGGCGTTACATACGCGGAGTAGAGACCAAGTGAAGACTTCAGGTGAAGTGGGGTCAGAGTGGGAAATCCTATGTAAACTCGTCAGTGTGTAATTACACCCTCTCACCAGGGGGGTGTATTGAACAGAGGCTAGTCCCATTATATGGAGGGGTGACTGAATCGGGCACAGGTAATTAATTCCTCCATTTAAAGTCATACATTCTGTCCTTATTTTTATATTTCCATTATAAACAGTTATGTCCACATTTGTAATGGGATTAGCCTCTGTACAATACACCTCCTATCAGTGGTGAGAGGGTGTAATTACAGCCTGACGAGTTTACATAGGATTTCCCATTATAAATGTTGACATAGGAATTTAGAATGGAAAAACTTTCCAGGAAGTGTGAGCAGATGTAATATTTTTAATATATTGTATGGATATTAATTAATATTATAGAAACAGGAGGATGGAGCAGATGAATGCGTGGCTGGAGAGATGGTGCAGGAGGGAGGGCTTTAGGTTCCTGGGGGAGGTGGGACCTATACAAGCCGGACGGGTTGCACCTCAGCAGGGTCAGGGCTAATATCCTCGTGGGGAGTTTTGCTAGTGATGTTGGGGAGGGTTTAAACTAGCTTGGCAGGGGGTTGGGAACCTGAGCACAGATTCAGAAGAGAGAGAAATAGAGCTGGAAGTGGAAGGCAGAAAATGAGTAAGTGAGTTTGGAAGGCAGAGGAAGCAAAGGTTAGAAAATAGACAACAAAGGAGTCTGGCAGTGCTTAATGGTGTAGACCTCAATGCAAGGAGTCTAGTGAATAAGGCAGATGAGCTGAGGGCACAGGTAGACACGTGGCAGTACAATATCATAACTATTACTGAAACATGGCTTAAAGGGGGGCAGGAATGGCAGCTCAACATTCCTGATTACAGAGTTTTCAGATGGGATAGAGAGGGGGATAAAAAAGGAAGTGGGGGGTGTCAATATTGGTTAAAGAAACAATTACGGCTGTGAGAAGGGATAATATGTTAGAAGGATCATCAAATGAGGCCATATGGGTTGAGCTAAAGAACAAAAAAGGGGCAGTTACACTATGGGAGTGAAATATAGACCCCCAATCAGAGAGAGATAGAAGAGCAAATATGTAGGCAAATTTCTGAGAAGTGCAAAAACAGTAAGGCAATAATAGTCGGGGATTTCAACAACCCGAATATTAACTGGGATAGAATCAGTGTAAAAGGTATAGAGGGCTCAGAATTCTTAAGTTGCATTCAGGAGAACTTTTTTAGCCAGTACGTAGCAAGCACAACAAGACTGGGGGCAGTTCTGGATTTAGTTTTAGGGAATGAAGCTGGGCAGGTGGAAGGAGTATCAGTGGGAGAGCATTTTGGTGGGAGTGATCATAATTCAGTTAGATTTAGTATAGTTATGGAAAAGGACAAAGATAGAACAGGAGTAAAAGCTCTCAATTAGAGAAAGGCAAATTTTACAAAGCTGGGAAGTGATTTAGCAAAAGTGGACTGGAAACAGCTACTTGAAGGTAAATCAGTGTCAGAGCAGTGGGAGGCATTCAAGGGGAAGATAGTAAGGGTTCAGAGCAAATATGATCCTATAAAGAAAAAGGGTGGGACTGCCAAATCTAGAGCCCCCTGGATGACAAGGAGCATACAGGGTAAGATAAGGAAGAAAAGGGAAGCTTATGTCAGACATTGAGAGCTCAATACTGCAGAAAGCCTAGAGGAGGAAAGTGCAGGGGTGAAATTAAAAAGGAAATTAGGAAACCAAAGAGAGGGCGTGAAAGAATACTGGCAAGTAAGATTAAGGAAAACCCAAAGACGTTTTACAAATACATTAAGAGCAAGAGGATAACTAAGGAAAGAGTAGGGCCTATTAGAGACCAAAAAGGTAACGTGTGGAGGCAGAAGATGTGGGTATGGTTCTTAATGAATATTTTGCATCTGTCTTCACAAAAGAGAGGGGGGCAATGCAGACATTGTAGTTAAGGAGGAGGAGTGTTAACTATTGGATGGGATAAACATAATGAGGGAGGAAGTATTAAGGGGTTTAGCCTCTTTGAAAGTAGATAAATCACCAGGCCCGGATGAAATGTATCCCAGGCTGTTAAGAGAAGCAAGGGATGAAATAGCGGAGGCTCTGACCATCATTTTCCAATCCTCCTTGGCTACAGGCGTGGTGCCGGAGGATTGGAGGGCTGCTAACATTGTACCATTGTTTAAAAAGGGAGAAAGAGATAGACCGAGTAATTACAGGCCAGTCAGCCTAACCTCGGTAGTGGGCAAATTATTGGAAAAAATTCTGAGGGACAGCATAAATCATCATTTAGAAAGGCACGGGTTAATCAAGGACAATCAGCATGGATTTGTTAAGGGAAGGTCATGTCTGACTAACTTGATTGAATTTTTTGAGGCGGTAACAAGGAGGGTCGATGAGGGTAGCGCATTTGATGTAGTCTACATGGATTTTAACAAGGCTTTTGACAAGGTCCCACATGGCAGACTGGTCAGAAAAGTAAAAGCCCATGGGATCCAAGGGAGAGTGGCAAGTTGGATTCAAAATTGGCTCAGTGGCAGAAAGCAAAGGGTAATGGTCGACGGGTGTTTTTGTGACTGGAAGGCTGTTTCCAGTGGAGTTCAGTACTAGGTCCCTTGCTTTTTGTGATATATATTAATGATTTAGACCTAAATGTAAGGGGCATGATTAAGAAGTTTGCAGATGATACGAAAATTAGCAATGTGGTTGATAGTGAGGAGGAAAGCTGTAGACTGCAGGAAGACATCAATGGACTGGTCAGGTGGGCAGAAAAGTGGCAAATGGAATTCAATCCGGAGAAGTGTGAGGTAATGCATTTGGGGAGGGCAAACAAGGCAAGGGAGTACACAATAAATGGGAGGTTACTGAGAGGTGTAGAGGAAGTGAGGGACCTTGGAGTGCATGTCCACAGATCCCTGAAGGTAACAGGACAGGTAGGTAAGGTGGTTAAAAAGGCATACAGGATACTTTCCTTTATTAGCCAAGGCATAGAATATAAGAGCAGGGAGGTTATGCTAGAACTGTATAAAACACTAGTTAGACCACAGCGAGAGTACTGCTTACAGTTCTGGTCACCACATTACAGGAAAGATGTGATTACACCAGAGAGGGTACAGAGGAGATTTACGAGGCTGTTGCCAGGACTGGAGAATTTTAGCTATGAGGAAAGATTGGATAGGCTGGGGTTGTTTTCCTTGGACCAGAGGAAGCTGAGGGGAGATTTAATTGAGGTGTATAAAATTATGACGGGATTAGATAGACTGGATAGGAAGGACCTATTTCCCTTAGCAGAGGGGTCAGAGGGGGCATAGATTTAAAATAATTGGTAGAAGGATTAGAGGGGAGTTGAGGAGACATTTTTTCACC
This sequence comes from Heptranchias perlo, assembly GCF_035084215.1. Classification (NCBI taxonomy): domain Eukaryota; kingdom Metazoa; phylum Chordata; class Chondrichthyes; order Hexanchiformes; family Hexanchidae; genus Heptranchias; species Heptranchias perlo. The sequence continues at coordinate 35,805,338 of NC_090355.1, read as the reverse complement.
CAGAGGGTGGTGGGGGTCTAGAACTCACTGCCTGAGAGGGTGGGAGAGGCAGAAACCCTCAACGTATTAAAAAAATCCCTGGATGTGCTGGAAAGTGGGATTAAGCTGAATGGCTCTTTTTTGGTTGTCACGGAGACGATGGGCCAAATGCCCTCCTTCTGTCCTGTAACTTTCTATGATTCTATTATGCTGACATTTTTCCTGCCAATTTGCTATTGACTATTGGGAGGGTCATGTTAACACAAGAATTCATACGTTGCAACTAAACAAGTGGTGGAAGTTATATTACAGTTCATATAAAGCTCTGCTCAGACCCCATCTGGAGATATTGGGTTCAGTTCTGGGCACCGCACCTCAGGAAGGATATATTGGCCTTGGAGAGGGTGCAGCGCAGACTCACCCGAATGATACAGGGGCTGAAAGGGTTAAATTACGAGAACAGGTTGCACAGACTGGGCTTGTATTCCCTCGAGTATAGAAGATTAAGGGGTGATCTAATCGAGGTGTTTAAGATGATTAAAGGATTTGATCGGGTCGATAGAAACTATTTCCTCTGGTGGGGGAGTCCAGAACAAGGGGGCATAACCTTAAAATTAGAGCCAGGCCGTTCAGGGGTGATGTCAGGAAGCACTTCATCACACAAAGGGGAGTGGGAATCTGGAACTCTCTCCCCCGAAAAGCTGTTGAGGCTGGGGGTCAATTGGAAATTTCAAACTGAGATTGATCAATTTCTATTGGGTGAGGGGATTAAAGGTTACAGAACCAAGGCAGGTAAATGGAGTTAAGATACAGATCAGCCCTGATCTAATTGAATGGTAGAACAGGCTCGAGGGGCTGAATGGCCTCCTGCTGTATTGGACAGAGAAAACTCTAATTTGATCTAACCAAGGCCCTAGAGGTAAAAACGGACAATATTGAGATCACCTGTCTGCCTGGAATCCTGTCATTCCATATCCTCCATGTCAGTGATTTAATGTATTCAGGATTGCCAGGTGTTAGGGAGCCGGACTGGGATCTCTTATTAGCCTCAGCACCCCTGGATAGGGAAGGGGAAATCAGCCGGAGTTCCCGATCCCGACTCCTCTCCTGTCATTCAGGCTGCAAACCCTCCGCATGCAGACACCGGGTAAGGCAGGGATTGGATGATTCCTTCTGTGGTCAAATAGCCTGATGACGCTCAACAACAACAACTTGCATTTATATAGCGCCTCTAACAGAGTAAAACGTCCCACGGGAGCTTCACAGGAGCGTAAATCAGACAAAATTTGACATAAGGAGACATTAGGACAGGTGACCAAAAGCTTGGTCAAAGAGGTTCGTTTTAAGCAGCGTCTTAAAGGAGGAGAGAGAGGCGGAGAGGTTCAGGGAGGGAATTCCAGAGCTTAGGGCCCAGGCAGCTGAAGGCACGGCCGCCAATGGTGGTGTGATTAAAATCACTTGGCCTGTGCCTGTGGGACCCCCTCCCCCAGCGAGAGTCAGAGCCATCAAGAGACGAGAGGAGGGGACAACGAAACTACACAGAGAAATGAAGAGTTGCCTCTGACCTGCGCAGTACTTACAATATTTGCTGCTCTAACATGCATCTCGTAGTGATCTTGTTCACACTGAGTCGCACGAGAAACTTGCGTCTCATCTTCAACCTGTAAGACAAGGTTTAGATTCAGATGGATATTTAGGATCATTGTCTTAGGGACTTTACGTCAAACCTCCGACCGCTTCCCAAATACAGGTGGTTCCAGCAGGCTGGTGGACTCCCCGTTAGGTCAATGAGTGGTACAGCTCGTGTGAGGAAGACCAAAACCAGGGGCCATAAATATAAGATATTCACTAATAAATCCAATAGGGAATTCAGGAGAAACTTCTTTACCCAGAGAGTGGTGAGAATGTGGAACTCGCTCCCACAAGGAGTAGTTGAGGTGAATAGTGTAGATGCATTTAAGGGGAAACTCGATAAACACACGAGGGAGAAAGGAATAGAAGGTTATGCTGATAGGGTGAGATGAAGTAGGGAGGGAGGAGGCTCATGTGGAGCATAAACACCAGCACGGACCAGTTGGGCCGAATGGCCTGTTTCTGTGAAGTAAAATTCTATGTTTTTTTTGTCTTTACCACTGGTTTTTGGCATCACTTGGGTGGAGAGGAAGATGGAGGAGGGAGGATTACATGCTGAATTCATGGAAGGGAAAATGGGCCAGTCAGCAACAGAACCATAATGACCATGGGGTCTGAAGCTCGATGCCTGGTGTGTGGTGAGGGGGCAGTGGAAGGGGAATGATAATCTGGCTCAGCACCCTGAGTTAGGGATGGGGAGGGGGGGTAAACATGTCAAGAGGAGTCATATAAAGTTGCCAGAAAAAGTAGCAAGCCTGAGGATTGGGAACAGTTTAGAATTCAGCAAAAAAGGACCAGGAGATTGATTAAGAGGGGAAAAATAGAGTATGAGAGTAAACTTGCAAGGAACATAAAAGTGGACTGTAAAAGGTTCGACAAGTATGTAAAAAGAAAAAGATTAGTGAAGACAAATGTAGGTCCCTTACAGTCAGAAACAGGAGAATTTATAATGGGGAACAGGGAAATGGCAGAGCAATTAAACAAATACTTCGGTTCCGTCTTCATGGAAGAGGACACAAACAACTTACCAGAAATGCTAGGGAACCAAGGGACTAGTGAGAAGGAGGAATTAAAGGAAATTAGTATTAGTAAAAAAAAAGTGCTGGAGAAATTAATGGGACTGAAAGTCGATAAATCCCCAGGGCCTGATAATCTGCATCCCAGAGTACTAAAAGAGGTAGCCATGGAAATAGATGCATTAGTTGTCATCTTCCAAAATTCTATAGATTATGGAACAGTTCCTGCAGATTGGAGGATGGCAAATGTAACCCCACTATTTAAAAAAGAAGGGAGAGAAAACAGGGAACTATAGACCGGTTAGCCTAACATCAGTAGTGGGGAAAATGCTAGAGTCTATTATAAAGGATGTAATAACAGGACATTTAGAAAATATCAACGGGATTAGACAAAGTCAACGTGGAATTATGAAAGGGAAATCATGTTTGACAAACCTACTGGAGTTTTTTGAGGATGTAACCGGTAGAATAGATAAGGGAAAACCAGTGGATGTGGTTTATTTGGATTTTCAGAAGGCCTTTGATAAAGTCCCACACAAGAGGTTAGTGTGCAAAATTAAAGCACATGGGATTGGGGGGAATATACTGGCATGGATTGAAAATTGGTTAACAGACAGGAAACAGAGAGTAGGAATAAATGGGTCTTTTTCGGGGTGGCAGTTAGTGACTAGTGGGGTACCGCAGGGATCAGTGCTTGGGCCCCAGCTAGTCACAATATATATCAATGCTTTGGATGAGGGAACCAAATGTAGTATTTCCAAGTTTGCTGACGACACAAAACTAGGTAATATTGTGAGTTGTGAGGAGGATGCAAAGAGGCTTCGAGGCGATTTAGACAAGTTGAGTGAGTGGGCAAATACATGGCAGATGCAGTATAACGTGGATAAATGTGAAGTTATCCACTTCAGAAGGAAAAACAGAAAGGCAGAGTATTATTTAAATGGTGATAGATTGGGGAATGTTGATGTACAAAGGGACCTGGGTGTCCTTGTACACCAGTCACTGAAAGCAAATACGCAGGTGCAGCAAGCAGTTAGGAAGGCAAATGGTATGTTGGCCTTCATTGCAAGAGGATTTGAGTACAGGAGCAAGGATGTCTTACTGCAATTATACATGGCCTTGGTGAGACCACACCTGGAATATTGTGTGCAGTTTTGGTCTCCTTACCTAAGAAAGGATATACTTGCCATAGAGGGAGTGCAGCGAAGGTTCACCAGACTGATTCCTGGGATGGCAGGACTGTCGTATGAGGAGAGATTGGGTCGACTAGGCCTGTATTCACTCGAGTTTAGAAGAATGAAAGGGGATCTCATTGAAACATATAAAATTCTGACAGGGCTAGACAGACTGGATGCAGGGAGGATGTTCCCCCTGGCTGGGGGGTCCAGAACGAGGGGTCACAGTTTCAGGATACGGGGTAGGAGATTTAGGACTGAGATGAGGAGAAATTTCTTCACTCAGAGGGTGGTGAACCTGTGGAATTCTCTACCACAGAAGGCTGTGGAGGCCAAGTCACTGAATATATTTAAGATGGAGCTGGATAGATTTCTAGACACAAAAAGCATCAAGGGGTATGGGGAGAGAGCGGGAATATGGTATTGAGATAGAGGATCAGCCATGATCATACTGAATGGCGAAGCAGGCTCGAAGGGCCGAATGGCCTACTCCTGCTCCTATTTTCTATGTTTCTATGTCAGGGCTCCTGCTCCCAATCACCAACCACTGTCCTGCTAGCTACAGGCCGTAATGGGAATTACCCGACCAATGAAAATAATAAAAATGCCGACTGATTTTGTTGCTGTGGTTCGTGTCCAATAACTCAAGGGCTGAAGGGTCAGATGCGCAGTAGTTAAAGCATTTGTTCTATTCCCGTCGCAATATTTAACCATTCAGCGTGATTCTTTGGGGATGGATGGGAGGCACAGGTTGAAATATTCAATCTTACCAGCAATTGGCGGGCGGGGGGCATGGTTATAAAGGGAGATTTGAGAAATTAGGGCTTTTTCCATTGGCGGACAAGGTTAAGGGGCGACCCGATGGGGGACTTCAAAATTATAATGTGTTATGAGGGGGTAAAAATAGTGAGAGATTGTTTCCATTGGTCAGCGAGAGAGTAACGATAAACACAAGTTTAAGATGATCGTAAAAAGAATTAAAGGGGAGGTTAGAAACATTCTTTATACAGAGGATGGTTCGAATGTGGAATTCTCTCTCACAAACTGATGGTGAAACAAAGTCCAGAAATTATTTTAAAAGGAAATTAGAGAGTTGCTGAGAAAGAGGAAAATTAAAGGATGAGGGGAGTGAGCAGGAGAGTGGGATTAGACTGGGTGATTCAGGTGGTGGGTAATACTAGCACAAACTTAATGGGCTGAATGGCCTGATTCTGTGCTGGATGCCACTGAACTACAAACACTCGGTGTATGATTTACAGCTGCTCGTGAGATGAGATTTAACGTGCCATTGAAAAATTATTTTCTCACATGATAAACGTGAAGATAAAAATGAGAATACTGAGCGGACTCTGTCTCGGACAGGCTGAGCTGACACTCGGTCTCGTTTGGTCGCCACATACCCGGGCACTTTTGATGATTTCTGTGAAGTTATCCAGAATAGATTTGATGTCGTCTTTCAGCCTTTTGTTGTAGGATTGGAGCATGAGCTCTTTACTCTGAGGCAGAGATCGTTGCTGCGACATTCTGGCTCCCGGTCTCCCTGCAGCGATAGAGGTCGCAACACGAAAAGCAACATCTTATTACAACTTTCTCAATGCCCTCTCCCCCTCCCTCTCCCCTCCTGAGGGTGCTAACTCTCAGGGGCTTCAGTTCTACAGGAGTTGGCTGCCCTGCAGTACCTGGATTAAATGGCCAGGGTTCCTGCACGGGTCTGGGTCTGAGAATGTGTTTGGCCCACAGCAAAAAAACTAAAGCTGTGTGAACTTTGCAAGTGACCCCAAGGGGGGTCCTAGTGAGGAGTCAACATCTGGGGAAAAATGCTAGGGAGTGGGACTAATTGGATAGCTCTTTCAAAGAACCGGCACAGGCACGATGAGCTGAACGGCCTCCTTCTGTGCAGTAAGATTCTATACCTGTCTGCGAACACTGGATAATTTTCAGGACTTACCTCTCCCTCACTAAAGGGCACTGAGGCCAACTGCAGCCCCTGGCTGGGATCAGCTGACTCAGCACAGCCCAGAGATGGCACCTGTCCATGCAATGACTAACCGAGCCACCCGGGGGCGCCAGTGTACAGAGGGCGCTGCACTTTCCCCTCCGAACCGCCTGGGGGCGTCAGTGTACAGAGGGCGCTGCACTTTCCCCCTCCGAACCGCCTGGGGGCGCCAGTGTACAGAGGGCGTTGCACCTTCCCCTCCGAACCGCCTGGGGGCGCCAGTCTACAGAGGGCGCTGCATTTACCCCCTCCGAACCGCCTGGGGGCGCCAGTGTACAGAGAGCGCTGCACTTTCCCCCTCCGAACCGCCTGGGGGCGCCAGTGTACAGAGGGCGCTGCACTTTCCCCCTCCGAGCCACCTGGGGGCGCCAGTGTACAGAGGGCGCTGCACTTTCCCCCTCCGAACCGCCTGGGGGCGCCAGTGTACAGAGGGCGCTGCACTTTCCCCCTCCGAACCGCCTGGGGGCGCCAGTGTACAGAGAGCGCTGCACTTTCCCCCTCCGAACCGCCTGGGGGCGCCAGTGTACAGAGGGCGCTGCACTTTCCCCTCCGAGCCGCCTGGGGGCGCCAGTGTAGAGGGCGCTGCACTTTCCCCTCCGAACCGCCTGGGGGCGCCAGTGTACAGAGAGCCCTGCACATTCCCCCTCCGAGCCACCTGGGGGCGCCAGTGTACAGAGAGCGCTGCACTTTCTGCACCACCGCGCCACTCGGGCCGCCAGGGGGCTCCCGGTGCGACGGCCGCCTCCGTTAAGCCGCGAAACCCCCGGCCCCGCCGCCGGTTGGAAGCAGTTACCTGTCCCGGTGCTTCTCTCCCGCTCCCGGGCCCCTCGCTGGGAAGCGGCACGCAGCTCCCCGGATCCCCTCAGCTCTCACCTCCCGCCGCCTCACCGCAACCAAACTTACGCTATCCTACGGTTCCGCCTCCGGGGGGAGCTGATTGGCGCTGGGCCCGGACCGCCGGGAAATCCCGCGATCTGTATGGCTGGCTGAGATGTCGTTTATGCGTCATGACGTCCGCTATCAAGTTCCGTTGAGCGGTGGGTAACTAACCAATAGCAGGACCCTGACTGGGGCATGTGATTTCTCGCCTCCATCTTGGTAAGGTCGTGCCATCTTGGTAAAGGAGCAGATCAAAAATGGGGCATGGACATTTGGAACTTTGGGACAAAAACCGGTGCTGTGACCACGACTGTTTTTAATTCATGTAAAGGGCTTGGATTCAGAAGCGGTCAAATTAGCAGCTGATACCAAACTAGGACAGTTACATGGGTAAGATGGGTATAGAGGGATATGGGCCAAGTGCAGGCAATTGGGAGTAGCTTAGTGGTATAAACTGGGCGACATGGACATGTTGGGCCGAAGGGCCTGTTTCCAAGTTGTAAACTTCTATGATTCTAGGAGGGGCACTGGAATCAAAAGTGGCAACTCATAAATTACAGAACGAGTTAGACGTGATCTGTCAGTGGACAGAACAATGGCAGATTAAATTTATAGGCAGTGTGATAAATGTGATGTGCTACAGAGAGGCAGCAAAAAGGATAACAACTTGCATTTGTACAGCACCTTTCACGGTCTCAGGAAGTCACAAAGTGCTTTACAGTCAATGAGGTAGTTTTAAAGTGTAGTCACTTTTGTAATGTAGAGAAGCACAGCAGCCAATTTGCGCACAGCAAGATCCCACAAACAGAAAATGAAATAAATGACCAGATAATCTGTTTTTAGAGATGTTGGCAGAGGGATAAATATTGGCCCAGGACACCAGGGAGAACGCCCCTGCTCGTCTTCGAAATAGTGCCATAGGATCTTTTACGACCACCTGAGGGGCCAGACAGGGCTCTTAGCTTAACTTCTAATCTTAAAGGAGAATCCGTCAGTGCAGCGCTCCCTCAATACTGACCCTCCGACAGTGCAGCACTCCCTCAGTCCTCACCCTCCGACAGTGCAGCGCTCCCTCAGTCCTGACCCTCCGACAGTGTAGCGCTCCCTCAGTCCTGACCCTCCGACAGTGCAGCGCTCCCTCAGTACTGACCCTCCGACAGTGCAGCGCTCGCTCAGTCCTGACCCTCCGACAGTGCAGCGCTCCCTCAGTACTGACCCTCCGACAATGCAGCGCTCCCTCAGTCCTGACCCTCCGACAGTGCAGCGCTCCCTCAGTCCTGACCCTCCGACAGTGCAGCGCTCCATCAGTACTGACCCTCCGACAGTGCAGCGCTCCCTCAGTACTGACCCTCCGACAATGCAGCGCTCCATCAGTACTGACCCTCCGACAGTGCAGCGCTCACTCAGTACTGACCCTCCAACAGTGCAGCGCTCCCTCAGTACTGACCCTCCGACAATGCAGCGCTCCATCAGTACTGACCCTCCGACAGTGCAGCGCTCCCTCAGTCCTGGCACTGGGAGTGTCAGCCTGGATTATGTGCTCAAGTCTCTGGAGTGGGGCTCAAACTCACGACCTTCTCACTCAGAGGTGGGTGAGCTACCCACTGAGCCCATGATTGACACAAGAAACAATTGGAAGCTGCAATGATGGGAGTGGGGACATTAGGATCTCTCTAAATGGATGAATCAATAGATCCTCATCTATGATTATCTTGTGATCTGTGAGGGTGAAATAGGCCCCTGAATCATGATATAAATAAATATAAAGAACAATATTACACAGATAAGCTGAGGCTCTTTTCTCCAGAAAAGAGCGGGCTTAGGTCTTTAAAATTCTGAAGGGTTTTGATAGCATAGATGTAGAGAAAACGTTGCTACTTGTGGAGACCAAAACTAGTGGCCATAAATATAAGATAGTCACTAATAAATCCAATGGGGAGTTCAGGAGAAACTTCTTTACCCAGAGAGTGCTGAGAACGTGGAACTCGCTCCCACAAGGAGTAGTTGAGGTGAATAATATAGACACATTTAAGAGGAAGCTGGATAAACACATGGGGGAGAAAGGAATAGAAGGTTATGCTGATAGAGTGAGGCGAAGTAAGGTGGGAGGAGGCTCGTATGGAGCATAAACACCAGCATAGACCAGTTGGGCCGAATGGCCTGTTTCTGTGCTGTACATTCCATGTAATAACAGTGGAGAATAGACCAGTCATTGATGTACCAGGGCAAATGGAGAATGAACAATCCAGATAGGCTCAAATTATAGGAGGGGGCATAACTTCAAGCAACAGTTTGGAGGGCAGCGTACTGTAGGAAGGATTAAGGTATGTGTCTGCCCCAAGCCCCATTCAAATGGTTGAACCTGAACATACATTATAATATGGACAGATAGCTGGAAAATCTCGATGTGACGATGAACACAGCTGATGGAGGAAACATATCATAATTCACCTCTGAACTCTGGCCTTTAATGTACGAGCCATACATAGCGACTTATATTCATTCAACAGGCCAAGTGCAATGTTGGTTGGAGAGTATTTAGCTCTCAGCTTACCAGAGATCAAGAAATGAACGGCAACTCAAAGTTGTATCTCTTGCACTCTTTTATTCTAACTCTATACAGTAATGACCGATTGTACAACTATGGATTCCAGCGGTGACTTCAATCAGTCAAGTCCGACATAACTCAGTCCATTACAGACACTCGGCCTTATCTGGAGTCAGATTAATATAACACAGCATAGCTTGGTTTTACACACCACGTGTGATATAACCCAGCAACTGTGTGCTCGCTATTTAAATCTATGGTATTAGGAAAGAGTCTTCAGACTTCCTTGTTTTAGAAACAGTTGCACTATTGGATAAAATTAAATCCCCTCCCACAATGATTTGGTCCCTCTCTTTCCTCTTACAATGTGAATGGCCTCTTGTAGAGTCATTTCAGATAACCGATCTGCTCCTCGATATCCTGCCCTGAATTAGCTTCATTAACCGGTGTCTTTTTAAAAAAAAACATTTAGAAAAAAAAGATATCTCCGGGTTTGCATGGAGCAATTTCTTTTCCTTTATTTCTTCCCAGGCTACACTGTGTGTCCGTGGGCTGCAAGGGAGAGAATTCGGCTCCAATCCTTTAAGTTTATTTGTGAATGATTTCATCTGGTGCAGATTCGACCAGCGAAACACAAAGATTACAACGTGGCCATTCCCGGGGCCCCCATTGATGCTCTCCTTCACCAAGACCATCCACGCTGGAGACTGCGTTAAGATTTTGTTTGATCTCCAGGGCTCAGGGCCCCCTGAGAATCGTCCCCTTCGGATGAATCCCCAGGTTTGTCGCCGACAATCTCCTCTGTGGTAATTTCCAGTGAGTCTTCACCAAACACACGCTGAACCTTCTCACCTTTTGCAGCCAATATTTCTTCAATATTCCTGACGACACCAATGACAAAGATACTTTTAAGTTGGAAACTTTTAACTTATTTCATAAATACTAGATGCACAGAGGGAGTCGAGAGCAAATGTAGCCTTCAGGTGATGCGGGGTTAGAGGGCGGGGGATAATTGGACCAAGGTGTGCAGACAGAATTCGGACCCCATTTTAAAGCGATATATTCTATCCATATTTTTAAATAATACTTCGATTTTATAACATTCATTAATTAAATAGCAAAACTGACAGCAATTTGGGAAGCAGAGTTGGTTGGAGCAGACGAAAGTCTCTGCAGCTCAGGCGGAGGAGCTGGGAGACACGAAACTCAGGCTCTACAGTGCCACCACAGGCAGGAATGTGTAATTACAGCGTGACACGTTTACATAGGCAGGTTCCATCATAGGAATTTATAATGATAAAGGGTGACAGGAGGTCATAGAGTCATACAGCACAGAAGGAGGCTGTTCAGTCCATCATGCTTGTGCTGGCTCTTTGAAAGAGCTAACCAATTAGTCCCACTCCTCAGCTCTTTTCCCCCATAGCCCTGCCAATTTTTACTTTCCTATTCCCTTTTGAAGTTATTCTTGAATCTGCTTTCACCACCCTTTCAGGCAGCACATTCCAGATCATCATAACTCGCTGCATAAAAAAAATTCTCCTCATCTCCCCTCTGGTTCTTTTGCCAATTATCTTAAATCTGTGTCCTCTGGTTACTGGCCCTCCTGCCAGTGGAAACAGATTCTCCTTAGGTGCAGATGTAAGATTTTTAATATTTTATAGACATGTAATAGATAATTTGCAATCCCTGGCATATCACATTGAGAACTGAAGGAATCTCAAGAAGGTACAAGCTCCTACACTTGTGTAGTTTGTTCTAGTCATCAGTTGGGTGCTGGCCATATCAATCGCAGTACAACAATTTGAATTTATATAGCGCCTTTAAGGTAGTAATAACGTCCCAAGGCGTTTCACAGGAGCGATTATCAAACAAAATTTGACACCGAGCCACATAAGGAGATAATAGGACAGGTGAGCAAAATCTTGGTCAAAGAGATAAGATTTTAGGATCATCTTAAAGGAGGAGAGAAAGGGGGAGAAGTTTAGGGAGAGAATTCCAGAGCTTGGGGCTGAGGCAGCTGAAGGCACGGCCGCCAATGGTGGAGTGAAGAAAATCAGGGCTGTGCAAGAGGCCGGAGTTGGAGGAGCGCAGAGATCTCGGAGGGTTGTAGGGCTGGAGGAGGTTACAGAGATAGGGAGGGGGCGAGGCCAGGGAGGGATTTGAACACAAGGATGAGAATTTTAAAATCGAGGCGTTGTCAGACCCTGGACACTCCCAGCCTCCTCTGGAAGTAACACATGAGTATCCTGCTACACAGGGTGGGGTCTGACAGTGGCGGGAGCTTCATCCTCCTGGCTGAGAGTCACGGGGCACAACGGAGATTAGAGTTAAATAAAATTCCACCAAACACAGAGCGCGAAACAGGACTTACTTTTTCCCTTCGAGGTCTGAAAACCATCCCAAATTGTCTGCTATGATGTGGTGATTGCTGCACCCAGGACACTTCACGATGATCACTCCATTACGATAGGCAAGCTTGGAAATCCTCTTTGTAGATCTTGCATTGCACACCTGAAACAAGATAAAACACTCGTCTGTGCAATAACAGGGGATGGCTGTGTGTCTGCTCGCATCATCTTTCTGCCTGGTTCTATCCGACCTTTTTGCATATTTTCCATTCCCCCCGCCCCTCGGCACCCACTGGGGAACCTCCCACTGGCAATCGTACTCCGAGGCGTTAGCCTAACATCTGTTGTGGGGAAAATGCTGGAGTCTGTAATTAAGGATAGGGTGACTGAACACCTCGAGAATTTTCAATTAATCAGAGAGAGCCTGACAAACCTGATTGAATTTTTTGAAGAGGTGACTAAAGTAGTGGACAGGGGAATGTCAATGGATGTTATTTATATGGACTTCCAGAAGGCATTTGATAAAGTCCCACATAAGAGACTGTTAGCTAAGTTAGGAAATTGGCTGAGTGAAAGGCAACAGAGAGTAGGGATAATGGGTAGGTACTCACATTGGCAGGATGTGACTAGTGGAGTCCCCCAGGGATCTGTCTTGGGGCCTCAATTATTCACAATATTTATTAACGACTGAGATGAAGGCATAGAAAGTCTCATTTCTAAGTTTGCAGATGACACAAAGATTGGTGGCATTGTAAGCTGTGTAGATGAAAACATAAAATTACAAAGCGATATTGATAGATTAGGTGAATGGGCAAAATTGTGGCAAATGGAATTCAGTGTAGACAAATGTGAGGTCATCCACTTTAGATCAAAAAAGGGTACTTTCTAAATGGTAAAAAGTTAAAAACAGTGGATGTCCAAAGGGACTTAGGGATCATTGAAGTGTCATGAACAGGTGCAGAAAATAATCAATAAGGCTAATGGAATGCTGGCCTTTATATCTAGAGGACTGGAGTACAAGGGGGCAGAAGTTATGCTGCAGCTATACAAAACCCTGGTTAGACCGCACCTGGAGTAGTGAGCGCAGTTCTGGGCACCGCACCTTCGGAAGGACATATTGGCCTTGGAGGGAGTGCAGCATAGGTTTACTAGAATGATACCTGGACTTCAAGGGTTAAGTTACGAGGCGAGATTACACAAATTGGGGTTGTATTCTCCGGAGTTTCGAAGGTTAAGGGGTGATCTGATCGAAGTTTATAAGATATTAAGGGGAACAGACAGGGTGGATGGAGAGAAACTATTTCCGTTGGTTGGGGATTCTAGGAGTAGGGGGCACAGTCTAAAAATTAGAGCCAGACCTTTCAGGAGCGAGATTAGAAAACATTTCTACACACAAAGGGTGGTAGAAGTTTGGAACTCTCTTCCTCAAACGGCAATTGATACCAGCTCAATTGCTAAATTTAAATCTGAGATGATAGCTTTTTGGCAACCAAAGGTATTAAGGGATATGGGCCAAAGGCAGGTATATGGAGTTAGATCACAGATCAGCCATGATCTTATCAAATGGCGGAGCAGGCTCGAGGGGCTGAATGGCCTACTCCTGTTCCTATGAATTCCCCCCCACTCTCTAATGGGCCTGGGCGGGGGAATTTCTGTCTTGTGAGGCACATCGTTCGTCAGGCCCGAAACTCAACCGGGTGCTCAGTTGCTCACCTTGCAGGTGTAGACCAGCTGGTAGTGGGTGGAGGCGGCCTGGGCCACGCCGATCCCAGCCCGCGATCCCGGGCCGGTGGAGAGGCGGCTGCAGGAGGCCGGAACCAGGCCGCCGCTGCCAGGAGTGAGGAGGCCCCGGCCCGAGACCACTCTCAACAGCCTGGGGGCGGCGGCTTTCGCGAACCGGCCGAACGCGGGGCCGAGGCTCATCGCTCGCAGCTAGGCCGCAGCGCCTGCGGAGCTCCGTTACTATGGAAACCCCGCCCGGGGAGCAGAAGGTCCTGTTTAGGTGACGCGCATGCGCATTGCAGGTCACCATCTGCCCTCGCTGCTGTTCACTGAAAGCGCGGGAACGGAGGCCGATGGAGGTAATGAGGGAGAGATGGAGGGGGACAGAGAGAGAGGGAGGAATGGAGGGGGGGAGAGGGAGGAGGGAATGGAGAGAGAGGGAGGGGGGAATGAGGGGGGAGAGGGAGGAGGGAATGGAGAGAGAATGAGGGGGACAGAGGGAGAGGGAGGAATGGAGGGGGGGAGAGGGAGGAGGGAATGGAGGGAGAGAGAGGGGAATGGAGGGAGAGAGTGAAGGAAGCCGGGGGGGGGGGGAGAGAATGTGATTGGGGGGATACCAGGGGGAGATCGTGGCCCAGAAGAGGGGAAAGGTCACGCTCTCCTCCAATGAAATGCGCCCTCACCAAACCAAACTTGCAGCTCCAATCATGTCAAATAGTCAATGCTGTGGATTTGTTAAATTCAGCCTCATTATATTCTGACATCTAATTGTTCAGGAGGTCGGAGACGGAGAGTGGGGATAATGGGTATGGACTCCAGTATGGTCCCCCGGGGATCTGTACTGGGGCCACAGCTTCTCACTGTATTTATCAATGACTTGGATGAAGGAATCGAGAGCCATATATCCAAGTTTACTGACGACACTGAGTTAGGTGGCAGAGTAAATAGTGTAGATGGGAGCAGAAAGTTGCAAGGGGCTATTGATAGATTGAGTGAGTGGGCAAAACTGTGGCAGATAGAGTTCAGTGTGGGGAAGTGTGAGGTCATCTAATTGAATGGTGGAATGGGCTCAAGGGACTGAATGGCCTCCTCCTGTTGCTGTAAATGAATGCATCGACTTAACATCATTGGTAGGAGAAACAATCCCATCGCTGCTCATCGCCTGCGCACCCTGTTCCCTGGGTCATAACCACATGGACACCTGTTATCGCATTCTAGCAAATCAAGTCATTGTAATCAACATGAAGCCCAAGGGTTTTTGCCAAACTCTCTTTCATCAATGGAGAGACCCCTTTAACTGGACGGGTCACACCTTGAGATCACAGGCTGAGGCCCCTTTAACTGGTTGGGTCACATCGTGAGATCTCAGGGTGAGGCCCCTTTAACTGGACGGGTCACGCCGTGAGATCACAGGCTGAGGCCCCTTTAACTGGACGGGTCACACCGTGAGATCTCAGGCTGAGGCCCCTTTAACTGGTTGGGTCACACCGTGAGATCACAGGCTGAGGCCCCTTTAACTGGACGGGTCACACCGTGAGATCTCAGGGTGAGTCACCTTTAACTGGTTGGGTCACACCGTGAGATCTCAGGGTGAGGCCCCTTTAACTGGTCGGGTCACATCGTGAGATCTCAGGGTGAGGCCCCTTTAACTGGACGGGTCACGCCATGAGATCACAGGGTGAGGCCCCTTTAACTGGACGGGTCACGCCGTGAGATCACAGGGTGAGGCCACTTTAACTGGACAGGTCACACCGTGAGATCTCAGGGTGAGGCCCCTTTAACTGGTCGGGTCACATCGTGAGATCTCAGGGTGAGGCCCCTTTAACTGGACGGGTCACACCGTGAGATCACAGGGTGAGGCCCCTTTAACTGGACGGGTCACTCCGTGAGGTCACAGAGCAAGCCTCACCCTCACTCCGCATCACGGTGAGATCAGACATCACAAGAGGTTTGTAAACTGGGTCAGTTTGAGGCAGGAGGCTGGACAACCAGTTTAAGTGAAGGAAAGGGAGCTGCACTGACTGGGACTAACTGGCTGATCTATCTAGGAGTGAATGTGGTCGGCTAGAAGATCTGAACAGCTTTACTTTGTGAAGAGAACGCAATCAATGAAAACCTCATCAACCAGCAGATTGGACAGAAGGTTGTGGACATTGAAAGGTTTGTCTTAACGAGTTTATCTTGTCTCATTTGTGAAAGTCACAACGAGCAATATGGACAGTTTAACAGACCCAGTAATATTGATGCACAGTCGGGTGGAATAGTTGAATTTGTTGTCACTAGAAGATCTTCCATGGCGTTGCTCGTAGGTAGTCTGGGGTCTGGAGCCTGATTACTGCTCGATACTGAGCCCCACACTCAGGTCCCTCCCTGTTGTCCCTCACTGACCAGGTGCCCCCTGTCCTTGAGTTTGCTGCTCACTCCCCGTTCTGTAAATGTAGACAACATCTTAATGTCTATGGTGGATCTCCCATGGCATTGCTCATAGGTAGTCAAAGACTCAGTGTGGATTTATGAAGGGTACGTCATGTCTGACGAATCCAATCATTTTTTTGAGGGGACCATTAACATGGTGGACAGGGAGTGTCTGTGGATGTTTATTTGGACTTCGAGGAATTTGATAAGGTTCCGCGCAGGAGATTATTGGTGACAATGAATGTTCATGGAATTGGAGATAACCTTGTGACATGGATTGGTAACTGGTTGTGAGAGAGGCGACACAGAGAATAGGGATAAAGGGAACGTTCTCTGATTGGCAGGATGTGACAAGTGGTGTTCCCCAGGGATCTGTACTGGGGCTTCAGCTTTTTACTGGATTTATCAATGAGTTAGATGATGGAATCGAGAGCAGGATATCCAAGTTTGCTGACGACACTGAGTGAGGTGACCCAGTAAATAGTGTAGATGGGAGCAGAAAGTTGCAAAGGGACATTGATGGATTCAGTGAGGGGGCAAAACTGGGGCAAATGGAGATCAATGTGGGGAACTGTGAGGTCACCCACTCTGGGCCTAAGAAAGACAAATCAGGGTATTTTCTAAATGGTGAGCAGCTCGGAACTGTGGAGGAGCCGAGAGATTTAGGGATCCGTGTACAGAAATCACTAAAAACTAGTGGACAAGTACAAAAAATAATTAAAACAGCGAATGGAATGTTAACCTTTATCCCAAGGGGGCTGGAATACAAAGGGGTGGAAGTGATGTTCCAGTTTATATAAAGCCCTGCTCAGACCCCATCTGGAGACTACGTTCAGTTCTGGGCACCGCACCTCAGGAAGGATATATTGGCCTTGGAGGGGGTGCAGCGCAGATTCACCAAAATGATACCAGGGTTTAGAGGGTTAAATTACGAGGACAGGTTGCACAGACTGGGCTTGTATTCCCTCGAGTATAGAAGATTAAGGGGTGATCTAATCGAGGTGTTTAAGATGATTAAAGGATTTGATAGGGTCGATAGAGAGAAACTATTTCCTCTGGTGGGGGGAGTCCAGAACAAGGGGGCAGAACCTTAAAATTAGAGCCAGGCTGTTCAGGGGTGATGTCAGGAAGCACTTCATCACACAAAGGGGAGTGGAAATCTGGAACCCTCTCCCCTTCTGGGGGGTAAATTTTCAATTGAGGGTATTAAGGGATATGGAACCAAGGCGGGTAAATGGAGTTAAGATACAGATCAACCATAATCTTATTAAATGGTGGAGCAGGCTCAAGGGGCTAACAAGGCGCACCCTGTTCTCTGGGTCATAACCACATGGAAACCTGTTATCGCATTCTAGCGAATTGTAATCTAAATCAAGCCCAAGAGTTTTTGCCAAACTCTGTTTCATCAACTGGACGGGTCACACCGTGAGATCGCAGGGTGAGGCCCCTTTAACTGGACAGGTCACACTGTGAGATCGCAGGGTGAGGCCCCTTTAACTGGACGGGTCACACTGAGATCGCAGAGCAAGCCTCACCCTCACACTGCGCATCACAGTGAGATCAGACATCACAATAGGTTTGTAAACTGGGTCAGTTTGAGGCAGGAGGCTGGACAACCAGTTTCAGTGAAGGAAAGGGAGCTGCACTGACTGGGACTAACTGGCTGATCTATCTCGGAGTGAACACGGTCGGGTAGAAGATCTGAACAGGTTTGTGAATCGGTCAGTGGAAGTATCGCTCGCCCGCTGACAGTTGTTGCTGTAGAAGGTTTGTTTCGACCTGTAGTTCCAGTGACCGTCAGGGTGAGCACCAGTAAAATCCACTGTAGTGACCGTGCAGATGGAAAGGCTCAAATCCTGGAAAGTGAAACCAGGTCAGTACACGATGGTTGTTCTGATCATCTGGAGCTTGGGCTTAGCCTCAAACAATGAGACTGAAGGAGTCGGGGAGAAACTCTTGACCGAGGGGTTACTGGTGTCGTCTGGACTGGTCAATCCCTGGGTCCTTGCCAAGGACCTCCTGGGTCAGCTGGTTCAGGTACTGCCATCTAAAGCACTCCGAGAGTGTCAGACAAGCTCCTCTTGTGCCAGTGATCCTGGTTCACCTGAAGGCATGGCAGCCATTCTGGATCTTCTCTCTGATTCTGAAGAAGGTGTCAATTGTCCAACTCCAGAACTGGTGGAATCTTCTGCCTTTAATACTCAGGTGGCATCAGAATCTGTGGCCAGTAACGTCACAAGAAAAGAAACAAGTCGATAAGTTTTGCCCCCAGCATCTGCATTAAGCATTTCCAGGTTAAATGGTTTACGATACGTGTGGAGCCATAAAATGCCTGTAGTTGTCCTTGTTGCAATGCTGTGATTTTTGTGAGTAATTTTTTTTCTGCCACAGGTACACGGTTGGTACGAGGATGGGAGAGAGGAAATGGGCGTTTTGATCAAACCACCCACAGACTAAAGTTGTGAGTAAGAAAAGGACAAAGACAAGTGGATCTAATACGAGGGAGAGAGAGCACATCGCCACCGGAATCGAATCAATGTCAGCAGAGATCCCACAAAGGAGGGAGCAGTGCAACTGGAAATCTCCTCACCCCATCCCTCTGCGTCTCATCCATTTCTCGGTGCCAACTCTGCATCTTTTAATTTGTTTTTTAATTGAAGGCCACCTACCAACCCCCCAAAGACCGATCTAAACATGCAGC
Organism: Heptranchias perlo; assembly: GCF_035084215.1. Lineage (NCBI taxonomy): Eukaryota > Metazoa > Chordata > Chondrichthyes > Hexanchiformes > Hexanchidae > Heptranchias > Heptranchias perlo. Next base: position 35,786,927 of record NC_090355.1, on the reverse strand, counting down.
CAATGACTGGAGATGGTGTTAAACCCACTCTCTCCCTTCTGTCCCATTTCTTTCCCGTCCCAGATTCCCAGCTTTAGCAAAATCTAAGGGTTAGGGTTAGGAACCTGTTATCCCTACCAGCTCCGCCTTGACTTATTCTGACATCGATTTGCATTGTTAATTTGCTCTCCTCCTCCGCAGTCCCCTGGGCTGGACCTCCACGTCCAGCCGTCTTGTCCCAGCATCGGCATCAAGCACCAACCCTGCTCCAACTCCAGGCTCAGTTCGGCACTGCTCGGGGTTAACTGCACTGGCACTGGAGAGGGCCCAGTCCATACAGTCATCTCCGACCGATGTCGGCTGGAGCTCCACCTCGGGACTGAACAGGAAAGTCTCGAGGAGGACGCTCCGGTTGTTGTCTCGATGATGTAGAGTGGGACGGGCTGGTTAAGGCCACTCGCCAACCAGTCCCTGCCATCCCAGTCCACACCATCGGGTGAAGCCCCGGTACCAACTTGTACCGAGGCCTCCCGGGATAAAGAGGAAGAGTCCTCCTCTGGCACCAGCTGACTCTGAGGTGTCCGTGCCGACTGGTGCCAGAATCAGGCTGGTTCCCCCAAGCGCCGCCAGCTACTGTTGGTGAGTCCTTCACCAGAGGCATCCGTCATGCCCTCTGGTGACACCAACCCAGCCCCGGGACATTGGTCTCCAGTTGGCGCCAGCTCATTTGGGGGCACCACCCTCTGAGGACTCGACCCCGCTCGGGGTCACCTATGCTGCGGATGAGTTCCACTTTGGTGAGGGCAGTCACAGGTCTCCGTTCACTTTTCATAGATCTGTGTCTCCCCCCCCCACCACTGTGGAGCCACCGTCAGCCGCTCCCTACAATTCCTGAGGGGCATCCAGGTTCCAAGGGCTCTCACTCCCAGGGAGGTTACGTGTGCCTCAGTGGCACCTCCCCCGAGTGGCAGGGGCTCATGTCTCGAGGGTTTAACTCGATCGGCCCTTGTGTTCATGGGCCCGTTGCTGGTACAGCCGCCCTCATCCCTGTTCCCAGGGGCTAACTATCAACCTTCCCTGTCGGTTCAGCCCGAGGAAGCTGCCCGGAGGCTTCCCGCCTTCGGAAGTCCAGTTGGGAGCCTGAGTCGGACCACGACCTCCAGTCGTTGAGGCTTTTTCATGTATTCAACACAAGGGTGACCCAGAGTCTGAAACTGTCGGTTCCGGAAGTCCCTGCCCTTCCGTTGGTTATGGCCAAGGTAGTCAGTGTCCATAGTGCCTCCGCCACCCTGCTTCACACCTTGCAGTTCACTGATCCAGCTGGCGAACTGCAATCGTGAAAGCACCAGAAGGAAGGTCACCACCCAGGAAACTCGTCTTGTTCTTCCTGCAGGGTTTGGCACATATCCCACATTCCCTGCCACCAAATCCACTGGGGCCGGCTTTACTTACCGGCAGGCAAATGTTTTGCGGGTGAGTTGAGGGAGCAATCCCTGCCACAGAGTGAGGACCACCTTCAGAGAGCATCACTGCAGCAGCAGGCCGTGTGGGTGCCCTCAATGTCGGAGCAGCGTCCATCGCCCAGTGGATCTTGTATCGCCAATTAGCTTGTTAGCAAACCTTGGGGTTCCTTCAGGAACTGCAGCAGCAACTACTGCAGCTGCCGTTTGATGCTGAGGGCTTCTGTGGCGAGCAAGTGGAGGAGCTGCTGCAGGGCTACAAGCATCTCCAGCAGAACCTTCAGGCATTCCCGCATTGGCACTCGGGGGGAGGGGGGTAACATTGTCTTATTTTGTAGCTTAGCCCACACCCCATCTTCAGGGACAGCAGCCTTTTCGAGGCTTTATCCGGACCGCAATGTCCTTTGTACCAGGCCAGCCCGTCATTCCAGATTAGGACCTAGAATTGAGGGAGCTCGCAACAAGTAACCTTCGAGACCCTGTCCAGCTTCACCTCCCCAAGCAGTAATTCTGACTTGATAGCCCACCACAGGTCTGGATGGGTGGGCCATTTCCAGTCCTTCCCTGTGGAAGTGGATTACTCTGGACGCATGGGTGCAGGAGACCAGGAGTAGTGAGTATCCTCGGCGTTAGCAGCTTGAGCCTCCATGTTTTTCACAACGTGGTTTGGTTTGACCATCAGAGGAACCATCTACCAGTGGGCATACTGGCAGGTGACATCATGGTCTTCTACCATCCACACTGAGAGTGAGTGAGTGATAGTCATCCAGAAGGCTCAACTGTTGGGGATATTTCTCCAGTTGAGTCTTGCTCCGTCAGTAATGTTTCCACAAGTCTCCTTTGTCACAGCATCTGAACTAGAGCTGGTGGTCCTGGGAGCACAGTGTTCTCCAGGGGTTGGTGCTACAGCCATCAGGCTCTTCAGCTAATGCTCTGACATACGGGTGGGGGTCACATTCAGGGAGAATGGGCTTTTCTAGGCCAGTGGACATGGATGGGTTCACTTGGCATTTCAACAGGCTCGAGGCGTGAACGGTACAATAGGACATTATCCACTTTCAGACTCGGTGCGGGGTAAGTCAGTGTGTCTCCAGACAGACAATATGACATTCGTCCGGTTTGTCTACAAACAGGGTGGGACTCCCTCCTGGGTCCTTCTGTCAAGATGACACATTGCTTCCCATTGGTGCTTGAACGACGGGGTGACACTCTTGATGCCACATTTGGCCGGCGTGGACAACACTACAGTCGGCACACTCAGCTGCTCTGTAGTCCACCCTGACGAGTGGATGATCCACACTGAGGTAGTCCAGAATATCTTCAGGACTTGGGGAGTGACCAGATCGATCGACTTGCTCGTATCACCGGACAATCACCAATCTGCTCGAGGACCTCAGACAGTCAAGGTGGAGGCTGGGACAGTCTTTTGTTCTTTTGTTTCTAGATTCTGTTGCTCAGGGTTGCCTGATCTCCAGGATGCTCGAGAAAATTGCAGCAGATGGTGGTTCTGGTTAACCCTTTACTGACCTCACAAACCGTGCTTCTCAGAACCCCTGTGTTGAATGCTGCTAGTCTGACTTCAGGAGCCCACGGGAGAACGCCAAGTCATTTGAAGATTAAAGACGTCCCTACTTTTTTAGGGAATCTTTATGCTTCTTTCTGACATCCTCCACACACTGCTGGACACTGTCCAACTGGTACTCAGGGTGAGAAGGGTGGACCCTGCAAGGGAACAGAATCCGGCTCCCAGGACAAATAGGTCAAAGTGAGTGTGATTCATGGGCGCTCGATCCAAACAGTGAGCTGAAGTGTCAGAATCTGGATCTGGATCCGGCCAGCTGCTGATTGATGGCCTGGCTGTTGAGATGGAATGCCTATCAGATTAGGGTACACCAGCAGCGTGGCATTCATGGGTAATACTCACTTTATCATGTCTGTCCTGGTCACTTAAGTCTCTGTTCCCCTACAAGTACCTCCATCCTCCTTGTCCTCAGTGCTACTTGGTTAGTCCCCAGCAGTGTGTGAAGAATGCCTGAATGACCACCAGCTCCCTTGTAAGCTGACCCTTTGTAAGCTGCTCCCTTGTAAGGTCCTCTTCATTCTCCAAGTAACTCAGCGTTTTCCACCCACCTGGTTGTCTCTTGGGTCTTGTGGGGAGTGTTTGGTTTGTGTCTTTTCCTCGTTCTGGGTTGCCTTTGGGTGTCAACAAACTGAGTTCTGGAGTGTGCTAAAAGTGAACACTGCACCGGAGCCGGGGAGGGAGGGGAAACATGTGGGAATGTTCTTCAAAGTTAGGACATCTAAAAATGTCTTAAAATGGAGGTCATGCCTGAAGAGATTGTTCCCCAGGAAATTATGCCGATGCTTCCCGATAATTAGGTCCCCATTCCCCCCATTCGGCCCATCAATGGTCAGGGGCTGATGTTTCATCCAATCACTGCTGGCTCAGTAACTAAATTCTAAACCACTGAGCACAGCACAGCTGAAAGGAATGGGATCAGATCCTGGTGAATTAAAGTAATGGGATCAGATCCCGGTGAATTAAAGGAATGGGATCAGATCCCAGTGAATTAAAGGAATGGGATCAGATCCCGGTGAATTAAAGGAATGGGATCAGATCCCAGTGAATTAAAGGAATGGGATCAGATCCCGGTGAATTAAAGGAATGGGATCAGATCCCGGTGAATTAAAGGATGTTACAGTTGGCACTTAAAAAAAAGACTGGGACAGGTTTTGTTCAAGCTGTAATGAGACAGAAGTGGAAATTCTGGACAAGCCTCCGACCGGTTTCAAGTCATCGTTGAATGTTCGGGGAGTGGCTGCTGGGACAGAGCTGGACTGGAGATCGTTGGAGACCGGGCTCCGAGGCAGCTGTTCAGATGGTGTCTGCAGAGTGGAAGTGCAAAATCAATGGCCTTGTAATGCACGTCCTTATCAGGGTCGGAGTGATCCCCTGGACTAGTTTCCATTACCGAAGCAGGGGGTCGGAGAGGAATTTCCCAGATTTATCTTTTCCTAAATTGGTCTGGGTTTTTAATCTGGTTTCTCGCCTCTCCCAGAGATCACATGCTCTGGGGTGGGGTGGGGAGTGGATATCTTGTGATGCACAGGCTGGATGGACCAGTGGGTCTTTTCCTGCCTGTCATTTTTTGTCTCTTTTAAGAGCAACATATTTCAACAACATAAATGTGAGAAATTTAACATCTGGAAATTAACATACTGTGTGTTTTGTGATTTGTGCACGGGTCATAGCAAGGAACAGAAAGGGGGAGAGATGAGTTCTCCGATGGGGAATTGCAGACTGGGGATTGTCCCTGGGCTCAGCTACTGACTGGGTGAACTCTTTGAGCCACACACCAGGAAGGGCCCAGAGACAATCCCCAGTCTGCACAAGCAAACCTACAAAAAGGGCAAGTAAAGGCTAACAGGCCCATCCAGTGGACATTATAACCTCGCACGCTGCTCTTAGTAACACTGTCTCGTGGAACAGACAAAGAAAGGTGGCCAATTCAGGAAAAACCTCTGGGCAATTGCTCTCCCGCTCCCTGAGGCTCCAGGAGACACATCACAATCTAAACTAACCACCAACTCCCTGTAACTGGCAATGTCCTCTCAGGAACTTGTCAAGTTCCCCTTTAAAGGACTGTAGTGACCCCACACTCCGCACATGTTGCGTACGTTTGTTCCACGGGGTGATGTCTCTGTGAGAACTCATAGAATCAAACAGCACAGGAGGCCATTCAGCCCATCCTGCCTGTGCTGGCTCTTTGAAAGAACTCTCCAATTATTCCCACTCCCCTTGCTCTTTCCCCATAGCCCTGCAAATGTTTCCTTTTCAAGTATTTATCCAATTCCCTTTTGAAAGTTACACTGGATGGAATTCTATCACGTGATCCCCAAAGTTCCAGTAAGTAAATCGCCAAATCCCAGGTCAGTAAAAGCTGAATTTGGCCGATTCAGTCACCAAAGAACCAGTGGCTCTTTCAAAATCCCTGGTCACAGCAAGGAACACCTCCAAAGTGTGACTAAACAAAAAGGTTGTGAATTGGTACAAAAAAGTACCGGGGGGAAGGGGTTGGGTGGTGGGGGGGGTGAAGAATTGAGAGTTGGGGAACAAGTCGAGACTGACATCCTCACCCAACCATGTATTCAGAGGCAGAGTTGTGTTTAGTGTTTCCAACTCTCCAGAATTGTCCTGCAGTCTCCAGGAATTAAAAATTAATCTCCTGGACACTGTTGTGAACAACCCAGGAAATAAATCATAGGGATATTAATAAAAGATGTGTTTCTAATCCATTTTCTTTGAACACTTTTGTTTATTAGTTATAAAAATATTGGAGACGGGGGAAAAAAGGCTGTTTGACCGGGCAGGGTATTTGGAGGCAGGAGGTCATGTGATGAAACCTCCAGGAATATGTCCAGCCAGAGTTGGTAACCCCAGTTGTGTGACTCGTGCCATTTATATATTATGACAAAATAAAATAAGAATAGTATGAATTGATAATTATGGGGAGCACAAAAACAAACATGGAGAATGTGAACGCAGTTCAATATTCACTGACTACCGAGGCACGAGTGGGTCTAAATAACAATTTAATGAACAGAAAGGCTGCACATTAATGGCACAGGAATTAACTTGGGATATAATGGGCCAGAATTTGCTGTCAAAATAATGTAAAGAATCTTACAACACCAGGTTATAGTCCAACAATTTTATTTGAAAATCACAAGCTTTCGGAGATTGTCTCCTTCGTCAGGTGAGTGTGGGATTCCTTGAACGTTTCGCATTTATATTCAGAGAACAATACCTGGTGATTACAGATAATCTTTCCAACTGCCCGTTGTCAAGGCAATCAAAGTGTTCAGACAGAGAGGTGTTACCTACAGGACCACCGAATACACAAACGGCCAGAACAAAAGACAGAGAGGGAGAAACATCCGAAAGGAAGAGAAAGACAGAGAATGACCCGTTGTATTAAAAACAGATAACTTTTATTCGCTGGTGGGGTTACGTGTTCATGTCACGCTACACGTGGTACAGCAACTTCAGGCGAGGGGCAGTTACGCGGTTAAACGCGGAAATCCAGAAGTTGCTGTCCGAGATGCGCTGCTCCTCCGTTAGCTTCGCGAAAACGGCATCTCGGTGTCTGCCTCACCTTTGAAATGCATCGAATGGCGTGAAGTTGCTGTATTTGTGCGGTAAATATGAACTAAACGCGCAACAGAGAGTTAAGTGAAGTTATTTCAAGTCTGAGTACCCTTTTAACAATGTGATAATTGTTAATTACTGCCAATCAACCTCTCTGGCACTGAAAATTAACTATTACAAGTGTGACGTCTCATTCCTTCATGTTTTAATTGTTGGTGGAGATTTAAAACATTTTAAATTTAAAAGTAAAACTTTTTAAAAAACTTTTCCTTTCTGTCTCTTTTTTCTCTCTCTCTTAATCCAATCGTTCTGTCTGTCTCTTTATTTGTCTTTCTGTACCTGATTTGATATTAAATCCACCCACTCTAATTTACACTTCCTTCTCAGTCTTTCTGTTTATTTCTCAACCCTTCACTCTGATTGGTTAAGGAGATACCCAGTTTCTTGCCCTGTTCACTCAGGTCCTAGATTCCCTGTTTCCCTCACTGTGACCTTATCACCTTGCACTTTCAGCAACTTGCCACGCAAAAAATTTAAAAACTTGAAACTACCATGGCTCTCAAACTCTCATTACATCGAGTTACATCGAATTACATCCAGTCTACAGCCCAGAAACAGGCCATTCGGCCCAACAGGTCCATGCTGGTGTTTATGCTCCACATGAGCCTCCTCCCTCCCTACTTCATCTCACCCGATCAACATCTCCTTCTATTCCTTTCTTCCCCTTAAATGTATCGATACTTTTCACCACATGATTTGCTAAAAATCAATTGGGTTTTCTTTCAATCACAGATGTTAAAGTTACAACCAATCAGTGCAGTGTTAACCCTTCCGTACCCAGAAGATTGAAGAACTCTCATTTTCAATAGGAATTGAGAAATGTGTTTTTGGGGCCACCTTCTCAGGTCTAGTTAAAGAATTTGCCCCAAGGCCCTTCAGAGAGGAGGAAGAGATGCCAAATAGTAACAGAAACAATTGATCCCAATACCACCACCTTCACTGGACAGCTCCTCGAACTGGAACCTTCAATCCACCTCCTCAACAGCTATCAATCCCTCCGACAGTGCAGCGCTCCCTCAGTACTGACCCTCCGACAGTGCGGCGCTCCCTCAGTACTGACCCTCCGACAGTGCGGCGCTCCCTCAGTACTGACCCTCCGACAGTGCGGCGCTCCCTCAGTACTGACCCTCCGACAGTGCGGCGCTCCCTCAGTACTGACCCTCCGACAGTGCGGCGCTCCCTCAGTACTGACCCTCCGACAGTGCGGCGCTCCCTCAGTACTGACCCTCCGACAGTGCGGCGCTCCCTCAGTACCGACCCTCCGACAGTGCGGCGCTCCCTCAGTACTGACCCTCCGACAGTGCGGCGCTCCCTCAGTACTGACCCTCCGACAGTGCGGCGCTCCCTCAGTACTGACCCTCCGACAATGCAGCGCTCCCTCAGTACTGACCCTCCGACAGTGCAGCGCTCCCTCAGTACTGACCCTCCGACAGTGCGGCGCTCCCTCAGTACTGACCCTCCGACAATGCAGCGCTCCCTCAGCACTGACCCTCCGACAGTGCGGCGCTCCCTCAGCACTGAGTGTCGGCCTGGATTTTGTGCTCAAGTCTCTGGAGTGGGACTTGAACCCACGACCTTCTGACTCAGAGGCGAGAGTGCTTCCCACTGACACGGTGGAGCAAATAACAATGATTCAAAAAAAGATAAAATCCTTTCCACGGGTATTTGAATAAATCTTTTTAATAACAGTAAATTTAAATGCGTTACACAGTTGGGGAGGGGGTGGAAGGTCACAGAGTATTGGAGACGAGTCGTCTATCGTGGGGTCACAGAGGGTGCGGTGCAGTCACTGACGTCCCGTTTGGAGCCTGCAGGGAGTGGGCTCGACTAATCCGTGTACGATGGCCCAGCGTCAAAGTACGAGTGGTGGAAGTTCAGACGGTCCTGGAAGGTGACGAGGTTTCCAGGACCAGTGACCAGGGATTTCTCCGTTCCCACGTTTAATCCGTGGTTCCTGTACATTCCGCATTTACTTAAATGATTGGAAAGCTTCTGGGATATTGCATGGTAGCTGGTCTGGAAAGCAAGAGATCAGCAGGGATGAGTTTGAGTTTGGCAGTGGGGGAAACACACCCCTTCCACCCTCCCCGACTCTGAACAGCTGCGATCGCTCGTCGCCGACACACAAATCCCCCTTCGCCCCAGATTCCCCATCGACGGTCCCACTATTAGCTTCTGAGGGAAAGTTCGGGGTTATCCCCTTTGGAAAAGAGTTGACTCCGAGGAGAAATAATTGAAGACTATTCCGAGATTCCAGAGGGGAGTATTGACAAAACGGAGTTGGGTCGATGGGGTTGAGGGATACGGTGAGGAGGCGTCCTGAACTCGATTGGCCGTATCCTGACATGCACTGAGCCCCATTTGCCTGTCACTCCTGCCCTCACTGACCGACACCTGCTCCCAGTCCCCCAACACAAACAACTTAAAACCTTTCTCCTCATCTTCAGATCCCTCCTTGCCCGACCCAGTCTTTGGGAGCTCCTTTCCCCCTCGTATCACGTCTGGTCCTCCGCCTGGCTCTCTGTGTCTCCTGGCCCCTCGAACCCACTCTCTGGAACCTCTTCACCATCGAAAAAACCAACTCTTTGACCAGGTTTTCCACAGTCAAGAGCCCGGGAGGCATTGACACCCCCCCCACCCCTCGATCTACCTTGCCTCCTCGGCTGGGATGCTCTGCGCCCGTCACTCGCTGTGGGTCCACCCAGGGGCTGTGGGGGGAGAGGGGAGGGGCGAGGGGAGGATAGGGGCCAATACTGGGACCTGAATCAGTTCTGCTCCCTGCACCTAGTGTCAGCGCCAACTCTTAAATCCCGATTGGGAACATTTAATTATGTTTCAGGGCACCATGTCCAGCAGGAGAAGGTGGTGATTGGCCAGACCGAGGCCCTCCATCACCCACTCTTCACCAACCCCTCCCACCTCCAGATTCTGCCGACGCTGCTGCAAGAAACACCCGGTGTCATCTGACACCTTCCCTCGACTGTGGATGTGGCGACTTGTGGACTTGAATCTACACCGTGCCACGTCACACTGAAGCCCCTCACTGGGGTACGGGTCCCACAGACACTGACTCTCACTGGGGTACGGGTCCCACAGACACTGACTCTCACTGGGGTACGGGTCCCACAGACACTGACTCTCACTGGGGTACGGGTCCCACAGACACTGACTCTCACTGGGGTACGGGTCCCACAGACACTGACTCTCACTGGGGTACGGGTCCCACAGACACTGACTCTCACTGGGGTACGGGTCCCACAGACACTGACTCTCACTGGGGTACGGGTCCCACAGACACCGACTCTCACTGGGGTACGGGTTCCACAGACACCGACTCTCACTGGGGTACGGGTTCCACAGACACCGACTCTCACTGGGGTACGGGTTCCATGGGCACTGACTCTCACTGGGGTATGGGTTCCACAGACACTGACTCTCACTGGGGTACGGGTTCCACAGACACTGACTCTCACTGGGGTACAGGTCCCACAGACACTGACTCTCACTGGAGTACGGGTCCCACAGACACTGACTCTCACTGGGGTACGGGTCCCACAGACACTGACTCTCACTGGGGTACGGGTCCCACAGACACTGACTCTCACTGGGGTACGGGTCCCACAGACACCGACTCTCACTGGGGTACGGGTTCCACAGACACCGACTCTCACTGGGGTACGGGTTCCATGGGCACTGACTCTCACTGGGGTACGGGTCCCACAGACACTGACTCTCACTGGGGTACGGGTTCCATGGGCACTGACTCTCACTGGGGTACGGGTTCCACAGACACTGACTCTCACTGGGGTACGGGTCCCACAGACACTGACTCTCACTGGGGTACGGGTCCCACAGACACTGACTCTCACTGGGGTACGGGTTCCACAGACACCGACTCTCACTGGGGTACAGGTCCCACGGACACTGACTCTCACTGGGGTACGGGTCCCACAGACACTGACTCTCACTGGGGTACGGGTCCCACAGACACTGACTCTCACTGGGGTACGGGTTCCACAGACACCGACTCTCACTGGGGTACGGGTCCCACAGACACTGACTCTCACTGGGGTACGGGTCCCACAGACACTGACTCTCACTGGGGTACGGGTTCCGCCAGAGGTGGACAGAGCGTACCAACAGGCTATTCTACCACTGATGGGCATCGCAGTTTGGTAAAATTCCTGGTTAAACCCACTGATTTTAGGAAGTGATCATTCTTACCGGCATTTCATGGACAGTTGGCGAATCACTCCCGTATGTCTGATTGGTTGTCCTGTATATTGGATTAATCTTCAGAGATCTGAGGATTGTCAGACAAAACAATGCAAACTGCACTGATAAAACATATAGACGTACATTTATAGAGACATTATTGTACGTATTATTTAGAAACTTGAGAGTCACAATGGTAAGTGCAAAGCCATTCGGCCCATCTAACACACCCTTCCATGACCCCCCCCCGTCAACAGTGCATATTTGCCCCATGAATGACCCGAGTTTCTGCTCCCACTCCAGTCCATTCCAGGTGTTCATCAGTCTGTGTGAAGAACATAGGAACAGGAGGAGGCCATTCAGCCCCTTGAGCCTGTGCCACCCGTTCATTAGATTGTGGCTGATCTGAACCTCAGCTGCATTTTCCCGCCTTTGCTCAGAGTCCCCTGATACCCAACAAAAATCTATCGATCTCAGTCTTGAAAGCTCCAATTGACCCCCAGCCTCAACAGCCTTTTGGGGGAGAGAGTTCCAGATTTCCACTCCCCTTTGTGTGATGAAGTGCTTCCTGACATCACCCCTGAACGGCCTGGCTCTAATTTTAAGGTTCTGCCCCCTTGTTCTGGACTCCCCCCACCAGAGGAAATAGTTTCTCTCTATCTACCCTTTTTTTATTTGTTCATGGGATGTGGGCGTCGCTGGCGAGGCCGCCATTTATTGCCCATCCCTAATTGCCCTTGAGAAGGTGGTGGTGAGCCGCCTTCTTGAACCGCTGCAGTCCGTGTGGTGACGGTTCTCCCACAGTGCTGTTAGGAAGGGAGTTCCAGGATTTTGACCCAGCGACGATGAAGGAACGGCGATATATTTCCAAGTCGGGATGGTGTGTGACTTGGAGGGGAACGTGCAGGTGGTGTTGTTGCCATGACATCACCCTACAAATCCTTTATCATTTTAAACACCTCGATTAGATCACCCCTTAATCTTCCATACTCGAGGGAATACAAGCCCAGTCTGTGCAACCTGTCCTTGTAATTTAACCCTTTTAGCCCCGGTATCATTCTGGTGAATCTGCGCTGTCCCCCGTCCAAGGCCGATATATCCTTTCTCATATCTATCCTGAACTTTCCTTTCCCACTTTGTAACTGAGTCTCCTTATCTTTAATGTGAAATATCGACACAATCCCAGAGACCCCCTACAAATATCGACAGTCCCAGGGACCCCCTACAAATATCGACAGTCCCAGGGACCCCCTACAAATATCGACAGTCCCAGGGACCCCCTACAAATATCGACAGTCCCAGAGACCCCCTACAAATATCGACAGTCCCAGAGACCTCCTACAAATATCGACAGTCCCAGGGACCCCCTACAAATATCGACACAATCCCAGAGACCCCCTACAAATATCGACAGTCCCAGAGACCTCCTACAAATATCGACAGTCCCAGAGACCCCCTACAAATATCGACAGTCCCAGAGACCCCCTACAAATATCGACAGTCCCAGAGACCTCCTACAAATATCGACAGTCCCAGGGACCCCCTACAAATATCGACACAATCCCAGAGACCCCCTACAAATATCGACAGTCCCAGAGACCTCCTACAAATATCGACAGTCCCAGGGACCCCCTACAAATATCGACAGTCCCAGGGACCCCCTACAAATATCGACAGTCCCAGAGACCCCCTACAAATATCGACAGTCCCAGAGACCCCCTACAAATATCGACACAATCCCAGAGACCCCCTACAAATATCGACTGTCCCAGGGACCCCCTACAAATATCGACAGTCCCAGGGACCCCCTACAAATATCGACAGTCCCAGAGACCCCCTACAAATATCGACAGTCCCAGAGACCCCCTACAAATATCGACAGTCCCAGGGACCCCCTACAAATATCGACTGTCCCGGGGACCCCCTACAAATATCGACAGTCCCAGGGACCCCCTACAAATATCGACAGTCCCAGGGACCCCCTACAAATATCGACACAATCCCAGAGACCCCCTACAAATATCGACTGTCCCGGGGACCCCCTACAAATATCGACACAATCCCAGAGACCCCCTACAAATATCGACAGTCCCAGGGACCCCCTACAAATATCGACTGTCCCAGGGATCCCCTACAAATATCGACTGTCCCGGGGACCCCCTACAAATATCGACTGTCCCGGGGACCCCCTACAAATATCGACTGTCCCAGGGACCCCCTACAAATATCGACTGTCCCGGGGACCCCCTACAAATATCGACAGAGTCTCAGGAACATTCCCTTACCTTCCAAAAGCACAGCAGCAGTTCTCCAAAGGGAAACTGACTCCCTGTACAGTAAATGTGCTTTATACAGCAACAGAAATGACAATAATTTTCAGGAAAATGCAGAGATCTGATGATCTAACACAGGCTGTAATCCCTGAGATCTCCCGAGATTGAGGATCCAGTTTGAAACCCTGCACCTGACCCAGTCTGTTCCATGTGCTGGATCACTGTGTGAAAAGCTACTTCCTGTCAAATTATTCTCTGGATCCCAACTGCCTGGATCCAACTCTCCAGTCCCATTCCCTGCCTCTCATTCCCTTTCCCCAGTTTGCCCCTGTGCCATTGTCCTGTGGTCACGGTTCAGTTTGAAGCAGAGTTCTGCATCCAGCGTTTCCATTCCCCTTACCACCTGCTCTCCCTCTGTGAGGTTCCCCCTCAGATGCCTCCTTTCAAGGCTGAGAAGCCCACCTCTCTCCTCATCGCTCAGTCCCTCTGATGCTGGGGATCAGCAATGAGTGACAGGGTCTGTGCTCAGCACTATAAACATAGAACTACATAGAATGTACAGCACAGAAACAGGCCATTCGGCCCAAATGGTCTATCCCGGTGTTTATGCTCCACACGAGCCTCCCCCCTCCCTACTTCATCTCACCCTATCAGCATATCCTTCTATTCCTTTCTCCCTCATGTGTTTATCCAGCTTCCCCTTAAATGTATCTACACTATTCACCTCAACTACTCCTTGTGGGAGCGAGTTCCACATTCTCACCACTCTCTGGGTAAAGAAGTTTCTCCTGAATTCCCTATTGGATTTATTAGTGACTATCTTATATTTATGACCCCTAGTTCTGGTCTCTCCCACAAGTGGAAACATCTTCTCTACATCTACCCTATCAAACCCCTTCTTAATTTTAAGTCCTCTATCAGGTCACCCCTCAGCCTTCTCTTTTCTAAAGAAAAGAGCCCCAGCCTGTTCAATCTTTCCTGATAGTTATAATCCCTCAGTTCTGGTATCATCCTTCTAAATCTTTTTTGTACCTTCTCCAGTGCCTCGATATCCTTTTTATAATATGGGGACCAGAACGGTTCACGATACTCCAAGTGTGGTCTAACCAAGGTTTTATACAAGTTTACCATAATTTCTCTGCTTTTCAATTCTATCCCTCTAGTAATGAACCCCAGTGTTTGATTTGCCTTTTTATGGTCTTATTAACCTGCGTCGCTACTTTTAGTGATTTGTGTATCTGTACCCCCAGATCCCTCTGCTCCTCTATCCCATTTATTCTCTTATTATCCAAGCAGTGTGTGGCCTCCTTATTCTTCCTGCCAAAATGCACCACCTCACACTTATCTATATTGAAATTCATTTGCCAATTACACGCCCATTCTGTGTGTGACATGACATCCTATAGTTTATATTTGCAGAGTTCCATAGTAGGTGAATAAATGGCCCTTCTGCACCCCATTCCCCAATCCCCGAATCCCAATCCCTGGATCCCAATCCCCGGATCCCATTCCCTGGATCACTTTACCTGGATGCCATTCCCCGGATCCCAATCCCCGGATCCCATTCCCCGGATCACTTTACCTGGATCCCATTCCCCGGATCCCAATCCCTGGATCACTTTACCTGGATCCCATTCCCCGGATCCCAATCCCTGGATCACTTTACCTGGATCCCAATCCCCGGATCCCATTCCCCGGATCCCTCCCCCGGATCCCATTCCCCCGGATCCCATTCCCCGGATCCCAATCCCCGGATCCCAATCCCCGGATCCCATTCCCTGGATCCCAATCCCCGGATCCCAATCCCCGGATCCCATTCCCCGGATCCCTCCCCCGGATCCCATTCCCCCGGATCCCATTCCCCGGATCCCTCCCCCGGATCCCAATCCCCGGATCCCTCCCCCGGATCCCATTCCCCGGATCCCACCCCCGGATCCCATTCCCCGGATCCCTCCCCCGGATCCCAATCCCCGGGACCCCATTCCCCGGATCCCTCCCCCGGATCCCATTCCCCGGATCCCTATCCCCGGATCCCATTCCCCGGATCCCAATCCCCGGATCCCTCCCCCGGATCCCATTCCCCGGATCCCTCCCCCGGATCCCAATCCCCGGATCCCACCCCCGGATCCCATTCCCCGGATCCCTCCCCCGGATCCCAATCCCCGGATCCCTCCCCCGGACCCCATTCCCCGGATCCCTCCCCCGGATCCCATTCCCCGGATCCCTCCCCCGGATCCCAATCCCCGGATCCCATTCCCCGGATCCCAATCCCTGGATCCCAATCCCTGGATCCCAATCCCTGAATCCCAATCCCTGGATCCCACCCCCGGATCCCAATCCCCGGATCCCTCCCCCGGACCCCATTCCCCGGATCCCTCCCCCGGATCCCAATCCCCGGATCCCATTCCCCGGATCCCTCCCCCGGACCCCATTCCCCGGATCCCTCCCCCGGATCCCAATCCCCGGATCCCATTCCCCGGATCCCAATCCCCGGATCCCAATCCCCGGATCCCAATCCCCGAATCCCAATCCCCGGATCCCACCCCCGGATCCCATTCCCCGGATCCCTCCCCCGGATCCCAATCCCCGGATCCCATTCCCCGGATCCCAATCCCCGGATCCCAATCCCTGGATCCCAATCCCTGAATCCCAATCCCCGGATCCCTCCCCCGGACCCCATTCCCCGGATCCCTCCCCCGGATCCCATTCCCCGGATCCCTCCCCCGGATCCCATTCCCCGGATCCCAATCCCCGGATCCCTCCCCCGGACCCCATTCCCCGGATCCCTCCCCCGGACCCCATTCCCCGGATCCCTCCCCCGGATCCCAATCCCCGGATCCCAATCCCCGGATCCCTCCCCCGGTACCTGTATCCTTTGAAGCAGTCCGGGTGCTCGAACCTCTCGGGGACGCCCGGATGCACCCGGTAGTATTGGCTGGTGCGGGCGGGGGCCGGGGGGGAAGTCAGGTCCAGGTCCGGGCAGGGGATCGGGGCGGGGGTGGGGGTCGGGTCCCGGGCGGGGGTGGGGGTCGGGCAGGGGATGGGGTCCCGGGGCCGGGCGGGGGTCGGGGTCGGGCCCCGGGCGGGGGTCGGGGTCGGGCCGGGCTCCGGGAGTCGGACTCTCGGTTCCTTCACTCGGCAAAGCGCCATGGCGGGAGGGGCGGGGCCGCGTCTGTAACAAACTGACGGTTACCAGGCAACGGCCCGTGACATCACCCACACCGGAAGTGCCTCATTCACCAATGGGAGCGCCTGAAGGATGGTCACCTGACTCTCCCCGGGGCGGGGTCAGTGCCGGGCGCGGGAACAAATTCATCATCGCGGGCCCGGGGATCCCGAGAGCTGAAAGTTCGATACCCGCCCGGGGGAGAGAGAGGGGGAATGGAGGGATGGAGGGGAGGGGGAATGGAGGGGTGGAGGAGGGGAGTGGGAATGGAGGGGAGGGGGAATGGAGGGATGGAGGGGAGGGGGAATGGAGGGGAGGGGGAATGGAGGGGAGGGGGAATGGAGGGATGGAGGGGGAATGGAGGGATGGAGGAGAGGAGGGATGGAGGGGAGGGGGGATGGAGGGGAGGGGGGATGGAGGAGAGGGGGAATGGAGGGATGAGGGCGATGGAGGGATGAGGGTGGTGGAGGGATGGAGGAGAGGGGGGATGGAGGAGAGGGAGAATGGAGGAGGGGAGGGGGAATGGAGGAGAGGAGGGATGGAGGAGACAGGGAATGGAGGGATGGAGGAGACAGGGAATGGAGGGATGGAGGAGAGGGGGAGGGGGTATGGAGGGATGGAGGAGAGGGGGAGGGGGTATGGAGGAGAGGGGGAGGGGGGATGGAGGAGAGGAGGGATGGAGGAGAGGGGGAATGGAGGAGAGGGGGGAGGGGGAATGGAGGAGAGGGGGGAGGGGGAATGGAGGAGAGGAGGGATTGAGGAGAGGGGGGATGGAGGAGAGGAGGAATGGAGGAGAGGGGGGAGGGGGAATGGAGGAGAGGGGGAATGGAGGAGAGGAGGGATGCAGGAGAGGGGGAATGGAGGGATGAGGGCGGTGGAGGGATGGAGGAGAGGGGGGATGGAGGGGTGGAGGAGGGGAGTGGGAATGGAGGAGTGGAGGGATGGAGGAGAGGAGGGATGGAGGAGAGGGGGAATGGAGGAGAGGAGGGATGGAGGAGAGGGGGGATGGAGGAGAGGGGGAATGGAGGGATGGAGGAGAGGGGGAATGGAGGGGAGGGGGATGGAGGGATGAGGGCGGTGGAGGGATGGAGGAGAGGGGGAATGGAGGAATGGAGGAGGGGGAGGGGGAATGGAGGAGAGGGGGAGGGGGAATGGAGGAGAGGGAGAGGGGGAATGGAGGAGAGGAGGGATGGAGGAGAGGGGGAATGGAGGGATGAGGGCGGTGGAGGGATGGAGGAGAGGGGGGATGGAGGAGAGGGAGAATGGAGGGGTGGAGGAGGGGAGTGGGAATGGAGGGATGGAGGAGAGGGGGAATGGAGGAGAGGGGGGATGGAGGAGAGGGGGGATGGAGGAGAGGAGGGATGGAGGAGAGGAGGAATGGAGGAGAGGGGGGATGGAGGAGAGGAGGAATGGAGGGATGAGGGCGGTGGAGGGATGAGGGCGGGGAAGGGAGTCTCCATATCACCCTCATGAACAGGGAGGGTTTGCGATCAATCTGTTCTCCAGTGGAATCTGACCACAGAAAGATCGTTACAAAAACCAGGCAGCAATCACAATCCCTCGATGATGCCTCAAATCGGGGTGCTCAAGAGAACATGACTCTCCTCTCCCCCTCTCTTCCCCCTCCCTAGAGTTCTTCTAAACTCTGCCCCATCTTGAGTTTAGAAGAATGAGAGTTCATCTCATCGAAACATATAAAATTCTAACAGGACGAGACAGACTAGATGCAGGGAGGATGTTCCCGATGGCTGGGGAGTCCAGAACCAGGGGTCACAGTCTCAGGATATGGGGTATGCCATTTAGAACCGAAATGAGGAGAAATTTCTTCACTCAGAGGGTGGTGAACCTGTGGAATTCTCTACCACAGAAGGCAGTGGAGGCCAAGTCATTAGATGTATTCAAGAAGGAGATAGATATATTTCTTAATGCTAAAGGGATCAAGGGATATGGGGAAAAAGAGGGAACAGGGTACAGAGTTAGACGATCAGCCACGATCATTTTGAACTAGCTGCTCCTCTAGCCAAGCTGTTCCAGTACAGCTACAACACTGGCATCTACCCGACAATATGGAAAATTGCCCAGGTATGGCCTGTCCACAAACAGCAGGACAAATCCAATCCGGCCAATTACCACCCCATGAGCCTACTGTCAATCATTAGCAAAGTGATGGAAGGTGTTGTCGACAGTGCTATCAAGCAGCACTTACCCCACCAATAACCTGCTGACCGATGCTCAGTTTGGGTTCCGCCAGGACCACTCGGCTCCAGACCTCATTACAGCTTTGGTCCAAACATGGACAAAAGAGCTGAATTCCAGAGGTGAGGTGAGAGTGACTGCCCTTGACATCCAGGCAGCATTTGACCGAGTGTGGCACCAAGGAGCCCCAGTAAAATTGAAGTCAATGGGAATCAGGGGAAATCTCTCCAGTGGCTGGAGTCATACCCAGCACAAAGGAAGATGGTAGTGGTTGTTGGAGGCCAATCATCTCAGCCCCAGGACATTGCTGCAGGAATTCCTCAGGGCAGTGTCCTAGGCCCAACCATCTTCAGCTGCTTCATCAATGACCTACCCTCTATCATAAGGTCAGAAATGGGGATGTTTGCTGATGATTGCACAGTGTTCAGTTCCATTTGCAACCCCTCAAATAATGAAGCAGTCCGTGCCCGCATGCAGCAAGACCTGGACAACATCCAGGCTTGGGCTCATAAGTGGCAAGTAACATTCGCGCCAGATAAGTGCCAGGCAATGACCATCTCCAACAAGAGAGAGTCTAACCACCTCCCCTTGACATTCAACGGCATTACCATCGCCGAATCCCCCACCATCAACATCCTAGGGGTCACCATTGACCAGAAATTAACTGGACCAGCCACATAAATACTGTGGCTACGAGAGCAGGTCAGAGGCTGGGTATTCTGCGGCGAGTGACTCACCTCCTGACTCCCCAAAGCCTTTCCACCATCTACAAGGCACAAGTCAGGAGTGTGATAGAATACTCTCCACTTGCCTGGATGAGTGCAGCTCCAACAACACTCAAGAAGCTCGACACCATCCAAGATAAAGCAGCCCGCTTGATTGGCACCCCATCCACCACCCTAAACATTCACTCCCTTCACCACCGGCGCACTGTGGCTGCAGTGTGTACCATCCACAGGATGCACTGCAGCAACTTGCCAAGGCTTCTTCGACAGCACCTCCCAAACCCGCGACCTCTACCACCTAGAAGGACAAGGGCAGCAGGCACATGGGAACAACACCACCTGCACGTTCCCCTCCAAGTCACACACCATCCCGACTTGGAAATATATCGCCGTTCCTTCATTGTCGCTGGGTCAAAATCCTGGAACTCCCTTCCTACCAGCACTGTGGGAGAACCGTCACCACACGGACTGCAGCGGTTCAAGAAGGCGGCTCACCACCACCTTCTCAAGGGCAATTAGGGATGGGCAATAAATGCCGGCCTCGCCAGCGACGCCCACATCCCATGAACGAATAAAAAAAAGGCCCGGAGGGCTGAATGGCCTACTCTTGCTCCTATTTTATATGTTTCCATGTTTCTATCTTCCCCACTCTCCCCCTGTCCCTCCTCACCCTCTCCCACATCCTCCATACCCCTTCCCCATGGCTGCTGAGTCTGACCCCACTGAACAGCAGAGGGGCACCTCCTCGGCTGCAAACTCTGCCCTCAGTTCATGCAAAAAGGGCGTTGAATGCTGGTCACTGGTCACTGGTCGCTGGTCACTGGTCCCCAGTCACTGGTCGCTGGTCACTGGTCCCCAGTCACCGGTCAATGGTCGCTGGTCACTGGTCCCCAGTCACTGGTCACTGGTCCCCAGTCACCGGTCAATGGTCGCTGGTCACTGGTCCCCTGTCACTGGTCACTGGTCCTTCGATGCCATTTTCTCTGCTATTTCCATATCCATTACTGACCAGATTGAATTTTACTTTGTTTCCTTGTCAGTAATTTCTCTAAAATCAGCACAGGGCGATTGCAGAATTTCTCAATAAACTCGGGTGAAGCAATGTGACCAGAATCCCCAATAACACACTGCCTATTGCAGCATTACACATCAGCAGAGCATGCCCTAAATACCCCAACATTTCACAACATCACTTTTTAGTAATTGTGTTTGCAATTTTTTATTCCCAGAAACTGTCAACTCTCTGATTTTTTTCTATGCATGGGACAGTGTAGAGGGAGCTTTACTGTGTATCTAACCCGTGCTGTACCTGCCCTGGGAGTGTTTGATGGGACAGTGTAAAGGGAGCTTTAATCTGTATCTAACCCTGTACCTGCCCTGGGAGTGTTTGATGGGACAGTGTAGAGGGAGCTTTACTCTGTATCTAACTCGTGCTGTACCTGCCCTGGGAGTGTTTGATGGGACAGTGTAAAGGGAGCTTTACTCTGTATCTAACCCGTGCTGTACCTGCCCTGGGAGTGTTTGATGGGACAGTGTAGAGGGAGCTTTACTCTGTATCTAACCCGTGCTGTACCTGCCCTGGGAGTGTTTGATGGGACGGTGTAGAGGGAGCTTTTCTCTGTATCTAACCGTGTACCTGCTCTGGGAGTGTTTGATTGGACAGTGTAGAGGGAGCTTTAGTCTGAATCTAACCCGCGCTGCACCTGCCCTGGGAGTGTTTGATGGGACAGTGTAGAGGGAGCTTTTCTCTGTATCTAACCCTGTACCTGCCCTGGGAGTGTTTGATGGGACAGTGTAGAGGGAGCTTTACTCTGTATCTAACCCTGTACCTGCCCTGGGAGTGTTTGATGGGACAGTGTAGAGGGAGCTTTACTCTGTATCTAACCCGTGCTGTACCTGCCCTGGGAGTGTTTGATTGGACAGTATAGAGAGAGATTTACTCTGTGCCCAGCGTTTGGATGAAGTCCTGGGTGGGTAGGCGGAGCCTCAGAAGGAATCTGGACCTTCTGGAGAAAGGGACGGAATTTTCGAAGGTAAATATCACCAGCACAGGCCCAGTGAGCTGTCGAACGTCACGGCCACGGAAAGTTACGAGCAGGATCTCAATCTTTGCAGAGATCTCAATCGGAGCAAAATTAGGCATTCCATAATTGTCCTGGGTTAGTTTGGAGTGGGGAGCGGGGGGGCATGGATTAAATTAGCCAGAGCTCCAATTTCTTATGTTTATCCAGAGAGTTGCTCTGAGTTGTGGATATTGGGTCAGGATAGGATTGTGCTCGGGTGTGATGCACCCCAATTGTGAATAGCGCGTGAACCCTCACTATGTGGATTGATATATTCGCACTTGGTTCTAATGCTAAGAGGAGCTGAGAGATGAGATCTCCAGGAGAGGACAGAAGTGTCAGGGTGGGAGTGGAATCCACGAAAGCTTTTAAAAGGAAAGTGGATAAACATTCGTCAAAGAAATATTTAAAATCGTACAGTTAACGGTGAAGGGAGTGGGACCAAGGGGATTGCTCTTTCAGAGAACTGGGACAAGCATTCTGGGCCGACTGGAGAACGGGCAAGGAAATGGGACTAAGAAACAGGAGGAGGCCATTCAGCCCCTCGAGTCTGTTCCACCATTCAATTAGATCATGGATGATCTGTACCTCAACCCCATTTTCCCGCCTTTGCTCCAAATCCCCCGATACCCCAACCCAACAAAAATCTCTCAATCTCAGTCTTAAAAGCTCCAATTGACCCCCAGCATCCACAGCCTTTTTGGGGGAGAGAGTTCCAGATTCCCACTCCCCTTTGTGTGATGAAGTGCTTCCTGACATCACCCCTGAACGGCCCGGCTCTAATTTTAAGGTTCTGCCCCCTTGTTCTGGACTCCCCCCACCAGAGGAAATAGTTTCTCTCTATCGACCCTATCGAATGCCTTTAACATTTTAAACACCTCAATTAGATCACTCCTCAACCTTCTAAACTCAAGGGAATACAAGCCTAATCAATGCAACCTGTCCTCGTAATTTAACCCTTTAAGCCCCGGTATCCAGGGGATTAACTCTTTCAAAGATTGTCGGCATTGTAAGCAGTGTAGATGAAAACATAAAATTACAAAGCGATATTGATAGATTAGGTGAATGGGCAAAACTGTGGCAAATGGAATTCAATGTAGACAAATGTGAGGTCATCCACTTTGGATCAAAAAAGGATAGAACAGGGTACTTTCTAAATGGTAAAAAGTTAAAAACAGTGGATGTCCAAAGGGACTTAGGGGTTCAGGTACATAGATCTTTGAAGTGTCACGAACAGGTGCAGAAAATAATCAAGAAGACTAATGGAATGTTGGCCTTCATATCTAGAGGACTGGAGTACAAGGGGGCAGAAGTTATGCTACAGCTATACAAAACCCTGGTTAGACCGCACCTGGAGTACTGTGAGCAGTTCTGGGCACCGCACCTTCAGAAGGACATATTGGCCTTGGAGGGAGTGCAGCGTAGGTTTACTAGAATGATACCTGGACTTCAAGGGTTAAGTTACGAGGAGAGATTACACAAATTGGGGTTGTATTCTCTCGAGTTTCAAAGGTTAAGGGGTGATCTGATCGAAGTTTATAAGATATTAAGGGGAACGGATAGGGTGGATAGAGAGAAACTATTTCCGCTGGTTGGGGATTCTAGGAGTAGGGGGCACAGTCTAAAAATTAGAGCCAGACCTTTCAGGAGTGAGATTAGAAAACATTTCTACACACAAAGGGTGGTAGAAGTTTGGAACTCTCTTCCGCAAACGGCAATTGATACTAGCTCAATTGTTAAATTTAAATGTGAGATAGATAGCTTTTTGGCAACCAAAGGTATTAAGGCAGGTATATGGAGTTAGATCACAGATCAGCCATGATCTTATCAAATGGGGGATCAGGCACGAGGGGCTGAATGGCCTCCTCCTGCGGTGTAAAAAAATCTGTGATTCCAGGAGTTAACAAGTTCCCACCTGTGGCCTGTTGGAGGAAATCTCATTTTCCACCGCACGATTTTTTGGAGATTTCACTCGAGGGTTCAGTGTTTTCACTTCCTCATGGTGCGGAGGTATTGAGACACTGTCCAGGGTCAGTGCTAACAACCAGAATCACATTTTGCAAAAATTCCACGGCAGCCAGTTCCGCAGCTGATTTTCAAGATGAGTAATTTCTGTAAACTGACGAAACTCCTTGAAGAGGAAATTAAGAGAGAAACCAGACAGAATAAAAGTGGATTGGTCGATAGAGCAAAGACTTCACTCCATCCCAAGATGAGGAACTCACTGCTAAAGGTCCCGACTCCTCATCAGTACAGCACCTTCCGAGACATCATTAACCAGCAGGAGACGCAAACAGGGTAAGAAGTAGGAACCTCCTTTTTAAACCTGAATTCTATATATTTGAACCAAAGCGTTTCAGGACAAAAAAAAAGTTTTAAAAAAAAATATCTGGCGATAGTTTGTAGCTCAGAGTTTGTCGGACATTAACTGTGAACCTTTCTCTTTCGTTCTGGGGATGTGGGTGTCGCTGGCGAGGCCGGCATTTATTGCCCGTCCCCGAGTTGCCCTGAGAAGGTGGTGATTAGCCGCCGCCTTCTTGACTCGCTGGTAGCGGGTTTGGTACAACTGAGTGTCCACTTCAGAGGGCAGTTGGTGTGGGGACTGGAGTCACGTATAGGCCCAGACCGGGTAAGGACGGCGGGTTTCCTTCCCTAAAGGACATTAATGAACCAGTTGGGTTTTTACGACAATCCGACAGCTTCACGGTCACTTTCACTGATCCCAGCTTTTTATTTCCAGATTTTTTAAGAACTAAATTTAAATTCTCAAACTACCCACGGTGGGATTTGAACCGACGTTGCTAGTCTATTA
Source organism: Heptranchias perlo (assembly GCF_035084215.1). Classification (NCBI taxonomy): domain Eukaryota; kingdom Metazoa; phylum Chordata; class Chondrichthyes; order Hexanchiformes; family Hexanchidae; genus Heptranchias; species Heptranchias perlo. Next base: position 35,762,829 of record NC_090355.1, on the reverse strand, counting down.
ACATAATCACTAAACCACCGTACTGAGCCTGTTTATTTGGATGTATTAAATGCCAGGGTGAAAATACTGGACCAATAATTGTCCCACAAACACATTAACAAGGTGACAGCTTTGGATCAGTGAGCAGCACTCTCGCCTCTAAGTCAAAAGGTCATGGGTTCACATCCCCACTCCAGAGATTTGAGCCCATATTCCAGGCTGACACTCTCGGTGCAGTACTGAGGGAGCACCGCACTGTCGGAGGGTCAGTACTGAGGGAGCGCTGCACTGTCGGAGGGTCAGTACTGAGGGAGTGCTGTACTGTCGGAGGGCCAGTACTGAGCTAGCGCCGCACTGTCGGAGGGTCAGTACTGAGGGAGCGCCGCACTGTCGGAGGGTCAGTACTGAGGGAGCGCCGCACTGTCGGAGGGTCAGTACTGAGGGAGTGCTGTACTGTCGGAGGGTCAGTACTGAGGGAGCGCCACACTGTCGGAGGGTCAGTACTGAGGGAGCACCGCACTGTCGGAGGGTCAGTACTGAGGGAGCGCCGCACTGTCGGAGGGTCAGTACTGAGGGAGCGCCGCACTGTCGGAGGGTCAGTACTGAGGGAGCGCCACACTGTCGGAGGGTCAATACTGAGGGACCGCTGCACTGTCGGAGGGTCAGTACTGAGGGAGTGCTGCACTGTCGGAGGGTCAGTATTGAGGGACCGCTGCACTGTCGGAGGGTCAGTGCTGAGGGAGCGCTGCACTGTCGGAGGGTCAGTATTGAGGGAGTGCTGCACTGTTGGAGGTGCCGTCTTTCGGATGAGACGTTAAACCGAGGCCCCGTCTGCCCTCTCGGGTGGACCAAATGGCCTGTTCCTTTGCTGTAAATTCTATGATAGATGATGGACGCACAGGGCTGTAGTCGGGAGGTTCAATTTCCAGCTTTCGTTACACTGCAGACAGACAGCTTTAATCCGGATATTTCTTCCAGGACTGTCTGCAACAGGTGGATGTACCTCGCTGTGTTTACCGCTGTGTTGGGAAATCTAAGCTTCGGCTATGCAATGGTCTACACCGCTCCCCTGGTCCCCAAACTGCAGGATTCACCCAACCCGAACCTTCGACTGAATGACAAAAAGGCCTCCTTGTTTACAGTAAGCAAAGAAAGCAACTGTTGTGATGTATTTTGGGGGATGAAGGGCAGAGTCAATTTGTTGGGACAGTGTAGAGGGAGCTTTACTCTGTATCTAACCCTGTACCTGCTCTGGGAGTGTTTGATGGGACAGTGTCGAGGGAGCTTTACTCTGTATCTAACCTGTGCTGTACCTGCCCTGGGAGTGTTTGATGGGACAGTGTCGAGGGAGCTTTACTCTGTATCTAACCCGTGCTGTACCTGCCCTGGGAGTGTTTGATGGGACAGTGTAGAGGGAGCTTTACTCTGTATCTAACCCTGTACCTGCCCTGGGAGTGTTTGATGGGACAGTGTAGAGGGAGCTTTACTCTGTATCTAACCCTGTACCTGCCCTGGGAGTGTTTGATGGGACAGTGTAGAGGGAGCTTTACTCTGTATCTAACCTGTGCCTGACCCTGTGCTTTGTCCGTGTTGTTTTACAGTCGGTGTTCACCTTGGGGACAGCGGCTGGAGGTCTGAGCACTATGCTGCTCAACGACTTGCTGGGCCGTAAGTTGACCATCATGGTGTCCAGCCTGCCCTCGGCGCTTGGCTTTTTGATCATGGGCAGTGCCCAGGCTGTGTGGATGCTGGATGTTGGCCGGGCATTGACGGGCATCGCAGGGGGAATGGCCGCTGCCTCCATTCCGGTAAGAATGCAATGGATAACTCGTCGTCAATCCCTGAACTCTCGGGAAACAGCTCATTGCCGGGTCTGGGAATTGGAGATGTAGGGTCAAGGGTCGCAGGGCAGGGCAACACCCAGGCTGAACAGAGTCGGTGAGGGACACGGCAAATTGGGAAGCAGGTCAGATGATGGCACGCCTGGATTTTAAATCATGTACTCTGAAGGGGGAAGGGAAAGTCAAGTGAGGGAAGTCCCAGTGTTTTGGAAATCCTTGTTACAGTCGGAGTGATGCCACATGTTTGTATTTCAACAGAGTGAGAACGCAGGGAGGAGGAACTGTTTACAGGGATTTTTTTGTACATTCATTCTGGGGATGTGGGCATTGCAGGCAAGGCCGGCATTTATAGCCCATCCCTAATTAAGGGGAAGCTACATAAACACACGTGGGAGAAAGGAATAGAAGGATATGCTGATAGGGTGAGATGAAGTAGGGAAGGAGGAGGCTCATGTGGGGCATAAACGCCGACCTGTTGGGCCGAATGGCCTGTTTCTGTGCTGTACATTCGATGTAATCCTATATAATTCTAGTTGCCCCTTGAGAAGGTGGTGGTGAGCCGCCTTCTTGAACCGCTGCAGTCCGTGTGGTGAAGGTTCTCCCACAGTGCTGTTAGGAAGGGAGTTCCAGGATTTTGACCCAGCGACAATGAAGGAACGGCGACATATTTCCAAGTCAGGATGGTGTGTGACTTGGAGGGGAACGTGCAGGTGGTGTTGTTCCCATGTACCTGCTGCTCTTGTCCTTCTAGCTGGTAGAGGTTGCGGCTTTGGGAGGTGCTGTCAGGTGGGTTATCGGGAGCGTTAAGAGGGGCAATGGAGAAAAATTTAGGGATGCAAAATAGTAATAGACAGAGAAAGTCTAGAAAGATTATGCTAGAAGGTTGGAGAGTCAAGGCAAGAGAGAAATCATCATCAGGAACAAACTTTTGCTTGGAGTATCTGTTTGGCTCTGACCCTCCGACAGTGCAGCGCTCCCTCAGTACTGACCCTCTGACAGTGCAGCGCTCCCTCAGTACTGACCCTCCAACAGTGCAGCGCTCCCTCAGTACTGACCCTCCGACAGTGCAGCGCTCCCTCAGTACTGACCCTCCGACAGTGCAGCGCTCCCTCAGTACTGACCCTCCGACAGTGCGGCGCTCCCTCAGTACTGACCCTCCGACAGTGCAGCGCTCCCTCAGTACTGACCCTCCGACAGTGCGGCGCTCCCTCAGTACTGACCCTCCGACAGTGCAGCGCTCCCTCAGTACTGACACTGGGTGTGACAGCTTGGATTATGTGTTTCAAGTCTCTGGAGTGTGGCTTTTGACTCAGAGATAACCCACTGAGCCAAGGTGAACATCAAGATGTGTTGGTATCAGCAGCTTGAAATATCTGCAGATTAACGGGACTTAAACTTTCTCTGCGTCCCCCTGTTTCCCAAGGCCCCATGGTATCCACCCACACAGCTGACAGGGATGAAATGCTCAGACCCTGCTTAGGGTAGTTGGCAGCTCACACGACAGCAAATGTACAGCGAGACGTAAAGTGTCTTGTTCCTCTTTTCCAGGTTTACATTTCTGAGATATCACTGGCCGAGCTGAGAGGAAGACTGGGAGCTGGGCCGCAGTTCATGAGTGTCTGTGGATCGTTCCTGCTCTTCGCATTGGGTGAGAGATTCTATAGAATGGGAATGAATGGTCCATGGGTTTGGGCCTTTGGGATTGTGTACAATGGGAGTGAATGGGAAGGGGTTTAATCCATTGGGATCGTGTACAATGGGAGTAAATGGGAAGGGTTTTGGGCCTTTGGGATTGTGTACAATGGGAGTGAATGGGAAGGGATTTGGTCCATTGGGATTGTGTACAATGGGAGTAAATGGGAAGGGATTTGGTCCATTGGGATTCTATACAATGGGAGTGAATGAGAAGGGATTTAATCCATTGGGATTGTGAACAATGGGAGTAAATGGGAAGGGGTTTGGTCCATTGGGATTGTGTGCAGCGGGAGTGAATGGGAAGGGGTTTGGTCCATTGGGATTGTGTACAATGGGAGTGAATGGGAAGGGGTTTGGTCCATTGGGATTGTGTACAATGGGAGTAAATGGGAAGGGGTTTGGTCCATTGGGATTGTGTACAATGGGAGTAAATGGGAAGGGGTTTGGTCCATTGGGATTGTGTGCAGTGGGAGTGAATGGGAAGGGGTTTGGTCCATTGGGATTGTGTACAGTGGGAGTGAATGGGAAGGGGTTTGGTCCATTGGGATTGTGTACAGTGGGAGTGAATGGGAAGGGGTCTGAGTTATAATCTGTTGAGTTCATGTTCTATTACTGGAAAGATATTCAGCGATTCGAGAGTAAAATTGAGGCTAAGCCTTTTTGTTCTTTCTTAGACCTGGTCCTGCCATGGCGTTGGCTGGCTGTTGTGGGGGCTTTTATACCGGCCATAATGATTATTATTCTTTGCTTCATGCCGGAATCCCCTCGCTATTTAATCTCCAAACACCGCACGGACGAGGCCATACAGTCACTGGTGTGGCTTCGGGGAGCTGAGGCCAATTTCCAACTCGAATACAAGGAGATCCAAGAGTCACTGAGCAGAAATGTAAGTGGTCGTTCTATTTAGCTCAGACTGAAATCTTAATGTCCAGTTTACTTGCCTTTCCCCCCTCCTCTCCTGAAGGTGCCGACTCCCAACTGGGCCATGGGTTCCATAGAGACTAGCAGCCCTCCGATACCTCACCCAAGCGGCCATGCCTGTTGTGCGAGCCTGAGACATTTGACCATGGGGGGCTTCGCAGCCAAGGCCGATTCTGCCCTCACCCAGCAAGGGGGTCACTGGACAGAAATCAGGAAGGAGCTGGAATCCTTGCTGATTTATCTCCTCCCTAACCCTTGAGAGCAGAGACTAACTATGGACTCTCAATGGCCATCCCAGCACAGACCAGAGGGCTGAAACTGAGACCTCCTTGATTGTAGGGCTCAGTATCACATCGGGTGGTCTCTTTACCCACTGAGCCATCTCGGGAGGCAGTATTTTTGTTTCATTAAGTGTACACAGAGTCAAAAGGGTCGCAGTGTCGGCCCTGGCTCAGTGGGCAGCACTCTCGCCTCTGAGTCGGAAGGTTGTGGGTTCAAGTCCCACTCCAGAGACTTGAGCACAAAATCCAGGCCAACACTCACAGTGCAACACTGAGGGAGTGTCTTTTGGATGAGATGTTAAACCGAGGCCCCGTCTGCCCCTCTCAGGATGTAAAAGACTCCACGGACACTATTTCAAAGTGGAGCAGGGGGGAGTTCTCCCTGGTGTCCTGGGGCCAATATTTATCCCTCAACCAACATCACTAAAAACAGATTATCTGGTCATTATCTCACTGCTGTTTGTGGGATCTTGCTGTGCGCAAATTGGCTGCTGCTTTTCCTACATTACAACAGTGACTACACTTCAAAAGTACTTTATTGGCAGTAAAGCGCTTTGGGACGTCCAGAGGTGGTGAAAGGCGCAACAGAAATGCAAGTCCTTTCTTTGAGTTTTTGCACACTCACTTTTCCTTTTCTTGCGATGAGATTTTGGCTCTGTTCCCCGCTCAGGTCACACGGATATCGTGCGCCGACCTACGCCAGCCCTTCATCTACAAACCCGTGCTGACTGCTGTCATCATGAGGATTATTCAGCAACTCAGTGGGATCACAGTTATCCTCTTCAACATGCAGCTCATCTTTAAAAGTACGAAAGTCATCCTGGTAAGTACCAGCGTAGGACTCTGTCGTCAGCCAAACAGCCAGGGGCTTATTCATTCTCGGGGTGTGGGCGTCACTGGCAAGGCCGGCATTTATTGCCCATCCCTAGTTACTCTCTCTGTAACCTCCTCCAGCCCTACACCCCTCAAAGATCTCTGCCCTCCTCCAATTCCGGCCTCTTTCCCGTCACCCACATCCTTCACTCCACCATTGGCGGCCGTGCCTTCAGCTGCCTCAAACAACATCACCAAAACAGATGACCTGGTCATTGCCACATTGCTGTTTGTGGGATCATGCTGTGCGCAAATTGGCTGCCAAGTTTCCTACATTACAACAGTGACTACACTTCAAAAAGTACTTCACTGGCTGTAAAGCACTCTGGGACGTCCTGAGGTGGTGAAAGGGGCGATAGAAATGCAAGACTTTCCTTTATTCATACAACTGAAAGGCTTGCTAGCCCTCTTCAGAGGACAGTTAAAATTCAACCACATTGGTGTGGTCTCGAGTCACACATACTTCTCTCTTTCTATCTCTCACTTTTTCTCGCTCTCTTCCTCTCTCTTTTTTTCTATCTCTCTTCCTCCTATTTTTCGCTCTGTCTCTTTTTCTTTCTCCCTCCTCTCTCTCTCTCCCTCCTCTCTATTTCTCACTCTCCCTCTCCCTCGCACTAACGGAAGGTGTTTTCTGTTAGAAACCTGACGTCGATGCAGTGCTGACTGCGGTGATTCGGATTGTGTCCGTGTGTATCGCCGCCTGGCTGATGGATAAAGCTGGAAGACGAAAACTTCTCTTTGTATCAGGTAGATTGGAACAGGAACTTTATCGTGTCAAAAGTGTAACTGCCTTGGCTCCCTCGATGACTCAGCCCGCTGTGGTACTGAGCCACACTGACCAGGGAGGGTCCAGCTCCCATCGCGGGTCCGCGCTGAGTCAGCCGGGGTGATGCTACGGTTTGCTAAAATTGGTCTCGGTTCGCCTGGGTTAGGGAGGGGGGAGAATGAGCTGGGGCTCCTGCTCCTGACCACTGTCCAGAGGCCCCTGCAAGACAGTTTCAGACTCGGCTGCAATGCCTCCAATGGTCCAATAGCTTGGTGGCTCTCACTGTTCCAGTTGCACATCTGGAGAATGGCTCTTGGGGGTGAGGTTACTGGAGAACGGCTAATGCTTGCAGTCCTGGGAGAGCCAGCGCCTCCAGGACCGGGGAGGGGAGACCGACCCCTGTTTAAACTCTGTCACTAATCCTGTGGGGATCTGACCAGTCTCGACTGGGCTCCTCCCGACTGTAATCAGGGAACGATGCTTCCTCCCCTCGAGGCTGTTATTGACGGGACCTTGTCTGGAGAGTTGCTGAGCGCAGATTAGGGAGATTGAGAGCAGCCTGTAACCCTGGAACTGATTGGCCTGATGTCTCGGTCCCAGAGCTGGGTCTCAGGGAAGGGGGAGCAGGATAACCCAACAACTGACCTTTACATTCAGGCTCCTCCCGGGGGCGGGGTTCATTGGTCCCAGTCAGGTTATCTATGGGGTGGGGGGAGTGAGACAGAGCACTCCCCGTCTTCAACGCTCCTGGAATTCACTGAGCTGTGTTGCAGGCTCAACAAATTCAGGAGAAATTTTTTTACTCACCGAGTTGTTATGATCTGGAACGCGCTGCCTGAAAGGGCGGTGGAAGCAGATTCAATAATAACTTTCAAAAGGAGAAAATTGCAGGGCTGTGGGGAAAGAGCAGGGGGATGGGTCCAATTGGATAGCTCTTTCAAAGAGCCGGCACAGGCACGATGGGCTGAATGGCCTCTTTCTGTGCTGTAAGATTCTATGACTCCTCCAATCAAAGTACACAACAGGGTAGGATGTGGGTGTGGGGGAGGGATGGTATCAACTGGGGAAGGAGGAGTAAGAGGGAAAGGACAAGACCATTACCACACCGCATAAAAACTATCCAGCGACACATAGCCAAAAGAGCAGGGGGTGAATACACTTCCCAGCTCATCTCCCAGATACTTGTTTACATACTCTGAGCCCAATTCTATGGGGTTCTGAATATCAGCAGAACTGGGTAGGCTCTTTTTTTTATTATTTATTCTCGGGATGTGGGCGTCGCTGGCAGGGCCTGAATTTATTGCCCATCCCCTAGTTGCCCTGAGAAGGTGGTGATGGGCCGCCTTCTTGAACCACTGGTAGCAGGTTCGATACAAATGAGGGGTCACTTCAGAGGGCAGTTAAGAGTCAATCACGTTGGTGCGGGGACTGGAGTCACATATAGGCCCAGACCGGGTAAGGACGGCAGGTTTCCTTCCCGAAAGGACGTTAGTGAACCGGTTGGGTTTTTACGACAATCCGACAGCTTCACGGACACTTTTACTGATCCCAGCTTTTTATTTCCAGATCTCATAAAGTGGATTTAAATTCATAAACTGCCCACGGTGGGATTTGAACTCACGTTCTCTGGATTACTAGTCCAGTAACGCAACCACTACCTTTCAACATATGGATCAGCCCACACATGGTTTATAATCACTTTAACCATCAAGAAATCCCATTTCTCTTTCTTCTCCCCCTACCAGGTGCAATCATGTTCATCTCCACATTTGCTTTTGGAATCTACGTCAAGCTGGATGGACTACAGAGTAACCACACCACCATCAATAACATTTCCTCTGTGCACCGAGACCATTTCACAGTTGAGCATCTATTTCAACACAAAATGTCACATTGGCTGACCGTGATTCCTCTAATCAGTGTCATGCTTTACATATTCGGTAGGTCCCTCTGAGGAGTGTTTGATGGGACAGTGTAGAGGGAGCTTTACTCTGTATCTAACCCGTGCTGTACCTGCCCTGGGAGTGTTTGATGGGACAGTGTAGAGGGAGCTTTACTCTGTATCTAACCCTGTACCTGCCCTGGGAGTGTTTGATGGGACAGTGTAGAGGGAGCTTTACTCTGTATCTAACCCGTGCTGTACCTGCCCTGGGAGTGTTTGATGGGACAGTGTAGAGGGAGCTTTACTCTGTATCTAACCCTGTACCTGCCCTGGGAGTGTTTGATGGGACAGTGTAGAGGGAGCTTTACTCTGTATCTAACCCGTGCTGTACCTGCCCTGGGAGTGTTTGATGGGACAGTGTAGAGGGAGCTTTACTCTGTATCTAACCCTGTACCTGCCCTGGGAGTGTTTGATGGGACAGTGTAGAGGGAGCTTTACTCTGTATCTAACCCGTGCTGTACCTGCCCTGGGAGTGTTTGATGGGACAGTGTAGAGGGAGCTTTACTCTGTATCTAACCCTGTACCTGCCCTGGGAGTGTTTGATGGGACAGTGTAGAGGGAGCTTTACTCTGTATCTAACCCTGTACCTGCCCTGGGAGTGTTTGATGGGACAGTGTAGAGGGAGCTTTACTCTGTATCTAACCCTGTACCTGCCCTGGGAGTGTTTGATGGGACAGTGTAGAGGGAGCTTTACTCTGTATTTAACCCGTGCTGTACCTGCCCTGGGAGTGTTTGACGGGACAGTGTGGAGGTGATTGTGTTGCTGTAACCAGGACGAAGGGTTCAAATCCCAAGAGCATCAAATTAAAACATGTAGAAATTAGGAATAAAGAAAGACTTCAAGGAGAAGTTTCTCATCCGAAGGGTAATGGAGGTGTGGAGTTGGTGAGGAGGGCAGTCACTGAAGCGACAGTGTAAATGGGTTCAGGAGGTAATTGGATGTACTTCCGCTGGGAGAAGGGATTGAGTGAGAAGGGAAGGTTGGTGGGGAAGGTGAGATCCATCGAACGCGATAGGTTCACTGGGCCTAATGGCCCTTATTTTGTTGCTAAAATTTCTCATGCTCCTTTGCTGTTTGAACCCCTTTTGTCCACCTGATCTATGTGGTTGAAGGCCGTGTTTCCTTTTGACCTGTACACAGGCTACGCCCTGGGCTGGGGACCAATCACCTGGCTCCTGATGTCGGAGATCCTTCCGATCAAAGTCCGTGGATTGGCGTCGGGATTGTGTGTCGTCGTCAGCTGGATCGTTGCATTCTTCTTGACGGATCAGTTTTTGGCAGCGAAGGTTTGTTTGTTTTAGGAACTTGTGCTTAGAATCTGCTCCCTCGCGGTCGCTGAGATCTCCTCGCTTTGATTATCTCTGCGGGTGGGAGAGAAGCTTCCCGGATCTATCTTCCCATGAATTGGCCAAAGGTTTTTTTCCCTCTGTTATTTTCTGCCTCTCCCAGGATATTAATTGGCTGCTTGTGGGCGGAGTGCGATAGGAACAGGAGGAGGCCATTCAGCCCCTCAAGCCTGTTACTTTTTTTTTATTCGTTCATGGGATGTGGGCGTCGCTGGTGAGGCCGGCATTTATTGCTTATCCCTAATTGCCCTTGAGAAGGTGGTGATGAGCCGCCTTCTTGAACCGCTGCAGTCCGTGTGGTGAAGGTTCTCCCACAGTGCTGTTAGGAAGGGAGTTCCAGGATTTTGACCCAGCGACGATGATGGAACTGCGATATATTTCCAAGTCGGGCTGGTGTGTGACTTGGAGGGGAATGTGCAGGCGGGTGTTGTTCCCATGCACCTGCTGCCCTTGTCCATCTAGGTGGTAGAGGTCACGGGTTTGGGAGGTGCTGTCGAAGAAGCCTTGGCGAGTTGCTACAGTGCATCCTGTGGATGGTACACACTGCAGCCACGGTGCGCTGGTAGTGGAGGGAGTGAATGTTTAGGGTGGTGGATGGGGTGCCAATCAAGCGGGCTGCTTTATCCTGGATGGTGTTGAGCTTCGAGTGTTGTTGGAGCTGCACTCATCCAGGCAAGTGGAGAGTATTCCATCACACTCCTGACTTGTGCCTTGTAGATGGTGGGAAGGCTTTGGGGAGTCAGGAGGTGAGTCACTCGCCGCAGAATACCCAGCCTCTGACCTGCTCTTGCAGCCACAGTATTTATATGGCTGGTCCAGTTAAGTTTCTGGTCAATGATGACCCCCGGGATGTTGATGGTGGGGGATTCAGCGATGGTAACGGCGTTCAATGTCAAGGGGAGGTGGTTAGACTCTCTCTTGTTGGAGATGGTCATTGCCTGGCACAAATGTTACTTGCCAGTTATCAGCCCAAGCCTGGATGTTGTCCAGTTCTTGCTGCATGCGGGCACGGACTGCTTCATTATTTGAGGGGTTGCGAATGGAACTGAACACTGTGCAATCATCAGTGAACATCCCTATTTCTGACCTTATGATGGAGTGAAGGTCATTGATGAAGCAGCTGAAGATGGTTGGGCCTAGGACACTGCCCTGAGGAACTCCTGCAGCAATGTCCTAGGAACAGGAGGAGGCCATTCAGCCCCTCGAGCCTGTTTCGCCATTCAATTAGATCACGGCTGATCTATACCTAAACCCCATTTTCCCGCCTTTGCTCCATATCCCCTGATACCCGACAAAAATCTATCGATCTCAGTCTTGAAAGCTCCAATTGACCCACAACCTTTTGGGGGAGAGTTCCAGATTCCCACTCCCCTTTGTGTGAAGAAGTGCTTCCTGACATCACCCCTGAATGGCCTGGCTCGAATTTTAAGGTTCTGCCCCCTTGTTCTGGACTCCCCCCACCAGAGGAAATAGTTTCTCTCTATCGACCCTATCAAATCCTTCAATCATCTTAAACACCTCAATTAGATCACCCCTTAATCTTCCATACCCTAGGGAATATACTGGGTACAGTAGCATAGTGGTTATGTTACTGGACTAGTAATCTGGAGTCATGAGTTCAAATCCCACAACAGCAGCTGGGGAATTTAAATTCAATTAATTAAATAAAAACTGGAATTAAAAAAAAACTAGTATCAGTAATGGTGGTCACGAAACTACCAGATTGTTGTTAAAAACTCATCTGGTTCACTGATGCCCTTTAGGGAAGGAAACCTGCTGTCCTGGTCTGGTCTGGCCTATATGTGACTCCAGACCCACAGCAATGTGGTTGATTCTTAATCGCCCTCTGAACTGACCTGGCAAGCCACTCAGTCAAGAAGGAAATTTGGGATGGGCAATAAATGCTGGCCTTGCCAGCGACGCCCACATCCCATGAACAAATAAAAAAAATACAAGCCTAGTCTATGCGACCTGTTCCCCACTGTGTCATCGGTGGGCAGCACTCTCGCCTCTGAGTCAGAAGATCGTGGGTTCAAGACCCACTCCAGAGAATGGAGCATCCAGGCTGACACTCCCAGTGCAGTACCGAGGGAGCGCTGCACTGACGGAGAAGCCGTCTTTCGGATGAAACATTAAACCGAGGCCCCGCCTGCCCTCTCCCACGGCGTTATTTCAAAGAAGAGCAGGGGAGGTGTCCTGGGGCTAACACTTATCTCTCAACCAACACTGCCAAAACAGATTATCTGGTCATTTATCTCATTGCTGTTTCCTACATTACAACAATGACTACACTTCAAAAAGTACCTCAATTGCGAAAGGTGCTTTATAAATGCATGTCTATCTTTCTCATAATTTAACCCTTTTGCCCTGATAAAAGGGTTAAAGTTTGAAGGGGGCCTTTATGAATGAGAGTCCGGTGAGAGTCCGTGCCTTTAGGAGAGGGAGGAGGCAAATCTGGAGGACAAAATACATGAATTTTAAAATAACCTTTCCTTTTGCAGCATACCTTTGGACTCGCTGTTCCCTTTCTATTCTTCGCTGTGATTTCCTTGCTGAGTATAATATTTACGGCCGTCTGCATTCCTGAAACTAAAGGGAAAACCTTGGAGCAAATTGAGGATGAGTTCAGGAACACGAGAGCCCCCAAAAGCGACGACAACAGCTGACGTGGGACCCAGACGTTGAAAAGCTGAAAGTTAACGGAATGCAATCATTAGCTCGCTCTCTCTCTCACGGGCAGACTAATCCTCAACTACAATGATTAATTTTACACTTTACTTCCTCACACTAGTCTGGTCTAGGAGGACTGTGTGTGTGTGTGTGTGCGGCTGATGTGCCTGTTCTGGACACGATGTGTGGCACTCTCCCCACCCTGTACCCTTCAGGACTGAGGTTCGTGAACTGGATGTGCATTTTAGATGTCCCCCTCAAACACTCCCATGGCCCCCGCTGGGGGGAAGTGCACGGCCCGTGGAGGGAACGGGTGTGATGGGCTGAACGGTCCTTTTTTTTTCTTCTGTGCTCCATCACTGATACCGAACACAAGCTGAGAGTGTTGAATCCACTGAAATAATTTCCACAACTCCCTGTCTGCAGCTGGTGAGCGATGGCGGTGTTGTTTAAAAGCTGCTTTAAACCAACTAAATTACACTGTAACAAAGCTTGGATCTCCTCAAACTGTGGAACGGTTTTACGTGGCTTGTAAATATACTGAGTACCATATCTATTCAGACTGTAAACATTTGGATTTATGTAAAGAATGGGGTGTGAATCAGTCATTGGTACAAAATGAAACATATCTGAATAAATATGAACCAACAGTGTTCTCATCCCACACTCACCTGACGAAGGAGGAAGCTCCGAAAGCTTGTGATTTTCAAATAAAACAGTTGGACTATAACCTGGTGTTGTAAGATTCCTTCCATTTCTCATCTATCACCACATACAAAGAATAACAGATACCCAGGAGTGAGTTACAGACTGGAATCTAATCGAGGGGTTCGGGAGGTTTATATATAGAATAACAGATACCCGGGAGTGAGTTACAGACTGGAATCTAATCGAGGGGTTCGGGGGGTTTACATATAGAATAACAGATACCCGGGAGTGAGTTACAGACTGGAATCTAATCGAGGGGTTCGGGAGGTTTATATATAGAATAACAGATACCCGGGAGTGAGTTACAGACTGGAATCTAATCGAGGGGTTCGGGGGGTTTATATATAGAATAACAGATACCCGGGAGTGAGTTACAGACTGGAATCTAATCGAGGGGTTCGGGGGGTTTATATATAGAACAGATACCCGGGAGTGAGTTACAGACTGGAATCTAATCGAGGGGTTCGGGGGGTTTATATATAGAATAACAGATACCCAGGAGTGAGTTACAGACTGGAATCTAATCGAGGGGTTTATATATAGAACAGATACCCGGGAGTGAGTTACAGACTGGAATCTAATCGAGGGGTTTATATATAGAATAACAGATACCCGGGAGTGAGTTACACACTAGAATCTAATCGAGGGGTTCGGGGGGTTTACATATAGAATAACAGATACCCGGGAGTGAGTTACAGACTGGAATCTAATCGAGGGGTTTATATATAGAATAACAGATACCCGGGAGTGAGTTACAGACTAGAATCTAATCGAGGGGTTCGGGGGTTTATATATAGAATAACAGATACCCGGGAGTGAGTTACACACTAGAATCTAATCGAGGGGTTCGGGGGGTTTATATATAGAATAACAGATACGCGGGAGTGAGTTACAGACTAGAATCTAATCGAGGGGTTCGGGGGTTTATATATAGAATAACAGATACCCGGGAGTGAGTTACAGACTGGAATCTAATCGAGGGGTTTATATATAGAATAACAGATACCCGGGAGTGAGTTACAGGCTGGAATCTAATCGAGGGGTTCGGGGAGTTTATATATAGAATAACAGATACCCGGGAGTGAGTTACACACTAGAATCTAATCGAGGGGTTCGGGGAGTTTATATATAGAATAACAGATACCCGGGAGTGAGTTACACACTAGAATCTAATCGAGGGGTTTATATATAGAACAACAGATACCCGGGAGTGAGTTACAGGCTGGAATCTAATCGAGGGGTTCGGGGAGTTTATATATAGAATAACAGATACCCGGGAGTGAGTTACACACTAGAATCTAATCGAGGGGTTCGGGGAGTTTATATATAGAATAACAGATACCCGGGAGTGAGTTACACACTAGAATCTAATCGAGGGGTTTATATATAGAACAACAGATACCCGGGAGTGAGTTACAGGCTGGAATCTAATCGAGGGGTTCGGGGGGTTTATATATAGAATAACAGATACCCAGGAGTGAGTTACAGACTGGAATCTAATCGAGGGGTTCGGGGGGTTTATATATAGAATAACAGATACCCGGGAGTGAGTTACACACTAGAATCTAATCGAGGGGTTCGGGGAGTTTATATATAGAATAACAGATACCCGGGAGTGAGTTACACACTAGAATCTAATCGAGGGGTTCGGGGGGTTTATATATAGAATAACAGATACCCGGGAGTGAGTTACAGGCTGGAATCTAATCGAGGGGTTTATATATAGAATAACAGATACCCGGGAGTGAGTTACAGGCTGGAATCTAATCTACGCTGAACGGCAGAGTTTATAAAACTAACAGAACCTTGAACATCAGCTTCAACTCAAATGTCCGAGTAAAGTCTGTACCTGATACTTTGGCCACTCTCTCCTTGTGGCAAATTGGTTTTTGTCAGGTGTGCAAGTTGAATTTTTTTACTTATAATTTCTCTGATGCTGTAACAGTCTTCCAACAAGTCAGACACAGACAGGATAAAATCCTTTTTATTTCACAGTAAATGGTCAAAGATGTGCTTCTACAAACAGACATTTAAATAACTTCTCAAGGACAAACTGCGGAAATCAAGTGAGCTCCGGCACAGAGACTGAGCGAGACCCCACCCCCCCAGTTAGTGCTGGTATTCAGTGCGTGACTACCACGGCTGCATAGCTACGGCGGGGAAATTCCCCGGAGCTGCTCCCACTCCGCTGGATGTGCGGAGGAAACCCCGTCTACCTGTTTATGCACAATCAGATTTTCCAGCACACTTCTGGTGAAGAAACGCCAGGGAACGGGAGCAGCTGCAGGGGATTTTCCCAGACTATGTCACAGTGACCTGAGCCACTTGTTTCACGATGCCAGTGTCCTCGGACTGTATTCGATGCAAGAGATTTAAGGCGAGTGTCCTTTTAAACCCTCCGACTCACACTGTGCCCCACTGGGAGAGTGGAACAATGCAACTTGGAATCTCCACGCCAAGGAACAATCCACTCTCAGGCTGGAAGGTTGGGTATGAGACAAACTCGAGTCAAACTCTTTGCAGTATCTGTGCTCTGTTTAGACGGACTGGTTATATGTTGCATTATTGCATCAACAACGAATAGCTAAGGATATTAAAAATTTTTAACAGAAGCAATAACTTATAATGAGCTACAAAGATTGATTTTTTGATAAAAGAGAAAGTCGAAAGTCAGGCAAGCATTCCCAGTGACTCTCAGTCAACATCCGGGCAGGTCACGCCCGCTATCACCTCCTCCTGCCAATATTCTCCCCATCACTCCTGAAGGCTCCGACTCTCACTGGGAAATGGGATGTACAGGCACCGAATATCCTTCGGTCCCTCAGCCCAACGTCCAATCCTCGTAACGTGAGGCAGTGAGCATTAGCAGGACACTCGAGGACCGCTGGGGGGAGGGTTGGAAATCACAGCCCAGCTCAATCGTGTCCAAACCCAATATCCGCACACTCCAACATTACACACACCGACACTTTCCATAGTGATTGGGATCAGGAGCCCTGGCCGTTTCTTCCCCTCCCTCGCTCAGATACACCAGTGTAGTCGCCTCCATTGTTCAGCTGAGACCTGTTAACTCGTGGGAGGTAGAATCAGAGACCCTTCTGCTCTGGTGACTGAGCCTCACACTGGGAGGCGGGGGGGGGGGGAGCTGATCACAGTTAAAATGTTAACTGTTTAGAGTTATCGCAGCTCCCAGGTTAGCCCCAGTGACAATGCCGAGAACAGTAATGTAACACCACAAACTGAAGGGTAAACCCCAGCGGCGGGGGTTATATCATTTAAAATGTGGCTGATCCACAGCAACTCTCAATATCACAACAGGAGACCTGGAGACCAGATCTGCGGGATTCCCACAATCGCCAGTCTGTAACAGCTCGCAGTGAGGCTGGTGTCCACAGCACTGCTCAAACCTGTTACCGGCACAGGGGCAAAACTAGCAGCTAATAAATAAATAGGATTCATCAAAAGAGGTATAAAATACAAAAATCCATGAGGTAATAATGAGCCTGTATAAAACCTTAAGGCCACTGTTGGACGACAGTATGCAGTATTGGGCTCCACACTTTGGGGAGAGGGGACAGCACAGATTCAGCAGGATGCTGCTTGCGGTGAGGAAACAGAATGTCCTGAGAAATTGGGGCTTTTCTGGTTAGACCACCACAGATTATGGGGGCAATATGATAAAAGTGTTTAAAACTATGAAAGGACAGGACAGGGTGAATAAGACTATTTCCAGTAATTGAGGGGCCATAACTACAAGATTAAATGTAAGAGATTTAGAACAGAGGGCAAGAGAAACTTTTTCACTCAGTTGTGAGGCTGTGGGATTCACTGCCAGGGTTAGTGGCTGAGGCAGAAGTTATGTCAACATTCAAGATTAGAGTGGATAAGAGGATGAAGGAAAAGGGGATGAATGGCTACGGGAACAGGGCAGGTAAATGTGATTCGCTCCAGGTTAAGGGTAAACGCTGACACGGACCAGATGGGCCGAATGGCCTGTTTCTGTGCTGTAACTGCTGTGTATAAACAGAAAGGGCTGTGTACAGGCAAGTCACTGAGTGTTAAACAACCTTTTCCCGCCATATGTGCTCGAAGAGGGCATCTTCAGTTTTCTCCTCGGCCATGCACGCTCCTAACCTTTGCAAACCTCATGCTATTGCACTGCGGGTCTTCAGCAAGATTTCTTGATTTGCCCCTGGGTAAATTTAACCCACTCGACACACATTGTAACCTAGGAATACACACTTCTCATTTCTTCTAATACTGAAAGATCGTACAGTATAGCGAGCTTTAGAAAACACTGGAGTCTGGAGCAGGTGCACATTGAGAGTTTCACACAACTACTAACGCAGGCACAAAGCTCAGACAGCTCTCCTCTCCTGAAGGTGCTCACCTCCAACCCCAGTACCTCACCCAATCGGCCACTACCCTTGTGTCTACACAGTGAGTGAGAGCAGGCTATTCCACTGTAGAGGGCATCTCAGTCCAATCCTCTCCTCCCCTAAACATTCACACGTTCACTTTCCAGCCCAGTGCGGAGGGGGGAAGATCCCCCCCTCCTCACCACTTGCTTTGAGTGAGATCAGCTAACTCACTCAACTGCTGAAAGATCCTCAGTGCTCTCCCACTCTCCTACACACTCTAAACCAGCGTCACTCCAGATTATATTTACAGGTGGAGAGCGCAGAGTTCGTACGATTGAGATTTCAGCGAGCTTTTGTTCTACTGGTGACTGGTGTTAAAGGAGAGTCCCTGGATTGAATCACAGATTGTACTGATGTGCTGTTGGGATTTTATTTCACTGCAGGTTACAGGGGAACGGAGACCCTGGGTTTACAGAGCACGTCATTCCTCAACCTCCTCTCCATCATACAGACTGGGCAAGTTCACTCTGGAAACTATTGTAAGCATCATATATGGTTTCCTATTACATCATGGAACTGAAGATACCTTTCTCTCTAAACAGCACTAATACCATAACTATAAAACACAAAACAACTAAATACACCCAGTCATTCTCAACTACAACCACGCAAAGTATGTGCTTCTATATAAACTAACAGCGGGGAGCACGTTCCAAGGTTAGTGTTTGATCCACAACACTGGGACCTGAGGCAATACCGCAGGAGCGTTCCCTCCACACGATGCTATACGTCATTTCAGGGGTGGAGACTTGGTGAAACTCCTGGAGTTTATAAACCTCAACAAGAAGGGAAGATATGCCAACTGGTGCAGACCTCATACCATGGTCATACCAACCCCGGCGCTAAAACAGCGGAGATGTGATACTACAACAACTTGCATTTATACAGTGTCTTTAACGTTTATAACAACAGTGCCAGTCGGGAGATCTCCTGGAGTTTCTAAGTGTCACACAATCCTCCCCTCTCACACTGATTAGAAGTCTAATTTACTTCTGGGCGTCCTATACACAGCACACAACTCGCACTCAAAAAGAAAGTCTACATTAAAGATCCAGATCATTTTTACCTGATGTCTCCTGATGTCAGTTATCAGGCTGTCCCAGACCATGGGTTAGATGCAATTACCCCCTCTCGAATCACTAACAATCAGTCCCTTGCATAATCAAAAAAAAAATTAACATTGCAGTTAAGACGTACAATTCAGGTCACTTTGGTGCCACATTTGACTGTCTGTTAATAATTGGGAGCAAGTACAAGAGGTACGTGTAGCCCTTAAATGGGAAGTGGCAGCACAGGGAAACTCCTACCCATTTCTGGTCTGGGATCTGAGCCTCACACTGGGAAAGGGCAAAAATTGGGCTGAGTCATAGCAAATATTCCAGCACTGTTTACACCGGGATGGGTAACGACAGTTATAAGGATGAGGTAATCAGCTCACTGCCCCCTATTCCAGCACGTATCTCACTGGAGCCTTCACTATAATTCACCGCAGGTAAGACAGGCAACTATCAAAATCACGCCCCTATGGTACAGCTCACACAGGCCAGTGGTGCAGCCTCTCATCATTTAAACCAGGTTAGAACTCACGGTCGGAGATAAAAATGGCTTATTCCCACTGCTTCACCCATCAGTGCATCGTAAGTCTCCCCTAGGTGTCTCACTCAGTGTAATTGAAAGTACAGCACTGCAGCATAAAGAAGGGAGTGAGTCTTCTCCCCTGGGGGAAACAGAAAGAACCTTCGTTCTTGGCACTGGCTGTGGACAGGACCAGCTTGATCTGGATATACAAGATGGCAACGCAATTTCCACGTTGCTGCTGTCTACGTTCCCCCTCCCTCCCGCCATCCAAAATCAGGAAGCTGCAGTCAGAATTGCGAGAGTCAGGAACGCAGCTTTGGAGACACTGCACGCAGACAGATCTTGCACAGTCGTTCTCCATGGTTTCCAAATCCAGCTGCAGACAAATGAGCAGATTCAGAACGAGAGCAGCTGTATCACATTGTGCAACTGTTCCCAGTGGAAAAGTCAACTCTACTTTGGAAAGGGTGGCAGGGGTCGTTAGGGAGAGCAATCCCAGTGTAACAACCAATTTTCAATTAATGGACAAAGACTTCACCTTCCAACCCAGATTGGAAGAGCTGAAAAGAGCAGTACGTTCTATATTAAACTATGCTTTAAGACAATGACAGTACAGTCAGTGCGACCCGTGACCTGAATCTCATTATTGTTGTAATACAATAGACCTCCCAGATGGTGCAAAGCTCCCAGCGGCCGCTGCTGGGCTACATTTGATCCACTCCTTCGGAACATAATTCGAGCACCTGCTGTGGTCACAGTACAAAAAATGTCAAACCCTAGTGATTTACAGTCAATAACTGGATTAACTACAGCTCGAAACAAAAACCCACATAATTGCAGCAGAAGTACAAAAAAAACGATTTTTTTAAGAAGAGCTGTCAGTTTCTTTTCAATTGAACTAACAATTGCACATCGAACAAAGAGAGAGGCAATTGAAGTTGGACCCTCTCTGTAGTGCATAGATTATATATAGATTTATACACGAGAGAAAGCTCAGCCAGTTTGTTAACCTGCAGCCGTGCACTGTAAAACGCGTCGAGGTGCTTTTACTGCGCTGCTGTCTCTCTGTTGATAGTTCCCGTCAGTTTTTCCTCATCGGCCATGTTCCTGTCTTGGAGCCTGGCATATGAAATGGCATCACCCCTTTTGGGGGGGGGGGTGGGGGAGGAGAGAGAGAGAGACTCCATTAGCAAGCGTGCAACACAAGTAGTACAAATCCTGCTTACACGACTACAAGCAGACGGTTAAATTAAACATTCCCAGTGACCAAAAGATCAGCAAGTTTGACTGCCCTGAATTGCCTGGGTTTAAAAGCTCCGACGTTCCCCTGGTTTATTTATAACCCACAGCGAGAGGAGGCTTACACTTGTTGAGGTCATTCCCTTCTCTACCTTAAATAAAAGCAGAAAATGCTGGAAATACTCAAGCAGGGTGAGGCAGCGTCTGCAGAGAAAGAAACAGAGTTAACGATTCAGGTCAAAACCTTTCGTCAGAACTGGAAGAAGTTGAGGTTTAAACAGTTTTTAAGCAAGGAGGAAAACTGTTTAATCTTCAACTTCTTCCAGTTCTGACAAAGGGTCATCGACCTGAAACGTTAACTCTGTTTCTCTCTCCACAGATGCTGCCTCACTTGCTGAGCTTCTCCAGCATTTTCTGTTTTTATTTCAGATTTCCAGCATCCGCAGTATTTTGCCCTTCTCTTCCTTGTCACCTGCGTCAGGAAACATCCATGGGTGACCTGTGTTATCACAGAATCTTACAGCACAGAAGGAGGCCATTCGGCCCATCATGCCTGTGCCGGCTCTTTGAAAGAGCTATCCAATTAGTCCCACTCCCCTGCTCTTTCCCCAGAGCCCTGCATTTTTTCTCCTTCAAGTATTTATCCAATTTTCCTTTTGAAAGTTATTATTGAATCTGCTTCCACCGCCCTTTCAGGCAGCGCATTCCAGATCAGAACAACTCGCTGCGTAAAAAAAATTCTCCTCATCTCCCCTCTGATTCTTTTGCCAATTATCTTAAATCTGTGTCCTCTGGTTACCGACCCTCCTGCCACTGGAAACAGTTTCTCCTTATTTATTCTATCAAAACCCTTCATGATTTTGAACACCTCTATTAAATCTCCCCATAACCTTCTCTGCTTTAAAAGGAGAACAATCCCAGCTTCTCCAGTCTCTCCACATAACTGAAGTCCCTCATCCCTGGTACCATTCCAGTAAATCTCCTCTGCACCCTCTCCAAGGCCTTGACATCCTTCCTAAAGTGCAGTGCCCAGAATTGGACACAATACTCCAGCTGGGGCCTGACCAGTGATTTATAAAGGTTTAGCATAACTTCCTTTAATGCCACTTTGACAGCAAATGCCGGATGTTGCACAAGAGGGGCCTTGGGGCTTGGTTTATCCCCCAGGTAACTTGGGGAGACTCAACATTTTGAGTCCAACAGCAGCCCACCCACCATCAGTCAGGCAAAGATCCATTTCTTTCCTCGGGCTGGAGTACGGGGCCCACAGCCGCCCTCTGGTACCATGCCCAAGTGGCCCAGGCAAGGAATGCCGGCTGGCTATTCAACTGTGCAGGGCATCACAACCAACCCTACCCCGTCCTCACCCGAAATACACACACACACACAGACATCTGTAGATCAGCTCGACGAGACAACCAATACAGTTTGGATCAGCAATTTTAACACAGCGAGTATTGACACCACTGTGTCAGCCAATGAGATAGATGCGGGGCGGGACTTACGGCAGGACTCACAGCAAACAGTCTATTTTACAGCAAACAAAGTCTATTTAAACAGCACAATACAGCAAACAACGTCTATTTACTCAGCAGAGTCTGTTGAAAAAGAGTCTCTACAAACTACAGCAAACGGAACTCATGACCGAAACTACAGCAACTTCTCCCGACAAAAGCAGGGTGATTTCTCCAGCAAAATGCAGTGAGTGGAGGATAGTTACATAATGCAAATTAGGTGCATAAAATCAATCCCAGTCACTTACAGCAGTGCATCTCCAGACTTGATTGATGGGGGAATTACCCAATCACCACCATTCTGGCCGTGTATAGTAGAGTCACTATATGCAGCCCAATTTTAATGATCAAGTACAACTAGTTACACAGAATACCAAGGCAGTAAGTATGAAAGATGGATATTACCCAAATCCTTTGGAGAATAGTTGACTATGTGTTGAAGCTGTCTGTTCCTTTGTTCCCTGCTCCTGTTCTGACCCCGTCTCCCCTTTAAGACACCTCTTTATATATCCCCAAACTCCCTGCGATATCCACACTAACATGAAATCATCTATCTTCAATCAGTGGCACCATCACCATTTGTACCCATATATGGACATGCTTCCATTTTGTTTCTCCCTGATCTTTTCAGCAGATACAAATTAAGGCAAACTGCCCTAAGTCAGTTTAGGATTATGCATTCTAGGTCACTAAGCATACAATTGTGGTCAGTCCTGTGACCGCCAACATTTCCAAACTGCCCGTACTAAAACAAGATCGAGTCACCCAAGAATATACTTTTGAAGTTTAATGAAAACTCACTTTTTGCCAAGTGACGCGAGTCCGTAAAGTACCCCTGAAGCAAAAGCAATTCCATTCCCAAACAACGTAGTGATTGAAAACCGCAGGAATACTGGGAAAATCGCCATTCTGTGGGGCAAGAGAGGAAAAAAAAATCTCAGATACGCTGCACCCGGATATCGTCCCAGAAACTACCACCAGAGCTGGGAAATCAAGGGGAACTTTCCCATCCAGAGGGGAATCGAGTCATGGAATAAGTTACCAGGGAGGGACAATGAAACAGAACGGGTAAATGGGATCAAAGGGCAATTAAATGTGTTTCTGGAAAGGGGTTGAGAGAGAGGGAGAGAGAGAGAGATGGGGTTGAGGGATGTGTGACTGGTCTGTAAAGTAACTGGCGGTCAGTGTGACATCATGGTTGAGCCAGCATGATATGGTGGGAAGGTGGGGTCAAGGGATGTGGGAGAAGACAGCGTAGGAAAGAACCTTCTCATCTCCCACGATAAAGGACCTGATCATTCCTTCGTTCTTGCGCCTGAAAGGGTGTAATGAGATGCTACTTCTTTCTTTCTGGCAAAAACTGTCATGTCTGATTGTCAAATAAAATGCTTTAGAGTTAGAAAATAACTACAGACCGCCCACCCTGACCGCCAGTTACATTACAGGCCGCCCACCCTGACCGCCAGTTACATTACAGGCCGCCCACCCTGACCGCCAGTTACATTACAGGCCGCCCACCCTGACCGCCAGTTACATTACAGACCGCCCACCCTGACCGCCAGTTACATTACAGACCGCCCACCCTGACCGCCAGTTACATTACAGACCGCCCACCCTGACCGCCAGTTACATTACAGACCGCCCACCCTGACCGCCAGTTACATTACAGACCGCCCACCCTGACCGCCAGTTACATTACAGACCGCCCACCCTGACCGCCAGTTACATTACAGACCGCCCACCCTGACCGCCAGTTACATTACAGACCGCCCACCCTGACCGCCAGTTACATTACAGACCGCCCACCCTGACCGCCAGTTACATTACAGACCGCCCACCCTGACCGCCAGTTACATTACAGACCAGTCACACTGACCGCCAGTTACATTACAGACCGTACACTCACTATGACAAGCTATGCCAGTGGCCAGCATGATCCACTCAAACCTTTTCCCCCACTTGCCCCCTCCGACACCCAGCACTTACCCGCAGTAGAAGATTGCTTTCTGCCAGTATCTCAGTTTATCTGCTCTTGCAGATACAGCATTTGCGAATTCGATAAACTGACAGCAGAATGGGGCTTCACAGAGGAAAAGGACAAATGCATTCAGCCTGTCGGTGGAAAGATAAAAGGGCAGTTTTACAGCATGACAGACAGAGGATTCGCTGTAACTCACTATCAAAACAATTTTTTTTATAAAGATCATAACTCAAGATTGTACTCAGTGGTTGGAATGTGGAACTCGTTACCACAAGGAGTGGATGAGGCGAATAGTGTAGACGCAATTAAGGGGAAGCTGGATAAACACACGTGGGAGAAAGATATGCTGATAAGGTGAGATGAAGTAGGGAGGGAGGAGGCTCGTGTGGAGCATAAACACCGGCATGGACAAAATGCCCTGTTTCTGTGCTGTAAAATTCTATGTAATTCTACGTGAACAGATAGTAGGAAGAACGTCTTTATTCAAAGAGTGAGAAAAGTTTGGAATAATTCACCTTGCAGAATACTAGAATGTGACATTCAAAATTCAGCTGGGAGTCAGAGCACCGAAGGGCCGAATGGCCTTTACTCATCCTTGTGATGAAATATTCCCATTGCAACAGGTGTCAGACGCATCTTGACCGACATTACGAAGGTGATTGAAGTCAGTATTCAGGACCACGTGTTCCGGCCCAGGCTATACATAAACCACCTCAGTGGGGAAGGGGATTACAACAAAACCGAGCCAAACTACCACAAGAAATGATAATGCCACTTACCACAATATATCAAACTGCTCCTGAAATTCAACTTTCAATCTTCAGATTTATTTACCAGGATGTCAGGAAATAGCAGTTCAGGGATGGCAAAGCTGGGGATTGGAGGAGAGAGCAAGGAGGCAGCTCGATGAATCTAGGTTTCAGCAATGAGGAGGTAAAGTGTGCGGGACAGGCTGCTCAGGGCAACGGCTAGTTGGGAAATAAAAATTGCAGGGGGGGGTGGGTGGTGGTGGGGTGCAAACTGACGGGATTAAATCGGCCGCCCGATTTTACTTTCCATCGACATCAGTGGAGGGTAAAATCAGCCAGCCCATCTGATCCTGTCAGTTTCCCGCCAAGGGACGTCAGGTTAAAATGACCCCAGTGGTTTTAACAGAAGTGAGGGGGTTTGGGGAGGGGGGAGTGAGAGACACAGACACACAGCAGAACTTCAAAATGTGTTTTCCAGAATCACAAAAGTACAGCTGGGCACTGCAGCTTTTGCACATTTACTTACACCATCCAGACCCCGGCAGCAATGTTGAGGGGATCAATTGTGACACAATTCCAAACTCCAGCAATTGCACACGCTGCAAAAACAATCAGGAGAGAGAGTGGCTCAGTACTGCCTGAAGCGACAGGCGGGTTACACAACACATCCGCTCACTGTCCCCCGTCACATCCTCCTCTGGTCAGCGTTCCGCTGCACCTCCCCTTCTGGTTCCTTCTAACCTCCGAATTCAACATCCTTCCCACACTTCCACCCCACGGTGTTCAGATCAAGGCTCACTGCGCAATGCATTACTCTAATTCCACGTGTCGGCCGTGACCCAGCGGGCAGCACTTTCGCCTGAGTCAGAAGGCGGTGGGTTCTGACGATCCGGATTCTTTCCCCTCAGTCTGGTTCAGTAATAACTGAAGTCGAATACATTTTAAAGTTCAACACATCTTTAATAGCAGGGTTCTTAGTCTGCAGCATTGATTTGGACTCCTGATAGAGTCCCTCTATGCTGGCAGAGCAAGAACAAAAACATACAGAAATCCACACGTTTTTATACAGATGAATAGGGTTGGAACATACTTAACGAGGGTCAACACCAATCATAAGCCGGGCATAGGTTGCCATGCGAGGTTACATTATTTCCGGCCAATCCTAAATCGTCCATGTGCTGATCATGCTGCTGTTAGACATCAAAGGGGACACTTCCTCACCTTCCAACTTGGAATGTTCTTCCCTGTCCCTTCTGTTCCTTATCTCCCAACCTGGAATGTCTTTCAACTTTGGCTAAGCTCGTTACCTATATTGATCTGCCATAAACATGGAGATATTCAGACCAGTCCTTGACTCACATCAAAGACCTATCATTGATAAGACAATGCAGGCCTGCTGACTAAGCAAACATATGGCCCAGCAGGAGGGCCAGGCCACTTGTATCAATCTCAGTTACTAACTAATTAACCCTTTCTAACCATTTTGCATTCTGCTTCTTTGCCACGTAGGCATTTTAATATTTTACTGAAAACTGACCACGTAGGGATTCTCAGTTCGAGCCCCACTCCAGAGACTTCAGCACAAAATCCAGGCTGACGCTCCCCATCCAGGAGCGAGGGAGCGCTGCACTGTCGGAGGTGCCGTTTTTCAGATGAGATGTTAAACCGAGGCCCCCATTTGCCCTCAGGTGGATGTAAAAGATCCCAGGGCATCATTCGAAGTAAAGGGGAGTTCTCCCCGGTGTCCTGGCCAATATTTATTCCTCAACCAACATCACAAGGAGATGATCTGGTCATTTATCTCATTGCTGTTTGTGGGATCTTGCTGTGCACAAACTGGCTGCTGCGTTTCCTACATTACAACAGTGACTACAATTCAAAAAAAGTACTTCATTGACTGTGAGGCGTGTTGGGACGTCCTGGAGTCATGAAAGGCGTGATAGAAATGCAAGTCTTTCTTTCACAGGACTTCAAAACTATGGAAAGCATTTCCCTCAGTCTGATTTCTTCAATCTCTAGGCTTTTAAAACCCGAGCTCGGTGACACCCGATCACTATTTCTGCATTTGTCTCTCCCACTCCTTTCGCCCTCACTGGTGGCCTGGACCGTGGACCTTCACAGTTAGAACAAAATTAAACTCAGAGTGGGTCGAGATGCATTGGTCTCACTGTCTCTTCCAGAGATTAAATTATAACATTGACCTGAGTCTGTGATCATGCTTTTTTTTCCTCCTCTAGTGAGGGAGATGACATGCACACTGTGCTGTGCTGTCATATAAAATGCTCGGAGCTCTGAATTAAGTTGCAACCTCTGCCGCTCTATTACTGGCCACAAAACCTCAGCTGAGACCAGGGAACTGTTTACGAAACCTCTCGTAACCACATTAAACCCGCAAGAATCCCAGACAACGTTCTGGGCCTCTGCAAAATACTACAGGTGTTTGCATCCGGTTAATGATGTTGCTAAAAGCTCCCCCCCGAGGTCCCAATGGGTAAATGGACTGCCTGGCGTGGTACCGAGCCACAGAGGCCTCAGGGTTTGATCCCAGCCTGTGCTGATGTAGGCGCTTTTAGCTGGCTGAGGTGAGACAATGGGATTTTTGCTACCGTAAGCTGGAGAGGGCAGGAGGGAACAGCTGGAGTTCCACTCCTGATCGCTATCCAGTGACCCCCCACACCCTGCCCACGTGTGGGCACCTGGTGAGCTGCATTACACAGAGGTGAAGCAGTGACGGCTACAAGCCTGTCACTGGGGAGGGTGACAGAAACCAGAGGGGATGAATTAGGTGTGATTTTTCCTAGATTAGTGCTAATCTTTACCCAGAGAGTGGTGAGAATGTGGAACTCGCTCGCACACGGAGTAGTTGAGGCGAATAGTGTGGATACGTTTAAGGGGAAGCTCGATAAACACGAGAGAGAAAGGAATAGAAGGATATGCTGATAGGGTGAGATGAAGAGGGGAGGGAGGAGGCTCGTGTGGAGCATAAACACCAGCATGGACCAGTTCTGTGCTGTACGTTTTATGTAATTCACTAAATAATTCTGGTAAAAACATCTTCAATCTGTATCAATGTCACAAAACTGGAGAAACTAAGGAAGAAGAGGATCCTTTAGAGCCAGGTGGTATAACTCAGTCTACTCCTACTGCATGCGGTTCTGGATCTGATTACCCGTGTTGAATTATAGAACTCCTTGTTAAATATGTACGACCTGCTCTAAGCAACAGATCGTCCCACAGGTTCTCAAGTGGCAAAGACTGAGGGGTCGATAGAAATGGCTGTACTTATATCCGGCTCCAACTCATGGCAACAAGGCAGCTCCCCAGCAGGGGTGCCTGGCCATCTCCCTACATCCGACACATTCAGATTATTTTCAGCACTCTGGGATCTTGTCTGCGTTCCTTTACTCTCTGAACCACGTGATCCAAAGCCACAAGGTTCCTCCTTTCCTCCCCAGGATTTCATAGAATCATAGAAAGCTATGGCACAGAAGGAGGCCATTCGGCCCATCGTGTCCGTGCCGGCCAAAAAAGAGCTATCCAGTTCAATCCCACTTTCCAGCACTTGGTCCGTGGCCCTGTGGGTTTCGGCACTTCAGGTGCACATCCAGGTACTTTTTAAATGAGTTGAGGGTTTCTGCCTCTCCCACCCTTTCAGGCAGTGAGTTCCAGACCCCCACCACCCTCTGGGTGAAAAAATTCTCCTCAGCTCCCCTCTAATCCTTCTACCAATTACTTTAAATCTATGCCCCCTGGTTATTGACCCCTCTGCTGAGGGAAATAGGTCCTTCCTATCCACTCTATCTAGTCCTGTCATAATTTTATACACCGCAATTAAATCTCCCCTCAGCCTCCTCTGTTCCAAAGAAAACAACCCCAGCCAATCCAATCTTTCCTCATAGCTAAAATTCTCCAATCCTGTCAACATCCTTGTAAATCTCCTCTGTGACCTCTCTAGTGCAATCACATCTTTCCTGTAACGTGACGACCAGAACTGTGCGCAGTACTCAAGCTGTGGTCTAACCAATGTTTTATACAGTTTTAGCATAATCTCTTTGCTCTTATATTCTATGCCTCAGCTAATAAAGGAAAATATCCTGTATGTCTTTTAACCACCTTATCTATCTGTCCTGCTACCTTCAGGGATCTGTGGACATGCACTCCAAGGTCCCTCACTTCCTCTACACCACTCAGTATCCTCCCATTTATTGTGTATTCCCTTGCCTTGTTTGCTCTCCCCAAATGCATTACCTCACACTTCTCTGGATTGAATTCCATTTGCCACTTTTCTGCCCACCTGACCAGCCGATTGATATCTTCCTGCGGTCTACAGCTTTCCTCCTCACTATCAACCACACGGACAATAAGCCTAGTGTGTAATCGGACCCCGAGCAAAACAAGCAGCTCACGAGAGAACTCGAGTAACCAGCACAGACTCGGTTACAGAGCGTTATAGCGAGGCGTCTCTGGAATCCAGCCTCTATTACACACTATCTGTCCCGAGCTCCCCAAGTGAATGGGAAGCAAGTAACGCAAGATCCCCACATCACCTGCCATCAGCCACTGGTCGGCCCCTCTCCTCGTTCCCCCGGTCCCCCCGCTCCTCACAACCTTCCTCCCTCTCCAGGTAGTCTTAGAAATGCCACATTCCCAGAAGCTTCCTCCTCTGTTGATGGAGCGAGCCGGGCACACCGACCCGTCACGACAGACGCTCCCCGGGGAACGTGTCAACCTTTGTTTCTTTCTAATTTTATCACCTCCTCCTCTTCCAAGGTGCTTACGGGAGGGAGCAGGCTCCACAGGGGCAGTCGCCCCTTGCGCCCCGGCCAATTCTGTCCTCAGGAGGACACCAGCCGAGACTGGCACTGCCCTCGACCCGAATACTCACACCGGGGGTCGCCAGGGGGGAGAAGCGGCCCCAGCGCCAGCACGCAGGGGTCAGAGTCAGGGTCAGGGTCATACAGGTGGCAGTATAACTCCTACCCATCTCATTCCGGCCGGTGCCACTCGGGCCCGGTCACCCTCCGGCCCGGTGCCACTCGGGCCCGGTCACCCTCCGGCCCGGTGCCACTCGGGCCCGGTCACCCTCCGGCCCGGTGCCACTCGGCCCCGGTCACCCTCCGGCCCGGTGCCACTCGGCCCCGGTCACCCTCCGGCCCGGTGCCACGCGGGCCCTGTCACTCCCCGCCCGGCGGTCCCCGGCCTCCGGTACTCACACACTCCGCCGATCACTCCCGCTAACCGGCACAGCCAGCGGTACCACCAGGTCATCCCGTCCGCACCGCCCTGCCCGGACCTCGGCGCTGGCCCGGCAGCGGCCGCATCCTCGGCCCCGGGCTCCGCGCTCGCTTCCTCCGAGCTCAGCATACTGTCCGCCCGGCGCCGCCCCGCTCCCGCTCCCGCCGCCGCTCCGAGCTCCGTCCCCGGCTCCCGAGCCCGCACACGTCACACGCCGGCTGTCAGCGCGCTGCCGTCACGGCAGTGGCGTCACGATAGAATATACGTCACGGTAGTGATGTCACGATAGAATTATACGTCACGTGAGATTTCAACGTCATCCTACAGGACGCGAAGCTCTTTGAGGGGATAGTGGGCGGAGTCACTGGCTGACCTCAATGGGCGGAGTCGCGGGCGGACCTCAATGGGCGGAGTCACTGGCTGACCTCAATGGGCGGAGTCACGGGCTGCGCTGCAGTTGGCGGAGCCGCATTGGGCGGTGCCACAGATGCAAAGCCACACCCTAATGGGCGGGGCCACTAGTAGCCCCCCCCCCCCAATGGGCGGGGTCACCAGCGGCCCTTGGAAGTGCAGCAACAGGCCATTCGGCCCAACAGGTCCCTGCTGAGCAATCAATCAATCAAATCAATCAATCAATCAAATCAATCAATGTGAGATCGACAGGAGTTAAATTTTCACATCGTTCACCTGACGAAGGGGGAAGCCTCCGAAAGCTTGTGAATTTAAAATAAAATTGCTGGACTATAACTTGGTGTTGTAAAATTGTTTACAGGAGTTAAATTGAGTTATGGAGGGCGAGGGAAGGCTGGAAAAGCTGGAACTCTTCAACCTGTGCTGAGAGGGGACCTGATTGAGGGTAAAGGATGGTAAATGGTATTGGAAAGGTGAACACACAATATCACTTAAAGCTAAACTGAGAGCGGAACAAGGGGCATGAAACAGTTGCAGGCAAATTTAGGGCTGATGCCTGGCAGCTATTTGCACAGATTGAGCAGCTTATGCAATGGGACAGGGTAGTCGGGCAACAGACTGCAGCTCTTTCTGGATGGATGAGCTTCCTTTTCAACCCTTACTCAGTGTTCACTCACCATCAGCTTTGTAAAGAGTGCTGCTGTTGAAAGAAAGCAGTGGGGTTCAGTTCCATGGGCACTCTGCGGTACCCCACCCAGGCCGCCTTCACTTGTGTGAGCCTAGCTGGTGTGCGTTAGCAGGCTATTTAACCATTGACATCGTAGCTACCGCCATCCAGCAGCTATCGCTTAATAACTATCATTTAGGGTGCAGTAGCATAGTGGTTACGTTACTGGACTAGTAATCTGGAGTCATGAGTTCAAATCCTGCCACGGCAGGTGGGGAATTTGAATTCAATTAATTAAATAAAATCTGGAATAATAAAAAAACTAGTATCAGTAATGGTGGCTATGAAACTACCAGATTGTTGTTAACCCATCTGGTTCACTAAATGCCTTTTAGGGAAGGAAACCTGGTCTGGCCTCCATGTGACTCCAGACCCACAGCAATGTGGTTGATTCTTAATCGTCCTCTGAAATGGCCTTGCAAGCCACTCAGTTCAAGAAGGCGGCTCACCACCACCTTCTCAAGGGCAATTAGGGATGGGCAATACAATGCTGGCCTCGCCAGCGACACCCACATCCCATAAACGAATAATAAAAAAAAAATTCTCTTCCCTAGCTCAGGGCTGCTAAGAAAGATCGAACAAACTTGCATTTATATAGCACTTTTCATGACCTAAGGACGTCCCAAAGCGCTTTAAAGCCATTGAAGTACTTTTGAAGTGTTGCCACTGTTATTAGGTAGGAAACTCAGCAGCTAATTTGCACACAGCAAGATCCCACAAACAGCAACGTAATAATGATCATAGTAGGTACAGCACAGGAGGAGGCCATTTGGCCCATCATGCCTGTGTCGGCTCTTTGAAAGAGCTCTCCAATTAGTCCCACTCTCCTGCTCTTTCCCCATAACCCTGTAAATTTTTCCCCTGCAAGTATTTATCCAATTCCTTTTTGAAAGTTATTATTGAATCTGCTTCCACCGCCCTTTCAGGCAGTGCATTCCAGTTTTAGTGATGTTGGTTGAGGGACAAATATTGGTCCCCCGCGGGGGACACCGGGGAGAACTCCCCTGCTCTTCTTTGAAATAACGGCTGTGGGATCTTCTACATCTACCCGAGAGGATGTATCCTCTGAATATCGTCTCATCCGAAAGATGGCCCCTCGATGGTGCAGCATTCCCTCGGTGGTGCACCAGGAGTGTCAGCCTGGATTATGTGCTCGAGACTCTAGGGTAGGGCTCGAACACACGACCTTCTGATTCAGAGGGGGGGGGGGGGGGGGGGAGTGCTACCCACTGAGCCACGGCCGACTGCGTTGTGGCTGCTCCACATGAATCCCAAGTGCAGTGAGTTCACCGTGTTCATCAACAGGATCAGACAAGCAACACCACTCGTTAAACATCATTTATTAAACTGCGAGAAATAAAGGGCAGTGATAAATACAAAGAGAAGCAAAGTTTAATATGTACGAAACACTTCATTACAGATTAATTTGAAGATTAGGAGCCTCCTTAATTGCAATATGTAGAGCCTGTTTCAAGGTGATTGCTGGAATGAGTGAGAGTAAAGCAAACAGGGGCTGGAATTCCAGGCAGTGTTAGATTCTAAAATAAAGGTGGATGTGAAAAATGCAGGGAGAATTGGGAGTGCGATTAGGGTTACGTAGTTTGGAATTGATTGGACGGAGTATGCAAGACTGCAATTACCTTGCAGGGTCCTGTACGAAGGATGGGTTTGAGGTCTCTACATTCTGTCTCGGGGGCCCCCTGACTGGTTCGGGACCTTACACCATTGCTCAGTCCTAACACCATCCCTGGGAATAAGAAAGGTGGAGTAGTGTCGAATGGGACTGGGTGGCTTTAAATGGAATAGGATAGAATGACGTGGTAAGGGGCTGGCATAAATATGGAATTGGATGAGATGTCTTTATATAGCACCGTATCACATCCTCAGGACATTCCCAAATGTGGCAGCTAATTTACACACAGCAAGATCCCATAAACACCAATAAGACTTTAATCTGTTTTTGGGTGATGTTGGTTGAGGGATAAATGTTGGCCAGGACACCGGGGAGAACTCACCCCTCACCCTGCTCTTCTTCATGAGATCAGCAGCTCCAACAATGCAGCATTCTCTTAGTAATGCAATCAGAGCATCTGCCTAGTTTATATATTCACATCCAGCGGGGCTTAGACATCAGAATCTTTTGATTCAGAGGTGGTATTAGATGGGATGGGATTGGCTGGAATGGTGTGGGATTGGAAGGGGTGGTGTGGGATTGGAAGGGGTGGTGTGGGATTGGGAGGGGTGGTGTGGGATTGGGAGGGGTGGTGTGGGATTGGAAGGGGTGGGATGGGATTGGGAGGGGTGGTGCGGGATTGGAAGGGGTGGTGCGGGATTGGCTGGAATGGTGTGGGATTGGAAGGGGTGGTGTGGGAATGGGAGGGGTGGTGCGGGATTGGCTGGAATGGTGTGGGATTGGAAGGGGTGGTGTGGGATTGGAAGGGGTGATGTGGGATTGGGAGGGGTGGTGCGGGATTGGAAGGGGTGGTGTGGGATTGGAAGGGGTGGTGCGGGATTGGCTGGAATGGTGTGGGATTGGAAGGGGTGGTGCGGGATTGGAAGGGGTGGGATGGGATTGGGAGGGGTGGTGCGGGATTGGAAGGGGTGGTGTGGGATTGGAAGGGGTGGTGCGGGATTGGCTGGAATGGTGTGGGATTGGAAGGGGTGGTGCGGGATTGGAAGGGGTGGTGCGGGATTGGGAGGGGTGGTGCGGGATTGGAAGGGGTGGTGCGGGATTGGCTGGAATGGTGTGGGATTGGAAGGGGTGGTGTGGGAATGGGAGGGGTGGTGCGGGATTGGCTGGAATGGTGTGGGATTGGAAGGGGTGGTGTGGGATTGGAAGGGGTGGTGCGGGATTGGCTGGGGTGGTGCGGGATTGGCTGGAATGGTGTGGGATTGGAAGGGGTGGTGCAGGATTGGCTGGAATGGTGCGGGATTGGAAGGGGTGGTGTGGGATTGGCTGGAATGGTGTGGGATTGGAAGGGGTGGTGTGGGATTGGAAGGGGTGGTGTGGGATTGGAAGGGGTGGTGTGGGAATGGGAGGGGTGGTGCGGGAATGGGAGGGGTGGTGTGGGATTGGAAGGGGTGGTGCGGGAATGGGAGGGGTGGTGTGGGATTGGAAGGGGTGGTGCGGGATTGGCTGGAATGGTGCGGGATTGGAAGGGGTGGTGTGGGATTGGCTGGAATGGTGTGGGATTGGAAGGGGTGGTGTGGGATTGGAAGGGGTGGTGCGGGATTGGAAGGGGTGGTGTGGGATTGGAAGGGGTGGTGCGGGATTGGAAGGGGTGGTGCGGGATTGGAAGGGGTGGTGTGGGATTGGAAGGGGTGGTGCGGGATTGGAAGGGGTGGTGCGGGATTGGAAGGGGTGGTGTGGGATTGGCTGGAATGGTGTGGGATTGGAAGGGGTGGTGTGGGATTGGAAGGGGTGGTGCGGGATTGGCTGGAATGGTGTGGGATTGGAAGGGGTGGTGCGGGATTGGAAGGGGTGGTGCGGGATTGGAAGGGGTGGTGCGGGATTGGAAGGGGTGGTGCGGGATTGGAAGGGGTGGTGTGGGATTGGCTGGAATGGTGTGGGATTGGAAGGGGTGGTGCGGGATTGGAAGGGATGGTGCGGGATTGGCTGGAATGGTGTGGGATTGGAAGGGGTGGTGCGGGATTGGAAGGGGTGGTGCGGGATTGGCTGGAATGGTGTGGGATTGGAAGGGGTGGTGTGGGATTGGAAGGGGTGGTGTGGGATTGGAAGGGGTGGTGTGGGATTGGAAGGGGTTGTGTGGGATTGGAAGGGATGGTGTGGGAATGGAAGGGGTGGTGCGGGATTGGCTGGAATGGTGTGGGATTGGAAGGGGTGGTGTGGGATTGGAAGGGGTGGTGTGGGATTGGAAGGGGTGGTGTGGGATTGGAAGGGGTTGTGTGGGATTGGAAGGGATGGTGTGGGAATGGAAGGGGTGGTGTGGGATTGGCTGGAATGGTGTGGGATTGGAAGGGGTGGTGTGGGATTGGAAGGGGTGGTGTGGGATTGGAAGGGGTGGTGTGGGATTGGAAGGGGTTGTGTGGGATTGGAAGGGATGGTGTGGGAATGGAAGGGGTGGTGCGGGATTGGCTGGAATGGTGTGGGATTGGAAGGGGTGGTGTGGGAATGGGAGGGGTGGTGTGGGATTGGAAGGGGTGGTGTGGGATTGGAAGGGGTGGTGTGGGAATGGGAGGGGTGGTGTGGGATTGGAAGGGGTGGTGTGGGATTGGAAGTGGTGGTGTGGGATTGGAAGGGGTGATGTGGGATTGGAAGGGGTGATGTGGGATTGGCTGGAATGGTGTGGGATTGGAAGGGGTGGTGTGGGAATGGGAGGGGTGGTGTGGGATTGGCTGGAATGGTGTGGGATTGGAAGGGGTGGTGTGGGATTGGGAGGGGTGGTGTGGGATTGGCTGGAATGGTGTGGGATTGGAAGGGGTGGTGTGGGATTGGCTGGAATGGTGTGGGATTGGAAGGGGTGGTGCGGGATTGGAAGGGGTGGTGTGGGATTGGAAGGGGTGGTGCGGGATTGGAAGGGGTGGTGTGGGATTGGAAGGGGTGGTGCGGGATTGGAAGGGGTGGTGCGGGATTGGAAGGGGTGGTGTGGGATTGGAAGGGGTGGTGCGGGATTGGAAGGGGTGGTGCGGGATTGGAAGGGGTGGTGTGGGATTGGCTGGAATGGTGTGGGATTGGAAGGGGTGGTGTGGGATTGGAAGGGGTGGTGCGGGATTGGCTGGAATGGTGTGGGATTGGAAGGGGTGGTGCGGGATTGGAAGGGGTGGTGCGGGATTGGAAGGGGTGGTGCGGGATTGGAAGGGGTGGTGCGGGATTGGAAGGGGTGGTGTGGGATTGGCTGGAATGGTGTGGGATTGGAAGGGGTGGTGCGGGATTGGAAGGGATGGTGCGGGATTGGCTGGAATGGTGTGGGATTGGAAGGGGTGGTGCGGGATTGGAAGGGGTGGTGCGGGATTGGCTGGAATGGTGTGGGATTGGAAGGGGTGGTGTGGGATTGGAAGGGGTGGTGCGGGATTGGAAGGGGTGGTGTGGGATTGGAAGGGGTGGTGTGGGATTGGAAGGGGTTGTGTGGGATTGGAAGGGGTGGTGTGGGATTGGAAGGGGTGGTGTGGGATTGGAAGGGGTGGTGTGGGATTGGAAGGGGTGGTGTGGGATTGGAAGGGGTGGTGTGGGATTGGAAGGGGTGGTGCGGGATTGGAAGGGGTGGTGTGGGATTGGAAGGGGTGGTGTGGGATTGGAAGGGGTGGTGTGGGATTGGAAGGGGTGGTGTGGGATTGGAAGGGGTGGTGTGGGATTGGAAGGGGTTGTGTGGGATTGGAAGGGATGGTGTGGGAATGGAAGGGGTGGTGCGGGATTGGCTGGAATGGTGTGGGATTGGAAGGGGTGGTGCGGGATTGGAAGGGGTGGTGCGGGATTGGCTGGAATGGTGTGGGATTGGAAGGGGTGGTGTGGGATTGGAAGGGGTGGTGTGGGATTGGAAGGGGTGGTGTGGGATTGGAAGGGGTTGTGTGGGATTGGAAGGGATGGTGTGGGAATGGAAGGGGTGGTGTGGGATTGGCTGGAATGGTGTGGGATTGGAAGGGGTGTTGTGGGATTGGAAGGGGTGGTGTGGGATTGGAAGGGGTGGTGTGGGATTGGAAGGGGTTGTGTGGGATTGGAAGGGATGGTGTGGGAATGGAAGGGGTGGTGCGGGATTGGCTGGAATGGTGTGGGATTGGAAGGGGTGGTGTGGGAATGGGAGGGGTGGTGTGGGATTGGAAAGGGTGGTGCGGGATTGGAAGGGGTGATGTGGGATTGGCTGGAATGGTGTGGGATTGGAAGGGGTGGTGTGGGAATGGGAGGGGTGGTGTGGGATTGGAAGGGGTGGTGTGGGATTGGAAGGGGTGGTGTGGGAATGGGAGGGGTGGTGTGGGATTGGAAGGGGTGGTGTGGGATTGGAAGTGGTGGTGTGGGATTGGAAGGGGTGATGTGGGATTGGAAGGGGTGATGTGGGATTGGCTGGAATGGTGTGGGATTGGAAGGGGTGGTGTGGGAATGGGAGGGGTGGTGTGGGATTGGCTGGAATGGTGTGGGATTGGAAGGGGTGGTGTGGGATTGGGAGGGGTGGTGTGGGATTGGCTGGAATGGTGTGGGATTGGAAGGGGTGGTGTGGGATTGGCTGGAATGGTGTGGGATTGGAAGGGGTGGTGCGGGATTGGAAGGGGTGGTGCGGGATTGGAAGGGATGGTGTGGGATTGGAAGGGGTGGTGCGGGATTGGAAGGGGTGGTGCGGGATTGGAAGGGATGGTGTTGGATTGGCTGGAATGGTGTGGGAATGGAAGGGGTGGTGTGGGAATGGAAGGGGTGGTGTGGGAATGGAAGGGGTGGTGTGGGATTGGAAGGGGTGGTGTGGGAATGGAAGGGGTGGTGTGGGAATGGAAGGGGTGGTGTGGGAATGGAAGGGGTGGTGTGGGAATGGAAGGAGTGGTGCGGGATTGGAAGGGATGGTGTGGGATTGGAAGGGGTGGTGCGGGATTGGGAGGGCTGGTGTGGGATTG
The DNA here is from genome assembly GCF_035084215.1 of Heptranchias perlo. NCBI lineage: Eukaryota > Metazoa > Chordata > Chondrichthyes > Hexanchiformes > Hexanchidae > Heptranchias > Heptranchias perlo. The sequence goes on along the minus strand of NC_090355.1, from coordinate 35,725,396 downwards.
ATAAAATAGGATCGGATTTCATGGACGGGAGATTGGACGGGATGGAATTGGATGAATTATGAAGCGGGAAGGCAGTGAGGAAAATGTTACAAAAAGCACAAGTGTGATTTTAGATTCACTGGAACAGCACATGTAGAGAGCGATACTCCATTAAAGGAACACTCCAGGACAATACCCATATCCTTAGACATTCACCTGTGACATTTTTCTTTAACAGTAATATTTATGTTACCTTATTTAAAAAATTAAAATCTCACAAGGCAGCCTCACAGTCAGTGCTGAGACCTTTACTTTCCGTGGCTTTCATTGCAGGAAAAGTGACAAGTCGTTACACAGGTCACTCACCTCAGCTCGAACATTCCCATGGGTGGAGGGCAGCACCCATGGGTGGAGGGCAGCACCCATGGGTGAAGGGAATACCCTCAGCTGGAACACAAGCCAACACATGGTGAGCCTACTAAACCAAAATAAACTTAAATATTTTTAAATGAATTTCTTGCGTATGGAACTAATTTTACAGACTATTGCCGACAGAGTGGGCCACGTGATCTTCTTCAGAGGTTATTTCTTTTAAGAACACTGCACAGAGTGGGACCAAGCCAGCTCTGATATATGTGTGATACTTGCATAGTGTCACCTGAACACTACAGGGCCTCTTGTTGGGAGTAAGCACATTCGGAAGATTCTAGGGGGTCCTGGACATAAAAGCGTCTGGTTATTATCACACCAAGTTGAGTATTTAGTCGGACATAACACTCCAGCCAGCTCCATGTCAGACATGTTGCCATGCCAACATCAAGGCTGGTGTTGGAGGCGCCTCCCTGTCAGGGTGAAGACAGTCAATGGCAGACTAAGGTCACTCGCAAGTGTATTTGAGCTCCGCTGTCTCACAGACGGCGTAACCTGGCTGAATTTCCATGGATGATATTTGTGGATTGAAAACTGCACGTCGAACCGAGGATAAAACACAACCGATGTACAAAAAAAATAAATGGGATTAATTGCAACGCAGAAAGAGATACAACTGATGGAGGGCACGGCACCGACTGTGACACATATAGGCCTGGAGTATCCCCAACATTTCCGCCCAGATAATTGCGAAATTTGGACGGAATGAAATGAAATGGCGCAAAAGATCGCGGAATTTTAAGCGTAAGTGAGTCGCACCCATAACCACTTTACACTGGAGTTTGCTCGATCTTTTTACGCTGTTTCAAAAATCCTTTCGCCACAAAACTGGCCACGTCCCTAGGTCGGAGTGGCAAGTTTCAGCCAATTGCGCCCGTTCGGAGGTGGTCATCACATTGTGCCCAGAATCTTGGGCGCACGGGCATTCGTGCTCACATGAATCCTCCCTCTCTCTGTAACCTCCTCCAGCCCTACACCCCTCCCTCTCTCTGTAACCTCCTCCGGCCTTACACCCCTCCCTCTCTCTTTGTAACCTCCTCCGGCCCTACACCCCTCCCTCTCTCTGTAACCTCCTCCGGCCTTACACCCCTCCCTCTCTCTTTGTAACCTCCTCCGGCCCTACACCCCTCCCTCTCTCTGTAACCTCCTCCGGCCTTACACCCCTCCCTCTCTCTTTGTAACCTCCTCCGGCCCTACACCCCTCCCCATCTCTGTAACCTCCTCCAGCCCTACACCCCTCCCTCTCTCTGTAACCTCCTCCGGCCCTACACCCCTCCCTCTCTCTTTGTAACCTCCTCCAGCCCTACACCCCTCCCCATCTCTGTAACCTCCTCCAGCCCTACAACCCTCCGAGATCTCTGCGCTCCTCCAATTCTGGCCTCTTGCGCATCCCCGATTTTCATCACTCCACCATTGGCGGCCGTGCCTTCAGCTGCCTGGGCCCTAAGCTCTGGAATTCCCTCCCTAAACCTCTCCGCCTCTCTCTCCTCCTTTAAGACGCTCCTTAAAACCCACCTCTTTGACCAAGCTTTTGGTCACCTGTCCTAATATCTCCTTATGTGGCTCGGTGTTAAATTTTGTCTGATTTACGCTCCTGTGAAGCGCCTTGGGACGTTTTACTACGTTAAAGGCTCTGTATAAATGGGAGTTGTTGTCATTATTACTTTAAATTCAGTTTAAATTAGTTAGTAAATCGATCTGCCCTTGATTCATTAGACCTGTGGCCAATTGAAATCAATTAGAAAGTCAGACCAAGAGCATTAAATCAGTCAGTCGAAGATTGGCTCATTTCCTGGCGTCCCTCTCCTCTTTGTGATGCTGGAAGATGCCCTGTTCTAGTCATCAATTGATTACGATCGATTACGCTGCTCGATTGCGCTGATTCATGGGCGATTTTACGTTCCGACTTACGCTGATGAGTTTGGGCAGGAAACTTGGGCGTAACGTCACCCCGGGCGAAAGCAGCGCAGTGTGCGGTGCATTTCCCCGACTGCGCCCCTAGCGGGAACTCCATGCCGTAGAAAGTACGTTTAATCTTGACCCAACACAACCGATACCTCGTCTGGCGCAGAGCGGGACGTTGGTGCCCCCTTTAAGGGAGAGGGTGACTATGGCTTAGGGTTGCCAAATCTGGTTGGACGTATTCCTGGAGGTTCCATCACATGACCTCCTGCCCTGATCTGCCCCCCACCCCCCCCCCCCACGCTCCCGCCATTGGTCGCCCGATACATCCATCCTCGCAGTGCGCCGCCTTACCAGCCAATTGGAAAGGAAACAGGTTCTTTATTACCCGATTGGATGAAGCTGCACTAAGAGCCTTTTTATCCCACCTCCAATATTTTAATAACTGACGTTCAAAGAGAATAATTTCTAAATGATTTTTCACTGCTCGCAACAGTGTCCTGGAGAAAATTCCTGGAGGCTCCAGGACAATCCTGGAGGGTTGGCAACCCGACATTGGTTACAAATGATAACTGACTCAGCAGTGTGTCTCACGCAGTCCGTTCCCTTTCCTGCCTGTTGGATTTTCCAATATCCCCGATGAAGCCGCCCCACTGCAAACTGGGACAATGAAAAGCATGTCCGATGAAGTCAAACAAAGGCCTGGTGTTTCTCCCGCTCAGGGTGGGAGGCAAATCAGAGGGGGTTTACGTCCCCAGGCTGGCGGTGTAGCCTTGCGAGCAGGTGGCTCAACAGTGACAATCTACGGAAGCACTCATCGTACCGTAGGAACACAGGCCCCTCGAGCCTGTTCCGCCATTCAATTAGAACAGGGCTGATCTGTATCTTAACTTCATTTACCCGCCTGGTTCTGTAATCCTGAATCCCCTCACCCAATAAAAATCTATCGGTCCGGTTTTGAAATTTTCAATTGACCCCCAGCCTCAACAGCTTTTTTGGGGGGAGAGAGTTCCAGATTTCCACTCCCCTTTGTGTGATGAAGTGCTTCCTGACATCACCCCTGAACGGCCTGGCTCTAATTTTAAGGTTCTGCCCCCTTGTTCTGGACTCTCCCCACCAGAGGAAATAGTTTCTCTCTATCGACCCGATCAAATCCTTTAATCATCGTAAATACCTCGATTAGATCACCCCTTAATCTTCTACACTCAAACTCATTGTTTCCCAGGCTCTCAGAACTACGGAACCCAGCACCTCCTTTGCCACTCTCCTACAATTTACAGCAGCGTCCAAACTACGAGGCCCTGAGCCCTGGCTCTGTCGGCTGGATTGCTGAGGCAGCTCAGCCCTATTTGCGCTCAAATATTCGTACCTCGCTGGTTCGACTCCCGTTGAATTTTGTGGGCTTGTGGGGGGGGAGTTTGGAAAAGGCTGTTCTCAGCGCAGTTGAAAGCACAAATAGAGCCGAGGTCTATGGGTCAGGTCAGAGCTTGGACAAACCTGTCCATCTGTGACCCCATTCAACCATCTTCAAGTCAATGGCGCCCGGTGTTGGGGGAGAACACGGGTGCTTTACGCCAGAAGGTTACAGCTTAAGGTCGACGGAAAAGGTTGGTCTCCATCGGTGGGAACACGTCACGGAGTCTGTTTTAACATTTGGAGAATGCCAATCGCTTGTGAGCTCGACTTTGGACGAGTGATAACCAGACGGCCCCCGGGTGGAAATCGAGAAGGAAAACCGGGGAAGCGTCCGAACGTTCCGGAGAGAGGGAAGTGCCGCCACGGCTTCCGTTACCCGCAATTCATTTGACGCATCGCGCCTACGGTTCTGGACGGCAGAGTCCGAAACAACGCCCGGAATCCGAAATCCCCGTGAAATTCGATCTCGACAGAGTTTCCGAGCGACCGCCACAGAAACAGGCTGTTGCCGTGATACGCGGAGTACTTCTGCGTGCCGACATCTTTTATCTGAGAACAAAAAAGGTTTAACCGTCACTGAGGGGGCCCTGTGGTAATAACGGCAACGCCCACAAGTTAAAGTTCACATTCAGTGCTTGTTCTTCTTTGGAATGTCTTCATTCTCTGTGAGATCAGTTAGATCTCATTTCTCCACTCTTAGATCACAGAATCTACAGCTCAGAGGGAGGCCACTCGGTCCATCATGCCTGTGCTGGCTCTTTGAAAGAGCTATCCAATTAGTCCCACTCCCCTACTCTTTCCCCATAGTCCTGCAAATTTCTCCTTTTCAGGTATTTATCCAATTCCCTTTTGAAAGTTATTATTGAATCTGCTTCCACCGCCCTTTCAGGCAGCGCATTCCAGATCAGAACAACTCGCTGCGTAAAAAAATTCTCCTCATCTCCCGAGGGCACTGACTCTCACTGGGGTACGGGTTCCACAGACACTGACTCTCACTGGGGTACGGGTTCCACAGACACTGACTCTCACCGGGGTACGGGTCCCACAGACACTGACTCTCACCGGGGTACGGGTCCCACAGACACTGACTCTCACTGGGGTACGGGTCCCACAGACACTGACTCTCACTGGGGTACGGGTCCCACAGACACTGACTCTCACTGGGGTACGGGTCCCACAGACACTGACTCTCACTGGGGTACGGGTCCCACAGACACTGACTCTCACTGGTACCTCACCTAAGCACCCATAATTAAGAGTGGAGGGTCTCACAGGTGAACTTCCTCCTGTGCTCACTCAAAGTCCGCACACACACGCACCTTCCAGCAGGAGTCACTGGATAGGAGCAGGAACCCTCGCTGATTTCCTCTCCCTAACCCAATGTGAGTCAGTGCCCGTGGAACCCGTACCCCAGTGAGAGTCAGTGTCTGTGGGACCCGTACCCCAGTGAGAGTCAGTGTCTGTGGGACCCGTACCCCAGTGAGAGTCAGTGTCTGTGGGACCCATACCCCAGTGAGAGTGAGAGCTCTTGGGGGAGAAAAATGAAGAGAATATATATATATATATATATATAGAGCACAGGTGCAGGGAACCGAACCCAACTCACCAGAATGTAATCAGAGGAGGTGGTGTTAACCCCGACATTGAATTTCAGGTAAAGCACTTTGATGGCGATACGTTCAGTTGGAGATGCATTGATGAAGGTGCGACAGGCCTCGCCCTCCTTGTAGGGCTGCATGGGGCTCAATATAACTCCTCGGGGTCCGTACAGCTGCACGTCACAATCTGCAAAAAGGACAAAAATCACCGCTGGGAGATCAGATTTATCCTGCAGCTCGTTCACCGGTAACGGAGACCGTCCCTCCACCCAACTTACAGTGATGGTACCTCGAGCAGGGGAGAGTTCCAGATTTCCACTCCCCTTTGTGTGATGAAATGCTTCCTGATTTCAGGAACGGCCTGGCTCTGATTTTAAGGTTCTGCCCCCTTGTTCTGGACTCCCCCCACCAGAGGAAATAGTTTCTCTCTATCGACCCTATCAAATCCTTTTATCACTTTACACATCTTTAAATGTGAGGTTATGCACTTTGGCAGGAAAAATCAGAGAGCAAGTTATTATCTTAATGGCGAGAGACTGGAAAGTACTGCAGTACAAAGGGATCTGGGGGTCCTAGTGCAAGAAAATCAAAAAGTTAGTTTGCAGGTGCAGCAGGTGATCAAGAAGGCCAACAGAATGTTGGCTTTTATTGCTCGGGGGATAGAATATAAAAACAGGGAGGTATTGCTGCAGTTATATAAGGTATTGGTGAGACCGCACCTGGAATACTGCATACAGTTTTGGTGCCCATACGTAAGAAAAGACATACTTGCTCTCGAGGCAGTACAAAGAAGGTTCACTCGGTTAATCCCGGGGATAAGGGGGTGAACATATGAGGAGAGGTTGAGTAGATTGGGACTCTACTCATTGGAGTTCAGAAGAATGAGAGGCGATCTTATTGAAACATATAAGATTGTGAAGGGGCTTGATCGGGTGGATGCGGTGAGGATGTTCCCAAGGATGGGTGAAACTAGAACTAGGGGGCATAATCTTAGAATAAGGGGCTGCTCTTTCAAAACTGAGATGAGGAGAAACTTCTTCACTCAGAGGGTAGTAGGTCTGTGGAATTTGCTGCCCCAGGAAGCTGTGGAAGCTACATCAGTAAATAAATTTAAAACAGAAACAGACAGTTTCCTAGAAGTAAAGGGAATTAGGGGTTACGGGGAGCGGGCAGGAAATTGGACATGAATTTAGATTTGAGGTTAGGATCAGATCAGCCATGATCTTATTGAATGGCGGAGCAGGCTCGAGGGGCCGATTGGCCTACTCCTGCTCCTATTTCTTATGTTCTTATGTTATGTTATCTCAATTAGATCACCCCTTAATCTTCTACACTCGAGGGAATACAAGCCCAGTCTATGCAACCTGTCCTCGTAATTTAACTCTTTTACCCCTGATATTATTCTGGTGAATCGGCGCTGCCCCCCCTCCAAGGCCCACATTCCATTAGTCTTTTTGGTTACTTTTTGTACCTGTCCACTGGCTTTTAGTGATTTCTGTACTTGGACTCCCAAATCTCTCTGCTGCTCCACAGTTTCTAGTTTCTCACCATTGAGAAAATACTTCGATTTGTCTTTCTTGGATCCAAAATGGATGACCTCACACTGGATCAGGCCTCAGCAGCAGTTGATTACTGAGCTCCGACGCTGGCCGCTGCCGATACCTCGCTGGTGAATGCCACTGAGCCACATCAAACCAGGAAGGCCCATCGCCCATCTGTCCCGAGTTAATTCATCTCAGCCAGGGTGGCAGTGCAGGCAGTGCCATCCGCCTCAGTGCCACCCCGGGCTGGGATCTTTCTGTGCACAAAATGGCCGCCTCATTTCTCCACATAACTTCGAAGTCATTCGTTGCACGCGAAACTCTGCGGCACTTTTCCGAGAGTTGTGCTAAGGCTCCGTTTAAATCCGGGCATTCCCCGCTGCCTTTACTTATCTGAATCTGTTTTTCTAGATCATAGAATCTTACAGGAGGAGGCCATTCGGCCCATCGTGCCTGTGCCGGCTCTTTGAAAGAGCAATCCAATTAGTCCCACTCCCCTGCTCTTTCCCCATAGCCCTGCAAATTTTTCCTTTTCAAGTATTTATCCAATTCCCTTTTGAAAGTTATTATTGAATCTGCTTCCACCGCCCTTTCAGGCAGCGCATTCCAGATCAGAACAACTCGCTGCGTAAAAAAATTCTCCTCATCTCCCCTCTGGTTCTTTTGCCGATTACCTTAAATCTGTGTCCTCTGGTTACCGACCCTTCTGCCACTGGAAACAGTTTCTCCTTATTTACTCTCTCAAAACCCTTCATGATTTTGAACACCTCTATTAAATCTCCCCTTAACCATCTCTGATCTAAGGAGAACAATCCCAGCTTCTCCAGTCTCTCCATGTATACAGCACCTTTAATGTAGGAAGACGTCCCAAGGTGCTTCACAGGAATGTAAGAGCTGAAAATTGACAGCCAAAAAGAAAGATTTGTATTTATATAGCACCTTTCAAGATCTCAGGACATCCCAAAGCATTTTACAGCCAATGAGGTACTTTTGAAGTGTTGTTCGAAGCACTGTTGTGATGTAAGAATCGCGGCAGCCAATTTGCGCACAGCAAGATCCCACAAACAGCAATGAGATAATGACTGGATAATCTGTCTTAGTAACGTGGGATCTTTTATGTCTGAGGGGGCAGACGGGGCCAGTTTAATGTCTCATCCAAAAGACGGCACCTCTGACAGTGCAGCGGTCCCTCAGTACTGACCCTCCGACAGTGCAGCGCTCCCTCAGTACTGACCCTCCGACAGTGCAGCGCTTCCTCAGTACTGACCCTCCGACAGTGCAGCGCTTCCTCAGTACTGACCTTCCGACAGTGCGGCGCTCCCTCAGTACTGACCCTCCGACAGTGCAGCGCTTCCTCAGTACTGACCCTCCGACAGTGCGGCGCTCCCTTAGTACTGACCCTACGACAGTGCGGCGGTCCCTCGGTACTGACCCTCCGACAGTGCGGCGCTCCCTCGGTACTGACCCTCCGACAGTGCGGCGCTCCCTCGGTACTGACCCTCCGACAGTGCGGCGCTCCCTCAGTACTGACCCTCCTCAGTACTGCACTGGGAGTGTCAGCCTGGATTGTGTGTCAAGTCTCCGGAGCGGGGACATGAACCCACGACCTTCTGACCCAGAGGCGAGAGTGCTCCTCACTGAGCCAAGGCTGTCCCTTAGAAACCCACAAACGCAGCCCCTTCCCAGCTGAGCACCTACCTCCGTGGTACCGTCGAGACGAGGGGCGACTCGAGTACTGGAGGATGGTTCCACCGCCCTCAGTGGCTGTCCGCTGCCTCACCATTAGTGTGTTGGTGACGGAGGTGAGTGTAAACCCTTTCAGTGGTGCGCAGGTTTTCCAAAACAACCGACGCCCACAAAAGGACAAAGAGTCCCCTGGAGAAAAGAAGAGCAGAAATATCGGAAGATCCAGAACCACAAAGTTTGACAGTTTGAGGAAAAGGTGAGAGTCAAAGTTTCAATTTCTCACATTAACGAGACTGTCGCTCTGTACATTTCCCAGTCATGGTCATCCTCCCTCCCCCACCCCCCGCACCCAGACACTGACTCTCCCTGGGGTATGGGTCCCACAGACACTGACTCTCCCTGGGGTATGGGTCCCACAGACACTGACTCTCCCTGGGGTATGGGTCCCACAGACACTGACTCTCACTGGGGTACGGGTCCCACAGACACTGACTCTCCCTGGGGTATGGGTCCCACAGACACTGACTCTCACTGGGGTACGGGTCCCACAGACACTGACTCTCCCTGGGGTATGGGTCCCACAGACACTGACTCTCACTGGGGTACGGGTCCCACAGACACTGACTCTCACTGGGGTACGGGCCCCACAGACACTGACTCTCACTGGGGTACGGGTCCCACAGACACTGACTCTCACTGGGGTACGGGTCCCACAGACACTGACTCTCACTGGGGTACGGGTCCCACAGACACTGACTCTCACTGGGGTACGGGTCCCACAGACACTGACTCTCACTGGGGTACGGGTCCCACAGACACTGACTCTCACTGGGGTACGGGTCCCACAGACACTGACTCTCACTGGGGTACGGGTCCCACAGACACTGACTCTCACTGGGGTACGGGTCCCACAGACACTGACTCTCACTGGGGTACGGGTCCCACAGACACTGACTCTCACTGGGGTACGGGTCCCACAGACACTGACTCTCACTGGGGTACGGGTCCCACAGACACTGACTCTCACTGGGGTACGGGTCCCACAGACACTGACTCTCACTGGGGTACGGGTCCCACAGACACTGACTCTCACTGGGGTACGGGTCCCACAGACACTGACTCTCACTGGGGTACGGGTCCCACAGACACTGACTCTCACTGGGATACGGGTCCCACAGACACTGACTCTCACTGGGGTACGGGTTCCACAGACACTGACTCTCACTGGGGTACAGGTTCCACAGACACTGACTCTCACTGGGGTACAGGTTCCACAGACACTGACTCTCACTGGGGTACGGGTCCCACGGACACTGACTCTCACTGGGGTACGGGTCCCACGGACACTGACTCTCACTGGGGTGGTAACTCTCCTTGCGGAAATCTCCGCTAAGGAGTGTGTGACCGCCCGGAGCTTCGTGCCAAACACCGTACCATCGGCACCAAGCCTCCTCCTCCTCCCCCGCCTCCCCAGCCCGGAACCACCATTTTAATCAGTAGCTTCTCTGAGTGTTGACCGAGTGCGGAGCGTCTGGAACAGAATAGGGCCGTGATGGTTCTGCTCTCTTACACGTGCTGCAATTTAACGAGCTGTACAGAACGCGGACCGTGATGACCTGGTCGAGCGGGCGTCCAATGGTGACCAGGCATTCCCTGCCCCACACACCACTCAGGTTGAGAGTCCCCGATTCGCTCAGAAGCAGCTTCCCACAGGCACCTGGAGCAAAGCAGAGGATAAGCAGTGTCAGCACACAGCTCGGGGACTGGGTGGTACTGTGGGAGAGACAACAGCCTTTCATCCCCGTCACTGCCTTTAAATCGAGCCCGCATTAATGGCATGAATGTTTCTAGTCTCTGAAGTGTATCAGGGTCAAACATTATGTTATTTCGGGTCAGTCGTAATTCAGCGATGGGACCAGAGCACAAAATTGTACTGACCCCAGCTCCTAACGATGAACTCCGGGCTAATGGAGATCACTAGTTTCTGCATTAACATTTATTCCTTATACCCACTATTTTAACTGTGAACCTTTTTAATTTAATTTAACCTCTTTCAAATTGCAGAGCTTTACTCTATATCTAACCCGTGCTGTACCTGCCCTGGGAGTGTTTGACGGGACAGTGTAGAGGGAGCTTTACTCTGTATCTAACCCTGTACCTGCCCTGGGAGTGTTTGATGGGACAGTGTAGAGGGAGCAAGTACATAACTGGAATCCTTGGTGTCTTCATCCCTCGAGTCTTTAGCCAGTGTGGTTGGGTCTGTCACCGTCCTGGGTTTTTGCGGTGTGATGGGGAGGGTCCTTGTTGGAGTCCGGGGCGCTGCCGCTGTGCGGGTTGGGGTCTGGGTCGGGCAGGTTCCTGTGTCACAAGCCTCTGTGGTGGCGAGTTTGGTAAGATGGTCGCAAAAATCGTCCAGAACGGCCTCCATCGAGTCCAGATTGATGCAGAGCAGCTCCCTGTTACGGACCCCAAGCCCACAGGAAACGGAACACTGGGAGAAGGAACAATAGTCAGACACACCCTGAAACCTGAACAACCCCACCCCCTCCCCGTACCCCCCAAACCCCTCCCCCTCACCGTACCCCCAAACCCCTCCCCCTCCCCGTACCCCTCAAACCCCACCCCCTCCCCGTACCCCCCAAACCCCACCCCCTCACCGTACCCCCAAACCCCACCCCCACCATACCCCCAAACCCCACCCCCTCACCATACCCCCAAACCCCACCCCTCACCGTACCCCCCAAACCCCACCCCTCACCGTACCCCCAAACCCCACCCCCTCACCGTACCCCCAAACCCCTCCCCGTACCCCTCAAACCCCTCACCGTACACCCAAACCCCTCCCCGTACCCCTCAAACCCCTCACCGTACCCCCAAACCCCTCCCTGTACCCCCCAAACCCCACCCCCTCCCCGTACCCCCCAAACCCCACCCCTCACCGTACCCCCCAAACCCCACCCCCTCCCCGTACCCCCAAACCCCACCCCTCACTGTACCCCCAAACCCCTCCCCGTACCCCTCAAACCCCTCACCGTACCCCCAAACCCCTCCCCCTCCCCCAAACCCTCACCGTACCCCCCAAACCCCACCCCTCACCGTACCCCCCAAACCCCACCCCTCACCGTACCCCGCAGCCCCACCCCCTCACTGTACCCCAACAACCCCACCTTCTCCTCATATCCTTCAATCTACTAAGCACGGAGAATGAAAGTCTCTTCTGATCAGACGAGTGTTATCAGACTCTAGCTGTTTATTAACTTGTGAAGCAAACGTACCAATTAAATTGAACTACCTTTACGGATTGGTCTATACCAGGTTAATATTAGTTCTGTAACATCTTAGATATCAGCCATGGCTCGGTGGGTAACACTCTCGCCTCTGAGTCAGAAGGTTGTGGGTTCGAGCCCCACTCGAGCACATAATCCAGGCCGACACTCCCACTGCAATACTGAGGGAGCGCCGCACTGTCGGAGGGTCAGTACTGAGGGAGCGCCGCACCGTCGGAGGGTCAGTACTGAGGGAGCGCCGCATCGTCGGAGGGTCAGTACTGAGGGTGCGCCGCACCGTCGGAGGGTCAGTACTGAGGGAGCGCTGCACTGTCAGAGGTGCCGTCTTTCGGATGAGACGTTAAACCAAGGCCCCATCTGCCCTCTCAGGTTGGATGTAAAAGATCCCACGGCCACTATTTCGAAGACAAGCAGGGGAGTTCTCCCATGTGTCCTGGGGCCAATATTTATCCCTCAACCAACATCATTAAAACAGATTATCTGGTCATTATCACACCTCTGTTTGTGGGATCTTGCTGTGCACAAATTGGCTGTCGCATTTCCCACATTACAACAGTGACTACACTTCAAAAGTATTTCATTGGCTGTAAAGCACTTTGGGACGTCCTGAGGTTGTAAAAGACACGATATAAATGTAAGTCTTTTTTCCTTTTACAGGAGGGGCAAAACATAAATCAGGATTTTCCGGTTGGAATTTGAACCTGAATCGGAATTTTGAAGCTTGATCAGGTCCCAGGTGAGACCAAGTGGTGACACTAACCTCGGACCAGTTCTGGGACTGCCAGCCGAACGGGCAGCTGCTGACCACACACGGGACGAGCCCTGGAGGCTCTTCCTCCTCCGAGCAGAGTGTTCTCTCCACTTCCAGATATGTCCCGTTGTGAAGTTGGGCACAGATCACCCTCCTCTCGGCCAGCCCGGTCCCACAAACCACTGGACACCGTCCGGGTTCCGAAACTCGCCACCTGCCGTCACAGTCACAGAGTAACTCAGTGTTCCTCCTCCAGCTCAGCATTCACCTCACTCCATCCCTCCCTCTCGCTCCCTCTCGCTCCCTCACTCCGTAACAGTCACAGAGTAACTCAGTGTTCCTCCTCCAGCTCAGCATTCACCTCACTCCATCCCTCTCTCTCCCTCCCTCCCTCACTCTGTCACAGTCACAGAGTAACTCAGTGTTCCTCCTCCAGCTCAGCATTCACCTCACTCCATCCCTCTCTCTCCCTCCCTCCCTCACTCCGTCACAGTCACAGAGTAACTCAGTGTTCCTCCTCCAGCTCAGCATTCACCTCACTCCATCCCTCTCTCTCCCTCCCTCCCTCACTCCGTCACAGTCACAGAGTAACTCAGTGTTCCTCCTCCAGCTCAGCATTCACCTCACTCCATCCCTCTCTCTCCCTCCCTCCCTCACTCCGTCACAGTCACAGAGTAACTCAGTGTTCCTCCTCCGGCTCAGCATTCACCTCACTCCATCCCTCTCTCTCCCTCCCTCCCTCACTCCGTCACAGTCACAGAGTAACTCAGTGTTCCTCCTCCGGCTCAGCATTCACCTCGCTCCCTCCCTCACTCCCTCCCTCTCGCTCCCTCACTCTGTCACAGTCACAGAGTAACTCAGTGTTCCTCCTCCGGCTCAGCATTCACCTCCCTCACTCCCTCCCTCTCGCTCCCTCACTCTGTCACAGTCACAGAGTAACTCAGTGTTCCTCCTCCGGCTCAGCATTCACCTCACTCCATCCCTCCCTCTCGCTCCCTCCCTCACTCTGTCACAGTCACAGAGTAACTCAGTGTTCCTCCTCCGGCTCAGCATTCACCTCACTCCATCCCTCTCTCTCCCTCCCTCCCTCACTCCGTCACAGTCACAGAGTAACTCAGTGTTCCTCCTCCGGCTCAGCATTCACCTCGCTCCCTCCCTCACTCCCTCCCTCCGTCCCTCGCTTTAAAGAGGGTGTTTCTCTCCATCAGGTGCAGTCCAGTTGCTATGTAAAGGGAGGGTAGGGCTGTTTCTCTATGGGGAAAGGCCATCGTGTAAGGCCAACCCCCATATATAGTACAGCGTGTATTATAAGATGTGTAGTGTTTTAAATTGTAATAATGGGATCGTATTGTGTACGATCTGTATTGTATTGTTTTGAATTGTATATGTGATATTTAGATTGAACTGTGTGCATTCTTAAATTTTATGAAATAAATTATACTTTGAAATAAAAAAAATTCTGAGGCCCACAGAACACACAGGGTGCGGGTTCCATCACTGGCCTGTGCTGAGTGAGTTGATCTCAGCCAGGGTCATACCAGTGACCCTGGACAAGGGAAGGCAAAGGTCAGCTAGGGCTCCCACTCCTGGTCACTATCCAGTGACCTGCTGGACACTAGGCCAGGAGGCCAGGATCGGGCTGGTTCCTCACGATTGAATACCCTGCTCACTCTGTGCCCAGATTCTCAGGTGGTGAATGGACACTTGGGCGGGGCACAAAATGGCAACCAGTGCCCGTGGGACCCGTACCCCAGAGAGAGTCAGTGTCTGTGGAACCCGTACCCCAGTGAGAGTCTGTGTCTGTGGAACCCGTACCCCAGTGAGAGTCAGTGTCTGTGGGACCCGTACCCCAGTGAGAGTCAGTGTCTGTGGAACCCGTACCCCAGTGAGAGTCAGTGTCTGTGGAACCCGTACCCCAGTGAGAGTCAGTGTCTGTGGAACCCGTACCCCAGTGAGAGTCAGTGTCTGTGGGACCCGTACCCCAGTGAGAGTCAGTGTCTGTGGGACCCGTACCCCAGTGAGAGTCAGTGTCTGTGGGACCCGTACCCCAGTGAGAGTCAGTGTCTGTGGAACCCGTACCCCAGTGAGAGTCAGTGTCTGTGGGACCCGTACCCCATTGAGAGTCAGTGTCTGTGGAACCCGTACCCCAGTGAGAGTCAGTGTCTGTGGAACCCGTACCCCAGTGAGAGTCAGTGTCTGTGGGACCCGTACCCCAGTGAGAGTCAGTGTCTGTGGGACCCATACCCCAGTGAGAGTCAGTGTCTGTGGAACCCGTACCCCAGTGAGAGTCAGTGTCTGTGGGACCCGTACCCCAGTGAGAGTCAGTGTCTGTGGGACCCGTACCCCAGTGAGAGTCAGTGTCTGTGGGACCCGTACCCCAGTGAGAGTCGGTGTCTGTGGGACCCGTACCCCAGTGAGAGTCAGTGTCTGTGGAACCCGTACCCCAGTGAGAGTCAGTGTCTGTGGGACCTGTACCCCAGTGAGAGTTTCTACAAATACATAAAGGGCAAAAGGGTAACTAGGGAGAGAGTAGGGCCTCTTAAGGATCAACAAGGTCATCTATGTGCGGAACCACAAGAGATGGGTGAGATCCTGAATGAATATTTCACATCGGTATTTACGGTTGAGAAAGGCATGGATGTTAGGGAACTTGAGGAAATAAATAGTGATGTCTTGAGGAGTGTACATATTACAGAGAGGGAGGTGCTGGAAGTCTTAACGCGCATCAAGGTAGATAAATCTCCGGGACCTGATGAAATGTATCCCAGGACGTGATGGGAGGTTAGCGAGGAAATTGCGTGTCCCCTAGCAGAGATATTTGAATCATCCACCGCTACAGGTGAGGTGCCTGAAGATTGGAGGGTCGCAAATGTTGTGCCTTTGTTTAAGAAGGGCGGCAGGGAAAAGCCTGGGAACTACAGACCAGTGAGCCTGACATCTGTAGTGGGTAAGTTGTTGGAGGGTATTCTCAGGGACAGGATCTACAGGCATTTGGAGAGGCAGGGACTGATTAGGAACAGTCAGCATGGTTTTGTGAGAGGAAAATCATGTCTCACGAATTTGATTGAGTTTTTTGAAGGGGTAACCAAGAAGATAGATGAGGGCTGTGCAGTAGACGTGGTCTACATGGACTTTAGCAAAGCCTTTGACAAGGTACCGCATGGTAGGTTGTTACATAAGGTTAGATTTCACGGGATCCAAGGTGAGGTAGCCAGTTGGATACAAAATTGGCTTGACGACAGAAGACAGAGGGTGGTTGTGGAGGGTTGTTTTTCAAACTGGAGGCCTGTGTCCAGCGGTGTGCCTCAGGGATCGGTGCTGGGTCCGCTGTTATTTGTTATTTATATTAATGATTTGGATGAGAATTTAGGAGGCATGGTTAGTAAGTTTGCAGATGACACCAAGATTGGTGGCATTGTGGACAGTGAAGAAGGATATCTAGGATTGCAACGGGATCTTGATAAATTGGGCCAGTGGGCCGATGAATGGCAGATGGAGTTTAATTTAGATAAATGTGAGGTGATGCATTTTGGTAGATCGAATCGGGCCAGGACCTACTCCGTTAATGGTAGGGCGTTGGGGAGAGTTATAGAACAAAGAGATCTAGGAGTACAGGTTCATAGCTCCTTGAAAGTGGAGTCACAGGTGGATAGGGTGGTGAAGAAGGCATTCGGCATGCTTGGTTTCATTGGTCAGAACATTGAATGCAGGAGTTGGGATGTCTTGTTGAAGTTGTACAGGGCATTGGTGAGGCCACACTTGGAGTACTGTGTACAGTTCTGGTCACCCTATTATAGAAAGGATATTATTAAACTAGAAAGAGTGCAGAAAAGATTTACTAGGATGCTACCGGGACTTGATGGTTTGACTTATAGGGAGAGGTTAGACAGACTGGGACTTTTTTCCCTGGAGAGTAGGAGGTTAAGGGGTGATCTTAGAGTCATAGAGTCATAGAGTTATACAGCACGGATAGAGGCCCTTCGGCCCATCGTGTCCGCGCCGGCCATATAGAAGTCTATAAAATAATGAGGGGCATAGATAAGGTAGATAGTCAAAATCTTTTCCCAAAGGTAGGGGAGTCTATAACGAGTGGGCATAGATTTAAGGTGAGAGGGGAGAGATACAAAAGGGTCCAGAGGGGCAATTTTTTCACTCAAAGGGTGGTGAGTGTCTGGAACGAGCTGCTGGAGGCAGTAGTAGAGGTGGGTACAATTTTGTCTTTTAAAAAGCATTTGGACAGTTACATGGGTAAGATGGGTAGAGAGGGATATGGGCCAAGTGCAGGCAATTGGGACTAGCTTAGTGGTATAAACTGGGCGACATGGACATGTTGGGCCGAAGGGCCTGTTTCCATGTTGTAACTTCTATGATTCTATGACCTGGACCCCAGTGAGAGTCAGTGTCTGTGGGACCCGTACCCCAGTGAGAGTCAGTGTCTGTGGGACCCATACCCCAGTGAGAGTCAGTGTCTGTGGGACCCGTACCCCAGTGAGAGTCAGTGTCTGTGGGACCCGTACCCCAGTGAGAGTCAGTGTCTGTGGGACCCGTACCCCAGTGAGAGTCAGTGTCTGTGGGGCCCGTACCCCAGTGAGAGTCAGTGTCTGTGGGACCCGTACCCCAGTGAGAGTCAGTGTCTGTGGGACGCGTACCCCAGTGAGAGTCAGTGTCTGTGGGACACGTACCCCAGTGAGAGTCAGTGTCTGTGGGACCCGTACCCCAGTGAGAGTCAGTGTCTGTGGGACCCGTACCCCAGTGAGAGACAGTGTCTGTGGGACCCGTACCCCAGTGAGAGACAGTGTCTGTGGGACCCGTACCCCAGTGAGAGTCAGTGTCTGTGGGACCCGTACCCCAGTGAGAGTCAGTGCTATTAGGGGAAGAGGGATGAAAAATTAGAAAAACTCACAAACCTTGGTGGGCATGGATGGAGATTGCAAAGTTCTTGGTCTTCAGGTCGAGGCAAATGAAGACATTCTTTGTCCGGTGTCAACTCTTCCCGCTCCATCAAAACCTTTGTACAGTACAGGAGCCTGCGCCTCACTCCCCCTCCGCACGATACACTGCACGAGTCGGTCTCTGACCTCCATCTACAGCGAAGATCACAGAGAGGGAAATTCTCACAGGAATCAGCCCGAGGCCACCGCAAGGCAGGCTGTGCCCCGGAAAAATTCAGCAATCAAATACACAGAGAGGGAAGAATGGAGAAAATCAAACTCTAGAGTCTCGAGAGAAGGTCATTGGGAGGATAGATAAGGGAAATCTAGAGTATTACTGTGAAATAAATCTGGGGAATTGGCCTGTGGGATATAAGTTTCAATGAAGCGAAAGCTTATCAGTGTCTGGCCAGCGTGTGCACATGAAGTAAACCGCTGGTTGTGAAGCATCTCGGATGTCCAGAGGATGTGAGACGGTCCGGCATAAATGTAAAAGCTCTTCCTTTCTTTACAAAGGATTTCTTTACTCAAAAGGTGATAAACATTTGGAATAATCAGATAATGGTGATGGAGTCAAAGCTGTTTGGGGAGTTCAAAATGTAGTTGGTGTTGGACGGGGTGGGCTGGTGTTGGACGGGGTGAGTTGGTGTTGGGACGGGGTGAGCTGGTGTTGGGACGGGGTGAGCTGGTGTTGGGACGGGGTGAGCTGGTGTTGGGACGGGGTGAGCTGGTGTTGGACGGGGTGAGCTGGTGTTGGGACGGGGTGAGCTGGTGTTGGGACGGGGTGAGCTGGTGTTGGGACGGGGTGAGCTGGTGTTGGGACGGGGTGAGCTGGTGTTGGGACGGGGTGAGCTGGTGTTGGGACGGGGTGAGCTGGTGTTGGGACGGGGTGAGCTGGTGTTGGGACGGGGTGAGCTGGTGTTGGGACGGGGTGAGCTGGTGTTGGGACGGGGTGAGCTGGTGTTGGGACGGGGTGAGCTGGTGTTGGGACGGGGTGAGCTGGTGTTGGGACGGGGTGAGCTGGTGTTGGGACGGGGTGAGCTGGTGTTGGGACGGGGTGAGCTGGTGTTGGGACGGGGTGAGCTGGTGTTGGGACGGGGTGAGCTGGCGTTGGACGGGGTGAGCTGGCGTTGGACGGGGTGAGCTGGCGTTGGACGGGGTGAGCTGGTGTTGGACGGGGTGAGCTGGTGTTGGACGGGGTGAGCTGGTGTTGGACGGGGTGAGCTGGTGTTGGACGGGGTGAGCTGGTGTTGGACGGGGTGAGCTGGTGTTGGGACGGGGTGAGCTGGTGTTGGGACGGGGTGAGCTGGTGTTGGGACGGGGTGAGCTGGTGTTGGGACGGGGTGAGCTGGTGTTGGGACAGGGTGAGCTGGTGTTGAGACGGGGTGAGCTGGTGTTGGGACGGGGTGAGCTGGTGTTGGGACGGGGTGAGCTGGTGTTGGGACGGGGTGAGCTGGTGTTGGGACGGGGTGAGCTGGTGTTGGGACGGGGTGAGCTGGTGTTGGGACGGGGTGAGCTGGTGTTGGGACGGGGTGAGCTGGTGTTGGGACGGGGTGAGCTGGTGTTGGGACGGGGTGAGCTGGTGTTGGGACGGGGTGAGCTGGTGTTGAGACGGGGTGAGCTGGTGTTGAGACGGGGTGAGCTGGTGTTGAGACGGGGTGAGCTGGTGTTGAGACGGGGTGAGCTGGTGTTGAGACGGGGTGAGCTGGTGTTGGTGAGTTCGGTGCCAGGTTGAAGAGGTCAGAGTACCAGACCGATGGGTTTTATAGGCTGCACTTGACCTTTATGTTCAGTTGTGACCAACCAGATCTTCTGGGGCCTCAAGTTGAAGCCTGTTCCGTGGAGGTAACAGAGAGGGTCACATGGAGACAAAGCACATGGACATTTTACCGTAGATGAAAGGTCTTTACCTCACAGGACAAGGGTCAGAGTTACAGATCTCCGTGGAAACTGGCCTAGGAGCGGTGTCGCATTCTGAGGGAGAAACTCTTTGATACAAATTCCTCTCTTTCTTTACGCAATTCACCTCTCGCTCACGTACTCCGCCCCCACAGGTCACGTTACATGCACCAAACTCATCGACTTCCCACCTTTGAAAGAGTAAACGACAGAGTTACAAACACCATGACTGCAGCATTAGGCTCGGTAACTTTGGGTTAAGGAGTGGAACTCTGAGCCGGGGTCTCTGCTCCTGATCGCTATCCAGCCCCTGCTGGAACGTGCTTGTTGCAATCAGACTATTTTAAAATTCACTCTGGGGATGTGGGCGTCTCTGAGAAGGCTGACATTTATTGCCCGTCCCTCGTTGCCCTGAGAGTTTGATACAAACTGAGTAACTTCAGGCCACTTCAGAGGGCAGTTAAGAGTCCACCATGTTGGTGTGGGGACTGGAGTCACATATAGGCCCAGACCGGGTAAGGACGGCAGGTTTCCTTCCCTAAAGGACATCAGTGAACCAGTTGGATTTTTACGACAATCCGACGGCTTCACGGACACTTTTACTGAGACCAGCTTTTTATTTCAAATTTTCTTTAAAATAAATTCAAATTCTCAAACTGCCCACGGTGGGATTTGAACTCACGTTCTCTGGATTACTAGTCCAGTAACATAACCACTATGCCACCATACTGGGCTGTGAAGTACCCCACAGTGGAGCAGCCCGCTGACACTCACTGCCTCGGCACACGGGTGGGTGTGGTATCGGAGGGCGTTTGGTGCCCCTGGAATCTCTCCCCCCGACTTTCAGGAGAGGAGGGGGAAAAGTCCTGTTTGTTTCATTGCCGGTTATAGTCAGGAAATTTGCAATGAAACAAATGCCTTCAGAACTAGGCGACCCAGAGGGTTAATCGTGGACCTCTCACCTCGAAGGGGTCTCGGCTCAAATGCAGCCAGGGCTGATGGGATGAAAGGAGGTTTTGGGGGTCTTGATCCAGCTCACAGCAGGCATGGGAGCACAAATCTGCACCCAATTTGGGCGTTAACTGGCAAGGATGGAAGCTGGCACATTGATCGATTCCGAGATTGGGACTGAGACACATTGTTAGGACAGTGTAGAGGGAGCTTTACTCTGTATCTAACTCGTGCTGTACCTGCCCTGGGAGTGTTTGATGGGACAGTGTAGAGGGAGCTTTACTCTGTATCTAACCCATGATGTACCTGCTCTGGGAGTGTTTGATGGGCCAGTGTAGAGGGAGCTTTACTCTGTATCTAACCCTGTACCTGCCCTGGGAGTGTTTGATGGGACAGTGTAGAGGGAGCTTTACTCTGTATCTAACCCATGATGTACCTGCCCTGGGAGTGTTTGATGGGACAGTGTAGAGGGAGCTTTGCTCTGTATCAAACCCGTGCTGTACCTGCCCTGGGAGTGTTTGATGGGACACTGAAATCCCTCACCTCTTCTTATAAGCTACATTCCCATGTTGTATGCTTCCACCCTGAGGTGAGCCTGCATTGACCCAGACTGAGGATGGGGTATCGGTGGTGTTGTGTGGAGGGAGCCTGTCCTCTGTGCAGAGCTGGTTTTAAGCAGGGTTTCCCTGTGGTCTATCGGAGCCCTGTGCCCAAACTGCTGATGAAAGAGGGGAGTTTGACCAGAGTAACGGTCTCACTTGGCGATGCCTCACTGAGACTTACCAGGGAGGACACGTTTTACTGGCACACCTCACGTAGCGGGTGTGAGGTTGGAAGGTTTGGTGGCAACGTTCCGCCCGCGCCTCCTCCCTGGTCTCAGGGTCGGCGCACACGTACCTGACGCCTGCTAATCCTGTGGACAGATAACAATCGTTAGTATAACTAAGATCCAGTTCAAAAGGACGCCGACTTTGGACAAACTTTTTCCTCTTGAAGAGGGAGCAGAGCTCGTGCCTCGTTGGTTTTAGAGGGATGAACTTTAAGACAAGATTGGTCTCTCCAGCCTCAGAGGGCTCTTGTGGAGGTGAAACTAGGAAGAGGAGGGGGCCATTTGGCCCCTTGAGCCTGTTCCACCGTTGTATTAGATCATGGCTGACCTGCACATCAACCCCATTTCCCCACCTTTGCTCCATATCCCCTGATACCCCAACAAAATTCTATCAATCTCAGTCTTGAAAGCTCCAAATGACCCCCAGTATCCACAGCCTTTTGGGGGAGAGAGTTCCAGATTTCCACTCCCCTTTGTGTGATGAAGTGCTCCTGACATCACCCCTGAACGGCCTGGCTCTAATTTTAAGGTTCTGCCCCCTTGTTCTGGACTCCCCCCACCAGAGGAAATAGTTTCTCTCTATCGACCCTATCAAATCCTTTAATCATCTTAAACACCTCGATTAGATCACCCCTTAATCTTCTATACTCGAGGGAATACAAGCCCAGTCTGTGCAACCTGTCCTCGTAATTTAACCCTTTATAATTCAGGTGAATCTGCGCTGCACCCTCTCCAAGGCCAATATATCCTTCCTGAGGTGCGGTGCCCAGGACTGAACCCAGTATCTCCTGATGGAGTCTGACCAGAGCTCTGTATTACTGAAGGCGTAGACAGCCGTGGCCTTAACTGCTATAGAGAAAGTAAATCTGGAACAATACTTTTTGAAACACCAGAAGTGGGTACAGGGTCAAGATGTTTCATTTGTTCTCCGATTTGGGCAAGACTGGAAAGGAAGGTCGGCATTTATTGCCAACTCTCGTTGCCTGAGAAAGTGGAGGTGGGCCTTCTGCTAGCAAGTGTATTGAGTCAACTCCATAATAGGGGACTGGAGTCACATATAGGCCCAGACTGGGTAAGGACGGCAGGTTCCTTCCCCGAAGGACATTCATGAACCAGTTGGGTTTTTACGACAATCCGACAGCTTCATGGTTATTTTTGGTGTTGCCAATGAGGGTACAGTGTGTTCAGTGGTTCTGGACTAGTCACCCATAGGTCATGATATGCGCTGGCAGCAGGCGAGATCTCACCAGTAATTTACCCGGTGGTCATTTTGTGAAGGCTGCCACCCTTTTTAATGGTGTGGAACAAATGAACCACGTACAAAATCCAATCAAAAATAAAGAACAAGAGGGGCTCCCTCTCATGGCTCTGTTGTTAAGTACAGCTGCTTGGTGAGGGACTGGGCCACACAGAGCAAGGGAACTCCCAGGTACAACCCTTGGTCTGTAAACTGAGTTAGTGGAGCTCAGGATGGTAAATGAAGCAGTGTAATTGGCCTCAGCACCCCTGGGTTAGGCAGCCGGGAAAAAAAATCAGCCAGCATTCCAGTTCCTGATCACTAGTCAGTGACTCATGCAGGAAAGAGTGTGTGTGTGTGTGAATGTGAGTTAGTGAGTGAGTGTGTGGATGTCAGGTGGGTTTAGGGTTGCTGTGATGCCCTCATAGTCAAATATCTTGCTGATGCTCACACATGAAGACTGGCCACGTGGGCCGGACAGGAATTCCTTCCCTGAACCTCTCCGCCTCTCTCTCCTGCTTTAAGACGCTCCTTAAAACCTACCTCTTTGACCAAGCTTTTGGTCACCTGTCCTAATATCTCCTTATGTGGCTCGCTGTCAATTTTTGTCTGATTTAGGCTCCTGTGAAGCTCCTCGGGATGTTTTACTACGTTAAAGGCGCTGTATAAATGCAAGTTGTTATTGAGATATCAGAGACTGACAAGTGCCTGTGGAACCGTGTCCCAGTGAGAGTCAGCGCCTTCAAGAGAGGAGAGGGGAAAAGGTGGGGGTGAGGGGGGTAAAGTCTGTTTGTAGCAACAAACATGGACAGCAGTGTGACGGCAGTAGTTAGTGTGACACTAACTCCAGCGCTGCGGTTCCCCGCTGTGTATAAATACAGGCAGCGTGTCGGTGATCGATTCGAACAATACCAGTTACTTGAGTGTGAATATTGTCACACCATCACCTTCACCACAGGTAGTGGAACAGGGCCCTGTTACAGGAACCCAGAGGTAAATGCGCCTCTCGCTCGGGAGGTTCGAAATGGCTGTGACATTCGTGACATTTCCAGTCTCCTTCTCCAACTGTTTGGACACCTGGAACGAGAGGGGAAAAAATACTTACACAGACATACTTTATACATAGTAACGCCTCATTACATAGAATCTTACAGCACAGGAGGAGGCCATTCAGCCCATCGTGCACGTGCCGGCTCTTTGAAAGAGCTATCCAATTAGTCCCACTCCCCTGCTCTTTCCCCAGAGCCCTGCAAATTTCTCCTTTTCAAGTATTTATCCAATTCCCTTTTGAAAGTTATTATTGAATCTGCTTCCACCGCCCTTTCAGGCAGCGCATTCCAGATCAGAACAACTCGCTGAGTACAAAAAACAATCTCCTCATCTCTCTCCTCTGGCTCTTTTGCCAATTATCTTAAATCTGTGTCCTCTGGTTTACCGACCCTTCTGCCACTGGAAACAGTTTCTCCTTATTTACTCTCTCAAAACCCTTCATGATTTTGAACACCTCTATTAAATCTCCTCTCAACCTTCTCTGTTCCAAGGAGAACAACCCCAGCTTCTCCAGTCTCTCCACATAACTGAAGTCCCTCATCCCTGGGACCATTCTAGTAAATCTCCTCTGCACCCTCTCCAAGGCCTTCACATCCTTCCTAAAGTGCGGTGCCCAGAATTGGACACAATCCTCCAGCTGAGGCCTAACCAGTGATTTATAAAGGTTTAACATAACTTCCTTGCTTTTGTACTCTATGCCTTTGTTTATAAAGCCCAGGATCCCATATGCTTTTTAACAGCCGTCACAACTTGTCCTGCCACCTTCAAAGATTTGTGTACATACACCCCCAGGTCTCTCTGTTCCTGCATCACCTTTAAAATTGTACCATTTGATTTATATTGCCTCTGCTCATTCTCCCTACCAAAATGTCTCATTCATTACATCTCAAACTGCTTCACAA
The DNA here is from genome assembly GCF_035084215.1 of Heptranchias perlo. Lineage (NCBI taxonomy): Eukaryota > Metazoa > Chordata > Chondrichthyes > Hexanchiformes > Hexanchidae > Heptranchias > Heptranchias perlo. The sequence goes on along the minus strand of NC_090355.1, from coordinate 35,701,008 downwards.
CCAATGGATTATTTACAAGTGGCAGCCAATTTGTGCACAGTGAGATCCCACAAACAGCAATGTGATAAATGACCAGATAATCTGTTTTTTGGTGATGTTGGATGAGGGATAAATATTGGCCCCAGGACATCGGGGAGAACTCCTCTGCTCTTCTTCAAAACAGTGGCAGTGGGATCTTTTACGTCCACCTGAGAGGGCAGACGGGGCCTTGGTTCATCTGAATGACGGCACCTCCGACAGTGCAGCACTCCGTCAATACTGCACTGGGAGTGTCGGCCTGGATTTTGTGCTCAAGCCTCTGGAGTGGGGACTTGAACCCACGACCTTCTGACTCAGAGGTGAGAGAGCTACTGATTGAGGCACGGCCGACAGTGCTGTTCAAACAGTGACTGTGTGACTTCATTCCATATTTTCACACTTTACTGTAAATGTAATTTCAGGCGGTTAGTATAAATGAGTACGGGACCACCCACAATTGTTCTTTTTTTCCCCCAACATGTGTAAAATAATCCCTCTTTACAAAAGGTGCCAGGTAAAAGGATGATTGAAACTCGGGGCTAGACAGCCGATACTGCCAGGGTCCAGCGTCACTCCGTAATGGGCCGATATCTCACTCGAGGGCCGGAGTGCAGGGATGCGGGTCGGCGCCTTTTTTAAAATTCGTTCATGGGATGTGGGCGTCGCTGGCGGGGCCGGCATTTATTGCCCATCCCTAATTGCCCTTGAGAAGGTGGTGGTGAGCCGCCTTCTTGAACCGCTGCAGTCCGTGTGGTGAAGGTTCTCCCACAGTGCTGTTAGGAAGGGAGTTCCAGGATTTTGACCCAGCGACGATGAAGGAACGGCGATATATTTCCAAGTCGGGATGGTGTGTGACTTGGAGGGGAACGTGCAGGTGGTGTTGTTCCCATGTGCCTGCTGCTCTTGTCCTTCTAGGTGGTAGAGGTCGCGGGTTTGGGAGGTGCTGTCGAAGAAGCCTTGGCGAGTTGCTGCAGTGCATCCTGTAGATGGTACACACTGCAGCCACGGTGCGCCGGTGGTGAAGGGAGTGAATGTTTAGGGTGGTGGATGGGGTGCCAATCAAGCGGGCTGCTTTGTCCTGCAATTCCCATCATGGAACTGTGGCCGATTGTTAAACGGAGGCCCAAAGGTGGGTGAAGGTGGGGGGGGCGGGGGGTAAAGGTGCCATTTTGGGAATAAAAGCTCTGGAAACTGTTGGACCCGCGACAGTGTCGGCCATCTTACTGCAGGTGCACTTCGGGGGTACAGGAGAGCGCAGACCCCCTCACTCACAGTCAACGTACGCACGAGCGCTTGTCTGCTCCAAGTGACACATACGTGCACTGGCACGTGACACATACATGTGCTCATACATGACACATGCATGTGCTTACATGACACATACATGTGCTCATACGTGACACATACGTGCGCACATACGTGACACATACGTGCACTCATACGTGACACATATGTGCACTCATACGAAGAATTAATTTACCTCTGACCATGGTGTCTGGTCCAGTTCGAAGGGGCAGATGCTCACGATACACGGTGCCACCCCAGGGGGCTTTGCTGTCTCCGGACACAGTGTCTCATTCACTTCTACGTCTGCCCCGTTAATCAACTGGATGCAGGCAACCGAGCTCTCGGCAACTCCAACTCCGCAGGAAGTGGAACAGACGCCCGGCTCCGAAACAGCCCACCTGCAATTGACACGCAGGTAAAACAGGACTTAGCAGACGGACTGAGATACCCGGGAGCTTTACTGAACAGACCGCTATACCAAACCGTGCAGCCAGAGTCCTCGAGAGCTCCAAATAGTGTCACAGCCTGCTGTGGCACTGGGCCATACTGACCAGACGGTAGTGACTCCACAATGGCCTCAGCATCCAGGATAGGGAGGGGAAATTCAACCGGGGCTCCCGCTCCTGATCGCTATCCAGTGATCCCCTGCTGGAAAGTGTATGGATCTCGGGTGAGGAGAGGATCATGCTAGGTTGGCAGGCCCTCCACAGTCGAATAGCTAGCCAACACTCATTGCCTGCTGCTGCATGAAGAATGTACACAGGGGCATGGTGCGAGAGGGTAACAGGTGCCCAGGGGGCCTGTATTCCATCACATCAGATGGGGTGGAGTTTGAGAGGGATAAAAATGTAGCCAGGGCTTTGGTGAGACCTCACCTGGAGTACAGTGTACAGTTCTGGTCTCCTTATCTAAGGAAGGATATACCTGCCTTAGAGGCGGTGCAACGAAGGTTCACTAGATTGATTCCTGGGATGAGAGGGTTGTCCTATGAGGAGAGATTGAGTAGAATGGGCCGATACTCTCTGGAGTTTAGAAGAATGAGAGGTGATCTCATTGAAACATACAAGGTTCTGAGGGGGTTTAACAGGGTAGATGCTGAGAGGCTGTTTCCCCGGCTGGAGATTCTAGAACTAGGGGGCATAGTCGCAGGATAAGAGGTCGGACATTTAGGAGTGAGATGAGGAGGAATTTCTTCACTCAGAGGGTTGTGAATCTTTGGAATTCTCTACCCCAGAGGGCTGTGGATGCTCAGTCATTGAGTATATTCAAGGCTGAGATCTTTGGACTCTAAGGGAATCAAGGGATATGGGGATCGGGCGGGAAAGTGGAGTTGAGGTCGAAGATCAGCCATGATCTTATTGAACGGCGGAGCAGGCTTGAGGGGCTGAATGGTCTCCTTTTCCTATCCCATTTAATTTAATAACATAGGTGGAATTTTCTGCTCCCACCACTGGTGCGCTCCCTGAACCCGGACATGTAACAACGAGCTGACCAGGGAATGCCGGGAGCTTCGAGTCACTCCCACTTCACACCACTCGGGGTAAAGTGCAGCCACTTTGGAAGATCCAGCCCGTGTGTCACTGACCAGCTCCCCACTCAGGTGCAAATACGGCTGATCCAGGTTAATCCCCGTAGCTACAGGCGCTGGCGCTGGGAAATCCACGAGTCGTATGGTAACAGGAGGAAGAGAATTCGTCCCTTGTACTTACTGTACACTCTACTTTTATTTACAAAGTTGTTTATATTTAATAAATATTAAATCAAATATCATTTCAGATATCATCTTTGACCAATTGCATTGGTTACAGCACGGGTTAAATACAGAGTAAAGCTCCCTCTACACTGTCCCATCAAACACTCCCAGGGCAGGTACTGGGTTAGATACAGAGTAAAGCTCCCTCTACACTGTCCCATCAAACACTCCCAGGGCAGGTACTGGGTTAAATACAGAGTAAAGCTCCCTCTACACTGTCCCATCAAACACTCCCAGGGCAGGTACAGCACGGGTTAGATGCGGGGGTTTTAATAAGCATAAATTAATTTGGTGTGAAAGGGTTGCAGCCTATCTTGCTCTCTCTGATCGTCCCATGGGGATGCTGAGGTCAATTAATGCCCCTCGTTACCGCTGGGCAATATATTTACATCCCGAGCTGGGGGGGAACTGTTGGAGGTGAGTTGAGTTGAGCTGCTGTCCCCTCACACTCCTCCTCGAGTCTGCTTCAAGAGCATCACAGGAATACAACTGAAGCCAAATAAACATGAAGCTGCAGTGATACCTGGGAGGCCAAGGGTCAAAGTGACAGGGCTCCATCCTGCCGGGCTGCACCAAGTGTCGATATTCCTCGCCCAATAAAACTCCTTCATAGTCTTCAGTGTTGTGCGTGCGCTCACAGTGTCCCTCGCCCCCGCTGTCCCTCGCCCCCGGTGTCCCTCGCCCCCGCTGACCCTCGCTCCCGGTGTCCCTCGCCCCCGGTGTCCCTCGCCCCCGGTGTCCCTCGCCCCCGCTGACCCTCGCCCCCGCTGTCCCTCGCCCCCGCTGTCCCTCGCCCCCGGTGTCCCTCGCTCCCGGTGTCCCTCGCCCCCGCTGACCCTCGCCCCCGGTGTCCCTCGCCCCCGCAGACCCTCGCCCCCGGTGTCCCTCGCTCCCGCTGACCCTCGCTCCCGGTGTCCCTCGCCCCCGCTGTGAACCACATACCTGACAGGGCAGGCTTGACTGTTACATGTTTCTGTTGTCTCAGGTCTGGGAGTTGCTGCACACTCAGCATCAGAAGTCCGTTGCCTCTCGAGTGCCTCTTGCTTCACGCAGTGAACGTCTCTTTCTCGCTGCCCTCCGCCACAGGTGGTGTTACACACACCGAACTCGCCTAGCTCCCACCTGCACAGACACGGGCCGAGAACAGGGAGAGGTCACAGGCCCGTGCATTGTGTCTGAGAGGCAAAGGGCCTCGTTGCAAATTAGAAAGCTCGGGGGCCACAGAGCACACCCGAATCGGCAGGAAGAGCGCAACAGAAAGCCAGTCCAGTGACGGCACAGGAAGAGGAGGAGAAAAAAAGGCAGGGGGAAGAGGTGGAGAAATGTTTATTACACAGCGAGTTATTACAACATGGAATTTATTAGAATGGTCCCAGGGATGAAGGACTTCAGTTATGTGGAGAGACTGGAGAAGCTGCGATTGTTCACCTTAGAGCAGAGAAGGTTAAGGGGAGATCTCATTGATGTTATGAAGGGTTTTGATGGAGTAAATAAGGAGAAACTGTTTCCAGTGGCAGAAGGGTCGGTAACCAGAGGACACAGATTTAAGGTAATTGGCAAAAGAACCGGGGCGGGGGGGGGGGGGGGGGAGGAGATGGGGAGAATTTTTTTTACGCAGCGAGTTGTTCTGATCTGGAATGCGCTGCCTGAAAGGGCGGTGGAAGCAGATTCAATAATAACTTTCAAAAGGGAATTGGATAAATACTTGAAAAGGAAAAATTTGCAGGGCTACGGAGAAAGAGCAGGGGAGTGGGACTAATTGGATAGCTCTTTCAAAGAGCCAGCACAGGCACGATGGGCCGAGTGGCCTCCTTCTGTGTTGTATGATTCAGTAGACTGACTGGTGTCCCCAGTTGGTTTGAAGGACGATATTCTCAAGTTGTCTGGTTTCCCCACTTTAGATCAGACACCTCAACGTTCAGAAGTGCTCCTGATGACTCATTTGGTAATCGTGGCACAGAGGCATTCGGACCAGGAAGGTTCCAGGGTAGCGCTGAGTTAACTGATCCCACCAGCGCAGCAGCAGGGATTCCAATGCCCCTGGGCTAGGAAGGGCAAAAGAGCAGCCAAGGTTCCTGTGACTCATGCTGTGTGTGGACATCAGCTGAGGGCAGGGATGAGTTTGGTATCATGCACCCCATGGTTGAACATCTGACACTCACTGCCTGGACTCGCATATGAAAATTTCCAATTGGGTCAGGTACTGGAGGTACGGCCGGCGCCCGTGGAACCCGTACCCCAGTGAGAGTCAGTGTCTGTGGGACCCGTAACCCAGTGAGAGTCAGTGTCTGTGGGACCCGTACCCCAGTGAGAGTCAGTGTCTGTGGGACCCGTACCCCAGTGAGAGGCAGTGTCTGTGGGACCCGTACCCCAGTGAGAGTCAGTGTCCGTGTGACCCGTACCCCAGTGAGAGTCAGTGTCTGTGGGACCCGTACCCCAGTGAGAGTCAGTGTCTGTGGGACCCGTACCCCAGTGAGAGTCAGTGCCTGTGGGACCCGTACCCCAGTGAGAGTCAGTGTCTGTGGGACCCGTACCCCAGTGAGAGTCAGTGTCTGTGGGACCCGTACCCCAGTGAGAGTCAGTGTCTGTGGGACCCGTACCCCAGTGAGAGTCAGTGTCTGTGGGACCCATACCCCAGTGAGAGTCAGTGTCTGTGGGACCCGTACCCCAGTGAGAGTCAGTGTCTGTGGAACCCGTACCCCAGTGAGAGTCAGTGTCTGTGGGACCCGTACCCCAGTGAGAGTCAGTGTCTGTGGGACCCGTACCCCAGTGAGAGTCAGTGTCTGTGGGACCCGTACCCCAGTGAGAGTCAGTGTCTGTGGGACCCGTACCCCAGTGAGAGTCAGTGTCTGTGGGACCCGTACTCCTGCAAGGAGTCAGCGCCTTCAGGAGAGGGAAAAAAACTGGCAGGAAAACAAATGTTTTTGAGGAGGGAGATTTCACTAACAATCTTACCATGGAGGGCACGGCGCAGTGTTACAAGGCTCCAGCCTATCAGGAGGCCTCGCTGAGTGCGAGCAGTGTTGCAGTTCCATCTCCTCTTCTGTGCTGCGCTCAGCACACTCATAATGGACCCTCGCAGTTCCTGCAACAGTGCAAAACACCAGAAATAGGATCCTTGGTTACTCAGCTCTATAAAGCTGTGGTCAGCTGGGAAGGTTGATGGTTACACAGTGAGTGACCCTTACCCTGCTGAATAAACAGTGACTCTGTACAGTTACACAGTGAGTGACCCTTACCCTGAATATACAGCAATAATCTGTGTGACTACTGCATGATGTCTTGGAAATATAGAACAACTGCGTCTGAATATTAATGGGATTCCTCACCTGTCCCACAGGAGGCTGAACAGGCTTCAGTAACTGGGAGCCAGATGTATGAATAATTTTGCTTTGGAACGTACAGACTGTAAGTGATGTTGGGATTCACGATATCTCCGTACTGCTTCCCGTATTTCCGGTACACCTGGGATTATAAAGGGGAAAAAAACCATGTGAGTAGTTTTACAAATACTTGGTCAGGGACCCCTCTGGTCAGTGGCGCATATTTTAAAAATTAATTCTCAGGGATGTGAAATCCAAAAGACGGCCCCTCCAACAGTGCAGCGCTCCCTCAGTACTGACCCTCCGACAGTGCAGCTCTCCCTCAGTACTGACCCTCCGACAGTGCAGCGCTCCCTCAGTACTGACCCTCCGACAGTGCAGCTCTCCCTCAGTACTGACCCTCCGACAGTGCAGCGCGCCCTCAGTACTGACCCTCCGACAGTGCAGCACTCCCTCAGTTCTGACCCCCCGACAGTGCAGCACTCCCTCAGTACTGACCCTCCGACAGTGTAGCTCTCCCTCAGTACTGACCCTCCGACAGTGCAGCGCTCCCTCAGTACTGACCCTCCGACAGTGCAGCGCTCCCTCAGTACTGACCCTCCGACAGTGCGGCGCTCCCTCAGTACTGACCCTCCGACAGTGCAGCTCTCCCTCAGTACTGACCCTCCGACAGTGCAGCGCGCCCTCAGTACTGACCCTCCGACAGTGCAGCGCTCCCTCAGTACTGACCCTCCGACAGTGCGGCGCTCCCTCAGTACTGACCCTCCGACAGTGCAGCACTCCCTCAGTACTGACCCTCCGACAGTGCAGCACTCCCTCAGTACTGACCCTCCGACAGTGCAGCGCTCCCTCAGTACTGACCCTCCGACAGTGCGGCGCTCCCTCAGTACTGACCCTCCGACAGTGCGGCACTCCCTCAGTACTGACCCTCCGACAGTGCGGCACTCCCTCAGTACTGACCCTCCGACAGTGCAGCGCTCCCTCAGTACCGACCCTCCGACAGTGCAGCGCTCCCTCAGTACCGACCCTCCGACAGTGCAGCGCTCCCTCAGTACCGACCCTCCGACAGTGCAGCGCTCCCTCAGTACCGACCCTCCGACAGTGCAGCGCTCCCTCAGTACCGACCCTCCGACAGTGCAGCGCTCCCTCAGTACCGACCCTCCGACAGTGCAGCGCTCCCTCAGTACCGACCCTCCGACAGTGCAGCGCTCCCTCAGTACTGACCCTCCGACAGTGCAGCGCTCCCTCAGTACCGACCCTCCGACAGTGCAGCGCTCCCTCAGTACCGACCCTCCGACAGTGCAGCGCTCCCTCAGTACTGACCCTCCGACAGTGCAGCGCTCCCTCAGTACCGACCCTCCGACAGTGCAGCGCTCCCTCAGTACTGACCCTCCGACAGTGCGGCGCTCCCTCAGTACTGACCCTCCGACAGTGCAGCGCTCCCTCAGTACTGACCCTCCGACAGTGCAGCGCTCCCTCAGTACTGACCCTCCGACAGTGCAGCGCTCCCTCAGTACTGACCCTCCGACAGTGCAGCGCTCCCTCAGTACTGACCCTCCGACAGTGCGGCGCTCCCTCAGTACTGACCCTCCGACAGTGCAGCGCTCCCTCAGTACTGACCCTCCGACAGTGCAGCGCTCCCTCAGTACTGACCCTCCGACAGTGCGGCGCTCCCTCAGTACTGCACTGGGAGTGTCGGCCTGGATTTTGCGCTCCTGTCTCTGGAGTGGGACTCGAGCCCACGACCTTCTGACTCAGAGGCGAGAGTGCTGCCCAATGAGCCAGGGCCGACACTGAGACAGGCAGTTCCCTCCAAGTGTCTGGTGCGGAGTTGAAAGGAGCCTCTCTGACCAACTGTGCTTCTTTGTCTCCTCCCGGATATTGCATTGGAAAAATATTTGGGAGGAGCCCACTTGGGAATGGTCTTTTCTCTCTTGCCCCCACCTGTATTTCGATGGCGTCGTGCGTGGGCCCATCGATGATGATCTCCTCAGAGTCCGGCAAGTTGTGCTGGGTCAGGTACAACCTGTACACGACCTTGTTGTCCTCCAGGCCGGACGGGTACGAAACGTTCAGCGAGATCTTCTTGGCGCCGGCGACCACATACTGACCTTTAACCTTTACCCCTGCAATAACAACAACAACCTGCATTTATATAGCGCCTTTACCATCCCAAGGCGTTTCACAGGAGCGTAAATCAAACAAAATTTGACACCGAGCCACATCAGGGGATATTAGGACAGGTGACCAAAAGCTTGGTCAAAGAGGTAGGTTTTAAGGAGCGTCTTAAAGGAGAGAGAGGCGGAGAGGTTTAGGGAGGGAATTCCAGAGCTTAGGGCCCAGGCAGCTGAAGGCACGGCCGCCAATGGTGGGGCGATTAAAATCGGGGATTCGCAAAAGGCCAGAATTGCAAACAGTGAGCCAGTTCTGACCCAGGCCACTGGCGACGCAGTCTCGAAAGCTGCGTGTGTAAAACTCCAGTTTAATAATGTAAAAAATGTATTTTTGCACCAATTAACACTCACGACACTATGTAATAAAACCGATCTGTTGTTGGAGTGGGCAGATCTTCGAGCCCCAGGGAGCGTCGATGTGCAGTACAGATTTGGAGCATTTAACTGAAGCAAGTTTGAGCCCCAGGCAGATTGCAAGGACCAGCCAGTTTTACAGCTCAGCTGAAAGTCAGATCCCAGACATGGGATTTTCTGAGCAGATTCCAATGGTCCGCCTTCCAGCTCATTCAGCCCCTGTTTTTTTAAAAAATTCGTTCATGGGATGTGGGCGTCGCTGGCGAGGCCGGCATTTATTGCCCATCCCTAATTGCCCTTGGGAAGGTGGTGGTGAGCCGCCTTCTTGAACCGCTGCAGTCCGTGTGGTGAAGGTTCTCCCACAGTGCTGTTAGGAAGGGAGTTCCAGGATTTTGACCCAGCGACGATGAAGGAACGGCGATATATTTCCAAGTCGGGATGGTGTGCGACTTGGAGGGGAACGTGCAGGTGGTGTTGTTCCCATGCGCCTGCTGCCCTTGTCCTTCTAGGTGGTAGAGGTCGCGGGTTTGGGAGGTGCTGTCGAAGAAGCCTTGGCGAGTTGTACATTCTATGTTTGACGCCTTGATTCTCTTCTATCGGGTTTAAGTGACACTCCCTCTCCTCTGCTGTTCCTGATCACGCTGCTGAGGTTGGGTCTGGGGGTCTCGCCGGTTTCCCCCCCACCTTTTCACTCCCTCAAAGATGAATGAAACCTTTTTCCAGTGCCTTACCTAGATGTGAGAAGACAGCCTGGCTGTTGGAGATTCGGACATTGGTGGAATGCGGCGGGACTGCGAGGAAAGTGACGTACTCTGCAATTCGAAAATAAAACACCGTCAGTTTTAGTCGTGCGAGCACAGTCGTGAGCAGAGATGCACAACGGGCCACGAGAGTGTGCAAGCCTCGGCTTAAATTAAACGTGCGTCACCTTATTACAGTGACAGTGGCTCTCCTCAAACTTGCTGCTGTCCTGAACTCCTGTAATCTATGGGTTGGGTTTCTCGATAGCATAGAATGCAGGAGCCTGGAGCCAGCTCACAGGGCTGATGACAGGAGCCATTTCCTGACTACGTGCTCCCGGAAAATCGTGAGCAGTCCGCCCTCGAAACTCCACTGTCCAAACTTGGCGAGAGCGCCAGATCAAAAACTGCCCCGTATTTGTCTCGCTCCAAGTATCTTCCCCCTTCCCCCCACCCCTCTCCCATGAATGTGCCGACTTGCACTGGGGTCCTGGATCTACAATCCAAAGACCACCCCCTGATACACATAACTTGGGGGGGCTGGGAGGTGGGTGAAGTGAGTCAAGACGGGGAGTGGGCGAGATAATTAAAAATGGAACGGGCCCCACCACTTAGCCCCGATCCCCCACTGACCCGTTGCTCACTCGCGGGTTCACCCCGGCAGTGGATGGTGATCCAGGAGACGGAAACCCTCAGCTGATCTTTCTCTCCTCACTCGGCTGAGGCAAACTCCAACCCAACACAGGCCCCGCGGACAGAGAGGCTCGGACCTCCCTCGCTCTGGATTATTCCATTGCCCACTGGCTCAGCGTGAAACTCCCCAACAGGAGGGGGCCTTCGCCTCACCAGCCCTGCGTCCGAACCCAGGGGGAAAGGTCAGCATTCTAATTACACACACCACCCATCTTGACACAGAACACCAACCCATCACCAATGCATCCTCGGGACAACCCGAGTTGTACTAAGTCACACAGACCAAGAGAGTATTCTCTGCGTCCCCACTCTGTGCTGAGCTAGCTCATCTCAGTTGGGTGGCAGTAGGAGTGCTTATAATTGACCTCAGTATTCACCGGGTCAGGGAGAAGAAAAATCAGTTGGGGCTGAAAGGGTTAAATTACGAGGACAGGTTGCACAGACTGGGCTTGTATTCCCTCGAGTGCAGAAGATTAAGGGGTGATCTAATCGAGGTGTTTAAGATGATTAAAGGATTTGATAGGGTCGATAGAGAGAAACTATTTCCTCTGGTGGGGGGAGTCCAGAACTAGGGGGCAGAACCTTAAAATTAGAGCCAGGCCGTTCAGGGGTGATGTCAGGAAGCACTTCCTCACACAAAGGGGAGTGGGAATCTGGAACTCTCTCCCCCAAAAAGCTGTTGAGGCTGGGGGTCAATTGAAAATTTCAAAACTGAGATTGATCGATTTTTGTGGGTGAGGGGATTAAGGGTTACAGAACCAAGGCGGGTAAATGGAGTTAAGATACAGATGAGCCATGATCTAATTGAATGGTGGAACAGGCTCGAGGGGCTGAATGGCCTCCTCCTGTTCCCATGTTCCTATTCCTGGTCTCTGTCTACTGACTCCTGATGGAAGGTCTGTGTGTAGACTTTGGGTAAGGACAGGATCGGGCTGGGCTGGGCTGTGATGCCCTCCATAGCTGAATAGCTTGCTGACACTCGGGGTCTATGCTCACATCAGGATTGGGTATTTGGCCCAGGGTTCGGTGCGAGGTTTCATGGTGTGACTGGTGTCCCTGGGGCCTGTAACCCCGTAAGGAAATAAAATAACAATCGTCAGCTCTAGCCAGCTCCCCGAGGTGTCCTCGTCAGTCCCGGTTACCTCTGACAGTGCCCTCGGCATACGAGCCGATCAGCTTCCTGCAGCTGGAGTTATCGCCACCGCACACCCGACAGCTGTCCGACACCAGGCCAGAGTCCAGCTTCCCATCACAGCCAAATATCTACCAGGGCAGCACGTAAAACAAAATCAGTAACACAGTGAAAGAAATCCCGGGCTTTAGCACAAAAGATGAGGGACGCAGGGAGCGAGGGACAGCGGGAGCGAGGGACAGCGGGAGCGAGGGACGCAGGGAGCGAGGGACGCAGGGAGCGAGGGACGCAGGGAGCGAGGGACGCAGGGAGCGGGGGACAGCGGGAGCGGGGGACAGCGGGAGCGGGGGACGCAGGGAGTGAGGGACGCAGGGAGCGAGGGACGCAGGGAGCGAGGGACAGCGGGAGCGAGGGACGCAGGGAGCGAGGGACAGCGGGAGCGAGGGACGCAGGGAGCGAGGGACAGCGGGAGCGAGGGACGCAGGGAGCGAGGGACAGCGGGAGCGAGGGACAGCGGGAGCGAGGGACGCAGGGAGCGAGGGACAGCGGGAGCGGGGGACGCAGGGAGCGAGGGACAGCGGGAGCGAGGGACAGCGGGAGCGAGGGACAGCGGGAGCATAGGGACGCAGGGAGCGAAGGACAGCGGGAGCGAGGGACGCAGGGAGCGAGGGACAGCGGGAGCGAGGGACAGCGGGAGCGAGGGACGCAGGGAGCGAGGGACGCAGGGAGCGAGGGACGCAGGGAGCGAGGGACAGCGGGAGCGAGGGACGTAGGGAGCGGGGGACGCAGGGAGCGAGGGACAGTGGGAGCGAGGGACGCAGGGAGCGAGGGACAGTGGGAGCGAGGGACGCAGGGAGCGAGGGATAGCGGGAGCGAGGGACGCAGGGAGCGAGGGACGCAGGGAGCGAGGGACAGTGGGAGCGAGGGACGCAGGGAGCGAGGGACGCAGGGAGCGAGGGATAGCGGGAGCGAGGGACACAGGGAGCGAGGGACAGCGGGAGCGAGGGACGCAGGGAGCGAGGGACGCAGGGAGAGGGATAGCGGGAGCGAGGGACGCAGGGAGCGAGGGACGCAGGGAGCGAGGGATAGCGGGAGCGAGGGACGCAGGGAGCGAGGGACGCAGGGAGCGAGGGACACAGGGAGCGAGGGACAGTGGAAGCGAGGGATGCAGGGAGAGAGGGACGCAGGGAGAGAGGGACGCAGGGAGCGAGGGACAGCGGGAGCGAGGGACGCAGGGAACGAGGGACGCAGGGAACGAGGGACGCAGGGAACGAGGGACGCAGGGAACGAGGGACGCAGGGAGCGAGGGACAGCGGGAGCGAGGGACAGCGGGAGCGAGGGACGCAGGGAGCGAGGGACAGCGGGAGCGAGGGACGCAGGGAGCGAGGGATGCAGGGAGCGAGGGACAGCGGGAGCGGGGGACAGCGGGAGCGGGGGAAATCGGGAGCGGGGGACAGCGGGAGCGGGGGACAGCGGGAGCGAGGGACGCAGGGAGCGAGGGACAGCGGGAGCGGGGGACAGCGGGAGCGGGGGACAGCGGGAGCGGGGGAAATCGGGAGCGGGGGAAATCGGGAGCGAGGGACGCAGGGAGCGAGGGACGCAGGGAGCGAGGGACAGCGGGAGCGAGGGGCGCAGGGAGCGAGGGACGCAGGGAGCGAGGGACGCAGGGAGCGAGGGACAGCGGGAGCGAGGGACGCAGGGAGCGAGGGACGCAGGGAGCGAGGGACAGCGGGAGCGAGGGACGCAGGGAGCGAGGGACAGCGGGAGCGAGGGACGCAGGGAGCGAGGGACAGCGGGAGCGAGGGACGCAGGGAGCGAGGGACGCAGGGAGCGGGGGACGCAGGGAGCGAGGGACAGCGGGAGCGAGGGACAGCGGGAGCGAGGGACAGCGGGAGCGAGGGACGCAGGGAGCGAGGGACGCAGGGAGCGGGGAGCGAGGGACAGCAGGAGCGAGGGATGCAGGGAGCGAGGGACAGCGGGAGCGAGGGACAGCGGGAGCGAGGGACGCAGGGAGCGAGGGACGCAGGGAGCGAGGGACGCAGGGAGCGAGGGACGCAGGGAGCGAGGGACAGCGGGAGCGAGGGACAGCGGGAGCGAGGGACACGGGGAGCGGGGGACGCAGGGAGCGGGGGAAATCGGGAGCGGGGGACAGCGGGAGCGGGGGACGCAGGGAGCGAGGGACGCAGGGAGCGAGGGACAGCGGGAGCGAGGGACACGGGGAGCGGGGGACGCAGGGAGCGGGGGAAATCGGGAGCGGGGGAAATCGGGAGCGGGGGAAATCGGGAGCGGGGGACAGCGGGAGCGGGGGACAGCGGGAGCGGGGGACAGCGGGAGCGAGGGACAGCGGGGAGCGGGGAGCGAGGGACAGCAGGAGTGAGGGACGCAGGGAGCGGGGAGCGAGGGACAGCGGGAGGTAGTTATGGGCCACTGTCCAGTGTTGAGAGAGTGCAATAGCCATGACGTGGGTTTGAAGTGGTTTTCGGTAGTTACCCTGCAATGCCCGGCGACACAGAGTCCGTACGATGATATTGTATCCGAGTTACTCAACTCACACCTGGTCCCATCCACAAAACTGTCCCCCCGGCTCACCATGAAACTCTTCCCCTCCACTCGGCACATGTACTTACACAGCATGTCACCTGGTAAGGGGCAAATAGATCAGCACATTACAGGGGCACTCCGTTTAATACACAAGCTGAGGCCATGTAGGGACAGCAGGGTTATCATACAATTCGACTGTCACAATACAGTCCATTCTCAGTGGTTTCATCCTGTCGGAGGGGATTCCCGTCTCAGGGGGGATTCCCGTCTCGGGGGACTTCCCTGTCGGGGGGGACTTCCCTGTCGGGGGGGATTCCCGTCTCAGGGGGGATTCCCGTCTCGGGGGGGATTCCCGTCTCGGGGGACTTCCCTGTCGAGGGGATTTCCCTGTCGGGGGGGGGGGGGGGGGGGGACTTCCCTGTCGAGGGGGATTTCCCTGTCGGGGGGATTTCCCTGTCGGGGGGGGGGACTTCCCTGTCGAGGGGGATTTCCCTGTCAGTTGCTGTCTGACTGATGTCATCCGTGAGGTAAAACTGACTCAAGACATTGGCCTTGATTTTAACTCCCACCCCTGGTGGGAACCAGACATGGGGCGGGGGGGGAGGAGGCAGGTAAAATGGGCCGAGAGGATTTACCCACTCCTTTCCCTCCCCGATCTGATTGACTGCGATTTTAAGTTGCCCCAAGCCGGTGGGGTCCTCTTTAAATATGCAGTTCGAACTCCGAAGACATCATCGAGGCCCGACTGCTATTTTAACCTGAGGCCTGAACAGGGGGAGCAGTGACGGATCCTCCAGCAGGTCAAAACTGCCGGGAACAGCAACCGGGGCCCAGGGAGGTTATCAAAACTTTTATTTTACCCTTTCCTTGTGGGCCAGGAGGGTCGGTAACCAGAGGACACAGATTTAAGATAACTGGCAAAAGAGCCAGAGAGATGAGGAGAATATTTTTTACGCAGCGAGTTGTTCTGATCTGGAATGCGCTGCCTGAAAGGGCGGTGGGAGCAGATTCAATAATAACTTTCAAAAGGGAATTGGATAAATACTTGAAAAGGAGAAATTTGCGGGGCTCTGGGGAAAGAGCAGGGGAGTGGGACTGATTGGATTGCTCTTTCAAAGAGCCGGCACAGGCACGATGGGCTGAACGGCCTCCTTCTGTGCTGTATCATTCATTCTATGATTCTATAGGGTGAATTCCACTCCCTCCCTGCCAAAAATTATATAACGTTGATGTCACGGAGATAAGACTCTGTGTTCACTGCGATCTTACCTTTTGTGTGACCGAGCGCGGGCAGCCACTTATAGTAAACTGGAACCCTGGGGGTCAGGTAGAGAGGTTGGGAATTGGTGTCTGAGCATTGTGTAGCCATGAAATCAAACTGAGTTGCCTGACAGGCCTACAGAAAGAATAGAATAAGAAAAACAGCAGGTAACAGAAAAAACAGTTGCAGCATCGGAGACACTGTCGTTCATTAGCCACCCAGGAACAGCTACAGCACGGGTTAGATACAGAGTAAAGCTCCCTCTACACTGTCCCATCAAACACTCCCGGGGCAGGTACAGGGTTAGATACAGAGTAAAGCTCCCTCTACACTGTCCCATCAAACACGCCCAGGGCAGGTACAGGGTTAGATACAGAGTAAAGCTCCCTCTACACTGTCCCATCAAACACTCCCAGGGCAGGTTCAGGGTTAGATACAGAGTAAAGCTCCCTCTACACTGTCCCATCAAACACTCCCAGGGCAGGTTCAGGGTTAGATACAGAGTAAAGCTCCCTCTACACTGTCCCATCAAACACTCCCGGAGATATCGCTCGACCCCACCTATCCACCTTCTCACGATCACCCACAATCCTTTCCCTCTCCGGAAACAGATCTCATTGTCCTTTGACCCTATTCACACTCTCCGCTTCAATGTGTCTCCCTGGGAACTTATTTCACAACTCGATTCCCCTTTGGATGAAAAAGTTCCTCTGACCTCCCTTCTCACTCCCAACTCCCAACTCCAAATCCTGTCGGGGACCATTTGCCTGGACCAACTTTGTTAATTCCCTACGGAATCTTGAAAACTTTAATTAAATCCCTTTGAAATCACCTCTTTTGCAATTAAAACAATCCCAATTTTCTGAACTTATCCTCACAAGTTAAATTCCTAATATGGGGAGTCACTCTTGGTCCCCCCCCCTCTGCACCTCTCATTATCCTTGTCCAGTTTCTGACTGGATGCCCCTTAAATATAAGGTGCCCAAACAATCTGGGCTTGGCTCCTGCCTGATGCCACACTGTGGGTGCCCGGTTCTGATGACTGACACACTCGCCCTTACCTGTGTGTTGCACATTTCTGCCTCCATATCCACTCCCTCACACTTACGGCCACCGAAGGCAGGCCTAGAAAAATCCAAACGTTTCATCAATCAGGAACACCTCAAACTCTTCGTGACATTAATAACAAGGAGGAAGCTCCCAGCATGACTCAGTTAATTAAGGCAGAGCAGTACTGAGTCACATGCAGGCCAGGAGTCCCCCGCCTGGTGTGGTACTGTGTCACACACAGACCAGGAGTCCCCCGCCTGGTGTGGTACTGTGTCACACACAGACCAGGAGTCCCCCGCCTGGTGTGGTACTGAGTCACATGCAGGCCAGGAGTCCCCCGCCTGGTGTGGTACTGAGTCACATGCAGGCCAGGAGTCCCCCGCCTGGTGTGGTACTGAGTCACACACAGACCAGGAGTCCCCCGCCTGGTGTGGTACTGTGTCACACACAGACCAGGAGTCCCCCGCCTGGTGTGGTACTGAGTCACACACAGACCAGGAGTCCCCCGCCTGGTGTGGTACTGTGTCACACACAGACCAGGAGTCCCCCGCCTGGTGTGGTACTGTGTCACACACAGACCAGGAGTCCCCCGCCTGGTGTGGTACTGAGTCACATGCAGGCCAGGAGTCCCCCGCCTGGTGTGGTACTGAGTCACATGCAGGCCAGGAGTCCCCCGCCTGGTGTGGTACTGAGTCACACACAGACCAGGAGTCCCCCGCCTGGTGTGGTACTGAGTCACACACAGACCAGGAGTCCCCCGCCTGGTGTGGTACTGAGTCACACACAGATTGAAAGATTGAACAGGTTGGGTCTATACTCATTGGAGTTTAGAAGAATGAGAGGAGATTTTATTGAAACATACAAGATTCTGAGGGGACTCGATAGGGTAGATGCTGAGAGGATGTTACCCCTCATGGGGGAATCTAAAACTAGGGGGCATGGTCTCAGAATAAGGGGTCGCCCGTTTAAGACGGAAATGAGGAGGAATTTCTTCTCTCAGAGGGTCGTGAATCTTTGGAATTCTTTACCCCAAAAAGCTGTGGAGGCCGAGTCATTGAATATGTTCAAGGCTGAGTTAGACAAATTTTTGATCAGCAAGGGAGTCAAAGGATATGGGGAAAGGGCAGGAAAGTGGAGTTGAGGTAAAAATCAGATCAGCCATGATCTCATTAAATGGCGGAGCAGGCTCGAGGGGCTGAATGGCCTACTCCTGCTCCTATCTCTTATGGTCTTATGGTTATGGTCTCCCGTCCATACTGAATCACAGACAGACCAGGAGTGCCCAGTCCGGGTGTGGTACTGAATCACAGACAGACCAGGAGTGCCCAGTCCGGGTCCACTACACCACTGTACCCTGATTAGATGATTATACAATGCATCTCTAATAATCCCTTTTAGCAACTTGCTTAAACCTGGGGTACGGGATCTACAGGCGTGGCCGCCCAGAGCCATGTATGTCGGCAGGATATTCGACTACAGGGGCCATCACCAGCGAGCCCTGGCTGAGATCAGCTAATTATGCATAGAGCCTGGGCCCTCCTACACTGTGTGGCTCAGTGTCGCACCGGGGGAACATATCTCCCACTGAGCCCTTGGGGAGGGGACACTTAATTACGAGGACAGGTTGCAGAGACTGGGCTTGTATTCCCTCGAGTTCAGGAGATTAAGGGGTGATCTAATCGAGGTGTTTAAGATGATTAAAGGATTTGATAGGGTCGATAGAGAGAAACTATTTCCTCTGGTGGGGGGAGTCCAGAACAAGGGGGCAGAACCTTAAAATTAGAGCCAGGCCGTTCAGGGGTGATGTCAGGAAGCACTTCTTCACACAAAGGGGAGTGGGAATCTGGAACTCTCTCCCCCAAAAAGCTGCTGAGGCTGGGGGTCAATTGGAAATTTCAAAACTGAGATTGATAGATTTTTATTGGGTGAGGGGATTAAGGGTTACGGAACCAAGGCGGGTAAATGGAGTTAAGATACAGATCAGCCATGATCTAATTGAATGGCGGAACAGGCTCGAGGGGCTGAATGGCCTCCCCCTGGTCTTACGTTCTTATATTTTGCTTTCTGCAGCAGCTGCTTACCGTGGATTGTTGCAGTGCCTGTGGCGTAGAATGACTCCACCCCCACAGCTCCGTGAACAGCTGGTGAACGGTGACCAACTAGACCAGGCCCCCTGAACAACCCCAATCACATCCAGGTCCCCGAGTGACGTGCAGCTCCTCCTTAAACACCACTGGAGAGAAACAACATTGGTTAAAATCATTTCTCGCCTGAGTAATTGGTTAAGGAAAGGAATCGGAAAGAACTTGGATTTCTATCGCGCCTTTCACAACCTCAGGACGTCCCAATGCACTTTACAACCAATGACGTAGTGTGGTCACTGCTGTAATCATAGAATCTCACTGCACAGAAGGAGGCCGTTCGGCCCGTCGTGCCTGTGCTGGCTCTTTGAAAGAGTGGTCCAATTTAGTCCCACACCCCAGCTTTTTCCCCATGACCCTGCAAATTAGTCCTCGTCAACTACATGTCCAATTGCCTTTTGAAAGGCAATGTAATGATGGGTACACTGTGATGTAGGAAACACAGCAGCCAATTTGCGCACAGCAAGATCCCACAAACAGCCACGTGATAAATGACCAATTAACCTGTTTTAGCGATGTTGGTTGAGGGATAAATATTGGCCCCAGGATATTGGGGAGAACTCCCCTGCTCTTCTTCGAAATAGTGGCCGTGGGATTTTTTTACATCCATCTGAGAGGGCAGACGGGGCCTCGGTTTAACGTCTCATCTGAAAGACGGCACCTCCGACAGTGGATTTGAGGTTGAAGATCAGCCATCATCTGATGGAATGGCGGAGCCGAACGGCCTACTCCTGCTCCTATTTCTTATGCAGCGCTCCCTCAGTACCGCACTGGGAGCGTCGGCCTGGATTACGGGCTCAGGTCGCTGGAGTGGGACTTGAACCCACGACCTTCTGAGCCCACTGAGCCACGGCTGACACCTAACGTTGACCGTTAACGAGATGCTGTCCTCATTTTTACAAGCGTTACAAAGACATTGGTTACTTGTACCTTGTTGGGGCCGCATTCTGTGCCATCCAGCAGGGGAATGAATAAACGGGTGCATGTGCTGCGGTCTGCTGGATCTGTGTGACATGACAGAACGTTGCACACATCCTGCACAGAAACAAAAGCACCCAGTACTTAGTGACAGGGCGCGGAATGAATTACAGAGACTTATAATATAAACGAAAGGGCATTTCAGGATAGATTTATCACTTAACTCCTCTCAAAAAAGGGGCATTCACTGATAAGTAGTGATCAGCATGGTCATCAGCTTTTGCCAAGTTCAAACCCAGACAGGGCAGGGCACGAGATACAGGTCATGGGGCAAGGCAGGGACAGGGATGGGTGGGTTCAGGGGTGGGGTCGGAGGCAGTGGATGGGGTCGGGGGGGCAGTGGGTGGGGTCGGGGGGGGGGGGCAGTGGGTGGGGTCGGAGGCCAGAGCCCAGTGCTGGGAAGGGGGGCAAATCAGCCAGGTTCCTGCTCCCACTCACTGTGGAAATGCAATCGGGTTTGGTTGGGAGGATGTTTTATTGGAATGGCGAACACGTTCAGCCATTCCATGCTGGGCTAACTGAACCAATATAAACTAAACGGTACAACTTTAAAGGTAGTGCAGGAACAGAGAGACCTGGGGGTGTATGTACACAAATCGGCGGCAGGACAAGTTGAGAAGGCTGTTATAAATGCATACAGGATCCTGGGCTTTATAAATAGAGGCATAGAGTACAAAAGGAAGTCATGCTAAACCTTTATAAAACACTGGTTAGGCCTCAGCTGGTGTATTGTGTTCAATTCTGGGCACCGCAATTCAGGAAGGATGTCAAGGCCTTGGAGAGGATGCAGAGGAGATTTACTAGAATGGTGCCAGGGATGAGGGACTTCAGTTATGTGGAGAGACTGGAGAAGCTGGGATTGTTCTCCTTGGAACAGAGAAGGTTAAGGGGAGATTTAATAGGGGTGTTCAGAATCATGAAGGGTTTTGATGGAGTAAATAAGGAGAAACTGTGGCAGGAGGGTCGGTAACCAGAGGACACAGATTTACCGTAATTAGCAAAAGAATCAGAGGGAGGATGAATCATAGAATCTTACAATACAGAAGGAGGCCATTCGGCCCATCGTGCCTGTGTCGGCTCTTTGAAAGAGCTGTCCAATTAGTCCCACTCCCCCTGCTCTTTCCCCATAGCCCAGCAAAAATTCCCTTTCGAAAGTTATTATTGAATCTGCTTCCACCGCCCTTTCAGGCAGCGCGTTCCAGATCAGAACAACTCACTGAGTAAAAAAAATTCTCCTCCCATATTTAAGATAATCGGCAAAAGAACCAGAGGGGAGATGAGGAAACGTTTTTTTTACGCAGCGAATTGTTCTGATCTGGAATGCGCTGCCTGAAAGGGCGGTGGAAGCAGATTCAATAATAACTTTCAAAAGGGAATTGGATAAATACTTGAAGGGGAGAAAATTTACAAAGCTATGGGGGAAAGAGCAGGGGAGTGGGACTAATTGGACAGCTCTTTCAAAGAGCCAGCACAGGCACGATGGGCCGAATGGCCTCCTGCTGCGCTGTAAGATTCTGTGAACCAGTATTTCCGTCCCGGCCTTAATCAGAAGGCGAGGGTCCGGTGGGTAATCAGTGGGGAGGGTCCGGTCGGTAATAGGAGGGCGAGGGTCCGGTCGGTAATCAGTGGGCGAGGGTCCGGATGGTAATCAGTGGGCGAGGGTCCGGATGGTAATCAGGGGGCGAGGGTCCAGATGGTAATCAGGGGGCGAGGGTCCAGATGGTAATCAGGGGGCGAGGGTCCGGATGGTAATCAGGGGGAGAGGGTCCGGATGGTAATCAGGGGGCGAGGGTCCGGATGGTAATCAGGGGGAGAGGGTCCGGATGGTAATCAGGGGGCGAGGGTCCGGATGGTAATCAGGGGGCGAGGGTCCGGTGGGTAATCGGAGGGCGAGGGTCCGGTGGGTAATCGGAGGGCGAGGGTCCGGTGGGTAATCAGGGGGCGAGGGTCCGGTGGGTAATCAGGGGGCGAGGGTCCGGTGGGTAATCGGAGGGCGAGGGTCCGGATGGTAATCGGAGGGCGAGGGTCCGGTGGGTAATCGGAGGGCGAGGGTCCGGTGGGTAATCGGAGGGCGAGGGTCCGGTGGGTAATCAGTGGGGGAGTGTCCGGTGGGTAATCGGAGGGCGAGGGTCCGGTGGGTTCCAGACGCCACTTACGATGTCCTGATTGCTGAAGCTGCAGGCAGACGCCTTGTCTCCAAAGGCAATCCTGCACTGCTCGTCCGCCCCGTAGTACAGGCCTGGTTTGTGGCTGGAGAGATCAGACTCTGTCGCTGGCAGGTCGTTCAAACACGTCGCTTGACTTGTGCTGGCGGAATAAAAGTAAGAAATGATTAATATTAACTGGGAGTCAATTTAACTGTCAATAGAGTTGGAGCGGCAACAGTCAAAGAGAGACTTGCATTTATATAGCGCCTTTCACTGCCAATGATACCGGGACTAAAAGGGTTAAATTACGAGGACAGGTTACATAGACTGGGCTTGTATTCCCTCGAGTATAGAAGATTAAGGGGTGATCTAATCGAGGCGTTTAAGATGATTAAAGGATTCGATAGGGTGGATAGAGAGAAACTATTTCCTCTGGTGGGGAGAGTCCAGAACAAGGGGGCAGAACCTTAAAATTAGAGCCAGGCCGTTCAGGGGTGATGTCAGGAAGCACTTCTTCACACAAAGGGGAGTGGAAATCTGGAACTCTCTCCGCCAAAAAGGTGGTGGATTCAGGGGAACAATTGAAAATTTTCAGACTAATACCAAATGATTTTTGTTGGGTAAGGGTATCAAGAGATATGGAGCAAAGGCAGGTAAACGGGATTAAAATACAGATAATCCATGATCTAATTGAATGGCGGAACAGGCTCGAAGGTCTGAATGGCCTCCTCCTGTTCATATGCTCCTGCTCCTGATCACTATCCGGGGACTCAGAGCACAGAGTGAAGCTCGGCCGTGATGCCCACCAGGCTTGAATAGCCTATCAATGCTCATGGTCTGGGCTCAGGCATGAAGAGTGACCACTTGGGTGGGGTGCCAGAGGGCAGCTGGCCAATGGAACTCCTCCCCATTCCGAGTCGATGCCCATGGAACCCGTACCCCAGTGAGAGTCAGTGTCTGTGGGACCCGTACCCCAGGGAGAGTCAGTGTCTGTGGAACCCGTACCCCAGTGAGAGTCAGTGTCTGTGGGACCCGTACCCCAGTGAGAGTCAGTGTCTGTGGGACCCGTACCCCAGTGAGAGTCAGTGTCTGTGGGACCCGTACCCCAGTGAGAGTCAGTGTCTGTGGGACCCGTACCCCAGTGAGAGGCAGTGTCTGTGGGACCCGTACCCCAGTGAGAGTCAGTGTCTGTGGGACCCGTACCCCAGTGAGAGTCAGTGTCTGTGGGACCCGTACCCCAGTGAGAGTCGGTGTCTGTGGGACCCGTACCCCAGGGAGAGTCGGTGCCCTCAGGAGAAGTCGGGGGGTGTGGTGGAAACTTTGAGAAAAGAAGGTGGTGAAATTACCTGTGGAGGAGACGATGGAGTAGTGACAGCCCCGACTGGACAGGCAGCGCTGCCTCACGCCTCGATAGCAGGTGGCGATGGAGCGAACGCGTTTGAAAGTGCGGAGGTGGAAAACGAGGTGAGGAGAGCTTTACCTGAGAAACTTCACGAACTGCTCGCGGCTGCACTTGGACCAGGTCAGGTCCACGCTGTTATAACCGCCCTCTGCCGCCATGATGTGTGCGTTGCCAACGCAGTCGTTCCTGTGCCCGTCGTGGTTGATGCGAAAACTACCAACAACAAAAAAAATTAAAATGTGCTTGTCTGAGGCATCGACCGCAGATATCTGACCTCACCTCAAACATAAAATAAACAAAGTCAGAAAGTGCTGGAAAGGCTCAGCAGGTCGGGCAGCGTCTGTGAGGAGGGGACGGTCAGGTTAATGTTTCAGGTCAATGAGCTTTCCTCAGAACCCTGATGAGAGGCAGGATGTCAGTTAAAGAGCCAAATGTATCTCATTGAGGCACCTAAGGCACTTTACCTGTGGCAGATTACATGGTCGGGACGATTTTTAACTTATCTGGGCGGCTTTCCCACGGCTTCTGATTCACGGGAAGCCAGGGCCGGATCAGGCAAAAAGAAACAAAAATAAATTACATAAAAAACCATTGCACAAAGTTAAAACACAGAATCAACCTACCTTTCCACCCTGCTCCGATTTCCAATGTCTCCCTCTCCGATCTCCCCTTCTCCACCTGCCTCCCCGTGTCCCCCCGATCTCCCCTTCTTCACCGCCCCCCAATGTGCCCCCCGATCTCCCCTTCTTCACCCCCGCCCTGATGTCCCCCCCGATCTCCCCTTCTTCACCCCCCCCCGATGTCCCCCCGATCTCCCGTTCTTCACCCCCCCGATCTCCCCTTCTTCACCCCCCCCCGATGTCCCCCCGATCTCCCGTTCTTCACCCCCCCGATCTCCGCTTCTTCACCCCCCCCCCCCCCGATGTCCCCCCGATCTCCCCTTCTTCACCTCGATCTCCCCTTCTTCACCCCCCCCCGATGTCCCCCTGATCTCCCGTTCTTCACCCCCACCCTGATGTCCCCCCCCGATCTTCCCCTCTCTCCCCCACCCCCCGATCTTCCGTTCCAGTGCCGGATGACTCTCGCTCTCTCTCTTTCTCTCCCCCTGCCCCCTCACGTTGCAGCTCCTAACAGCAGCCAGCCTGTCAAACAGGGTGTCTGCAGGGCACGAAACCCGGAGAGCACGTTAATCATCATCAATTACGATATGATCGCGTCGGAAACGGTAAGTTTTGTTTATTCGGGTTTGCCACGCGCACCGTCACCCCCAACCCCCGCTGCCAACCCGCCACCATTTCCAAATTGAGCCCACTATCCCTGAAGTCTCACTCTCTCCGTAGAATCTCTCTCCCCCGATAGAGTACCCCTCCTCCCGTAGAATCCATCACTCCGAGTCCCCTTGTAGACACGGCTCTAAAAAATGATTTTGTTCTATTATTATTGATGAGCTGAAACTCTCCCCCCTTCACCCACCTGTGACCTATCTCATGAGCCATGGTGATGCCAAGGTTAAACCCTGTGTCCTCGGTGATCACACAGCTCCAGGACCGGGTGCAGAGCCCACCCAGCTGTGTCACGCCACGAACCATCTTGTTGCCGCTGTCAGATTCCAGGTCAAACCTCAAAAAAGAAACGGAATGGAAGGAAAATGAATTTGTGCCTTTGGCAGAGTAGTCAATCCCACCCCAAACCCAAACCGAAACCTAAACCAAACCCTAAATCAAACCCAACCCCAAACCCTAAATCAAACCCAACCCCAAACCAAACCCAACCCCTAAATCAAACCCAACCCCAAACCCTAAATCAAACCCAACCCCAAACCAAACCCAACCCCTAAATCAAACCCAACCCCAAACCCAAACCCAAACCCACCCCAAACCCAAACCCTAAATCAAACCCAACCCCAAACCCTAAATCAAACCCAACCCCAAACCCACCCCAAACCCAAACCCTAAATCAAACCCAACCCCAAACCCTAAATCAAACCCAACCCCAAACCCAACCCAAACCCAACTCTAAATCAAACCGAACCCCAACCCCAAACCCAAACCCAACCCCAAACCCAACTCTAAATCAAACCCAACCCCAAACCCCAAACCAACCCCAACCCCAAACCCAAACCAAACCCTAAATCAACCTCAACCCCAAACCCAACCCCAAACCCCAAACCAAACCCAAACCCTAAATCAACCCCAACCCCAAACCCTAAATCAAACCCAAACCCCAAACCCAAACCAATAAGGTGACAGAGTCCAGTGATTAAAGCCCAGCCTCCCAGAGTATAAGATCAGGCAGTGCTCAGAACGCCAACAGAGTGACTTGTTCAGTACCTGGTAACGTAGAGAATGAGATCAGAGTGGAGTGGATCAGAGTCGTTCTCTGGGTTAATCATTCTGCTCCATCTGCACAAGCTGATGAGCGATGAGGTGAGGTTTTTGGTGATCTGTAGTCCCAGCTGTTGAGGAGAAGACTGCTGTCACTGTTGACTACATATAGGCGTGACTGGAAGCTTAGATGATCCCACTCTCACCTCCAGCCTCCAACCCCTCTCCAGCCTCCAACCCCTCTCCAGCCTCCAACCCCTCTCCATCGCTCTCCTATTTAGCAATATTACTACAGTTCAGAGCTGCCATTTCATACTCTCATTCATTCTTTCCCAGGATCTCAAACCATGGAACTCCTCACCTCCCTCAGTCTTCCCTTTCCTCCTACAGTTTACAGGCTTTTAAAACCCAACCTTGGTCTCGTCTAGTGACTACTTCCTGATTCACCTCTTTTTGTCTCTCTTCCCACCCATGGTAGTGGTGTCCTGCACTGTGGGGCTCAGCCCTTCACCAATTGTTTACTGTTGTCACTGTGGAGTGTGGTACCAGGGTCTCTGACAGTTCAATTCCTAAATGGATTGGGATTGGGGAGCAAATTTGCAAAAATTCCAGGATATCTTTGGAGAGCCAGCTCAAAGCTGAGTGTGGAAGACGCTTGAGAAGGATTTTCTCGGGGTGTGGGCATCGCTGGCGAGGCCGGCATTTATTGCCTGTCCCGAGTTGGCCTGAGAAGGTGGTGGTGAGCCGCATTCTTCTTGAACCGATGGTAGTGGCCACTTCAGCGGGCAGTTAAGAGTCAACCACGTTGGTGTGGGACTGGAGTCACATGTAGGCCCAGACCGGGTAAGGACGGCAGGTTTCCTTCCCTAAAGGACATCAGTGAACCAGTTGGGTTTTTACGACAATCCGACAGCTTCACAGTCACTTTTACTGATCCCAGCTTTTTATTTCCAGATCTTTTAAACTGAATTCAAATTCTCAAACTGCCCACGGCGAAATTCAAACTCACGTTCTCTGGATTATCAGTCCAGTAGCATAACCACCACACCACCGGACTCATAGAACCATAGAAAAGATACAGCACAGAAGGGGGCCATTCGGCCCATCGTGTCCGTGCCGGCTCGTAGAACAACCAGGTGCCCATTCTAATCCCACCTTCCAGCACCCGGTCCGTAGCCCTGCAGCTTACAGCACTTTAGGTGCAGGTCCAGGTACTTTTTAAAAGAGTTGAGGGTCTCTGCCTCGACCACCGATTCGGGCAGCGAATTCCATACACCCACCACCCTCTGGGTAAAAAAGATTTTCCTCATGTCCCCTCTAATCCTTTCACCAATCAGCTTAAATCTATGTCCTCTAGTTCTTGAACTCTCCGCTAGGGGAAACAGGGGATACTTCCTGTCTACTCTATCTGGGCCCCTCATAATTTTGTACACCTCAATCAAGTCTCCCCTCAGCCTCCTCTGCTCCAAGGAAAACAACCCCAGCCGATCCAATCTCTCCTCGTAGCTGCAATTTTCAAGCCCTGGCAACATTCTTGTAAATCTTCTCTGCAGTCTCTCCAGAGCAATTACGTCCTTCCTGTAATGTGGTGACCAGAACTGCGCACAATACTCCAGCTGTGGCTTTACCTCATGTATAGATAATTTGAGTTTCTTTAAATAAGGCTCAAGGGATTCAGAAGAACCAGGTCACAAAACCCAGGTCCTCCTTTGAGGACACACATAAATGTGTCAATTCAGACACCCCTCCCCTCCAAATAGCCAACACTGCCTTCAACCACACGAGCACCCAGAGAAATGGAGAGCAATGACCTGCCCTTGGTCTCATCCTTGTTTCAAACCCCTCCCTGGCCTCGCCCCTCCAGCCCTACAACCCTCCGAGATCTCTGCGCTCCTCCAATTCTGGCCTCTTGCGCATCCCCGATTTCCATCGCTCCACCATTGGCGGCCGTGCCTTCAGCTGCCTGGGCCCCAAGCTCTGGAATTCCCTCCCTAAACCTCTCCGCCTCTCTCTCCTCCTTTAAGACGCTCCTTAAAACCTCCCTCATTGACCAAGCTTTTGGTCACCTGTCCTAATATCTCCTCATGCGGCTCGGTGTCAAATTCTGTCTGATTTACGCTCCTGTGAAGCGCCTTGGGACGTTTTTACTACGTTAAAGGCGCTGTATAAATGCAAGTTGTTGTTGGTTGAGTTGAGCACCCTGGACCAGGCCTCGTACCTCAGGCTGCGACAGGATGACCATCTTGGTTAGATGAACTCGCAGTTGAGCACCCAGGGAAGCATCTCGCAGCAGTTCAGCAGCCTGTGGGAAAAAGAAAGTCAAGAGAAAAAGTCGGGAGTCGTTTGGAAGAGGAAATAAAAAGGATCAGGAGACGGGCAGCGGGCGTCAGGGAGATGCAACGTGCCACTGGGGGGGTAAGCTTTCTCCGGCCAGCTCCCACGCGCCTCCCAATGGATGGGTTCCCCATGACTATGGGGAGCGCCGGGATCAGGATGTGCCACCCACTCAGCTGGGAAGCCGCGCGGCACAGAGGCACCGAAATGGAGGTACCGGGGCATGCAGCAAGGTGCGAGCGTGCACCGCAACACCTCCCAACATGGCGGAAGGAAGACCAGAGGCCAGGGTCACAGTCAGGAACATAGGAAGTGCTCGATGGAAAAAGACCATCTAGTTCACCGTCTACCATCCAGATAGCCGCTCGGTACAACCATAATGGAGTCTTTGACTAATCAGAGCGATCAATCTCTACCAATGAGTCTCCAACAGACCCGGACATGAGGCGAGGAAAACCCCCAGTGCTGGAGAGCTTTGGGAACCAGAGGTCCAAAGTCACCTGTTCCTCCCGAGTCTGTTACACTCCCCACACGTCAGGTCTCAGCACTTGGAGTGGTTTCTGGCACCTCCTGGTTGAGCAGCGACAGGGACGCAGTCAGCAGTCCGGGGGCAGAGTGAACCCCATCAGCACCCCCCCCCTCCCTCTCCCCCACCCGGCACCAGGCCATGCAAAGAATAGGGAATGAGGAAATACACAATAAAGTGGGGGACTTACATCAATATATAAACCAGAGACACGGCCTCAGAAAGTTAAGGCGTCTACCGCAGAAGTCTAAAAGTCAAAACTTTCATAGATCATAAAACTTACACCACAGAAAGAGGCCATTCAGCCCATCGTGCCTGCACCTATCCAATTATCCCCACTCCCTCTGTTCTTTCCCCATAACCCTGCAAATATTTACTTTCTACTATAAATTCAATTGGGAATTCAGGAGAAACTTCTTTACCCAGAGAGTGGTGAGAATGTGGAACTCGCTCCCACAAGGAGTAGTTGAGGCGAATAGTGTAGATGGATTTAAGGGGAAGCTGGATAAACACATGAGGGAGAAAGCAATAGAAGGATATGGTGATAGGGTGAGATGAAGTAGGGAGGGAGGAGCTCTTGTGGAGCATAAACACCGGGATAGACCCGATGGGCCGAATGGCCTGTTTCTGCACTGTAAATTCGATGTGAATGCCCTCCCGTGCACCCAACAACGCATCAGAGAGCCACAGTTTGGCATCCCTGGGAAACCAGACATACAAACTCTTGCAAGTGAAGCATCTCAGTAACACCAGCCCAGGCCCCAGTCCCCAGGCCCCCACCAGCCTGTGGGCTGTTCGTTTTCCATGACAGGGCCCAAGGACACTCACAATATTCAGGTTGGTGAGGATGTAGCGCTCTGTGTCTTGCTTGTGAAAGTCGTACACATCATATCCCACCACAACCAGCAGTTCCAGATGTTTCGCCTCCTTCACCGATTGTCTTGTAACGAGGGAACGCCTGGTTCGTCCTGCGATGTTCAAACAGAATGGATTATTCAGTAAATGATTTTTCAGGGTGCACTTAGATTGTCTATGCCATTGGGCGAGCAAATAGCAAATGAAATTTAATACTAGGAACAGGAGGAGGCCATTCAGCCCTTCGAGCCTGTTACATAGGAACAGGAGGAGGCCATTCAGCCCCTCGAGCTTGTTACATAGGAACAGGAAAAGGCCATTCAGCCCCTCGAGCCTGTTACATAGGAACAGGAAAAGGCCTTTCAGCCCCTCAAGCTTGTTACACAGGAACAGGAGGAGGCCATTCAGCCCTTCGAGCCTATTACATAGGAACAGGAGGAGGCCATTCAACCCCTCGAGCCTGTTACATAGGAACAGGAGGAGGCCATTCAGCCCCTCAAACTTGTTACATAGGAACAGGAAAAGGCCATTCAGCCCCTTGAGCCTGTTATATAGGAACAGGAGGAGGCCATTTAGCCCCTCGAGCCTGTTCTCCCATTCAATGAGATCACGGTCGATCAATACTGAAACGTAGTACATGCTGAGTGAGATATCAGTGGTGCGAGGCCTGGAGCCTAGTTTTCTGGATTTAAGACCAGCAGCGAGGACTAATAGATAATTCTTTTCTGCGATTTGTCCTCTTTGAACTCCCCCTCTGGTGAAATGCTGATTACTTTACATATGTAGATTAGGGCACCTGCTATTGCTCCGCCACTTTCCAGATCGGCCACCGATTGAACTCTGCTTCCTGGACATGTCCAGAGAGGTCAGGGGTGATGGTGATGGCAGCACCCATGAACATAGCAGCATGATTGTAAACAATTTTACAACACCAAGTTATAGTCCAGCAATTTTATTTTAAATTCACAAGCTTTCGGAGGCTTCCTCCTTCCTCAGGTGAATGTTGTGGAAATGAAATCCTCGAAATGAAATCGCATTTATAATTCACAGAACAATGCTTGGTGATTACAGACAGTTTTTTCAACTGCCCGTTGCCAAGGCAATCAGTGTGCAGACAGACAGGTGTTACCTGCAAGGTCTCCGAATATACAAATCACCAAAAAAAACCACAGAGATAGAGAGGTAGAAACATAGAAAAGACAGCAACTGACCCGTTATATTAAAAACAGATAACATTTGTTCGCTGATGGGGTAACGTGTAGCGTGACATGAACCCAAGATCCCGGTTGAGGCTGTCCTCATGGGTGCGGAACTTGGCTATCAATTTCTGCTCGACGATTTTGCGTTGTCGTGTGTCTCGAAGGCCGCCTTGGAGTACGCTTACCCGAAGGTCGGTGGCTGAATGTCCTTGACTGCTGAAGTGTTCCCCGACTGGGAGGGAACCCTCCTGTTTGGTGATTGTTGCGCGGTGTCCGTTCATCCGTTGTCGCAGCGTCTGCATGGTCTCGCCAATGTACCATGCTCTGGGGCATCCTTTCCTGCAACGTATGAGGTAGACAACGTTGGCCGAGTCACAGGAGTATGAACCATGTACCTGGTGGGTGGTGTCCTCTCGTGTGATGGTGGTATCTGTGTCGATGATCTGGCATGTCTTGCAGAGGTTGCCGTGGCAGGGTTGTGTGGTGTCGTGGACGCTGTTCTCCTGAAAGCTGGGTAATTTGCTGCGAACGATGGTCTGTTTGAGGTTGGGTGGCTGTTTAAAGGCGAGTAGTGGAGGTGTGGGGATGGCCATAGCGAGGTGTTCGTCGTCATTGATGACATGTTGAAGGCTGCGGAGAACATGGCGTAGTTTCTCCGCTCCGGGGAAGTACTGGACGACAAAGGGTACTCTGTTGGTTGCGTCCCGTGTTAGTCTCTTGAGGAGGTCCATGCGATTTTTCGCTGTGGCCCGTCGGAACTGTCGATCGATGAGTCGAGCGTCATATCCCGTTCTTACTAGGGCGTCTTTCAGCGTCTGTAGGTGTCCATCGCGTTCCTCCTTGTCTGAGCAGACCGTGTATTCGCAGGGCCTGTCCATAGGGGATGGCCTCTTTGACGTGGTTAGGGTGGAAGCTGGAAAAGTGGAGCATCGTGAGGTTGTCCGTGGGCTTGCGGTAGAGTGAGGTGCTGAGGTGCCCATCTTTGATGGAGATTCGTGTGTCCAAGAAAGAAACTGATTCTGAGGAGTCGTCCATGGTGAGTTTGATGGTGGGATGGAACTTGTTGATGTTATCGTGTAGTCTCTTTAGTGATTCCTCGCCGTGGGTCCATAGAAAGAAAATGTCGTCTATGTATCTGGTGTATAGTGTTGGTTGGAGGTCCTGTGCAGTGAAGAAATCCTGCTCGAACTTGTGCATGAAAATGTTGGTGTATTGGGGTGCGAATTTGGTCCCCATGGCTGTTCCGTGTGTTTGGGTAAAGAACTTCATAGACCTCCTCAGGGGACTAACACGGGACGCAACCAACAGAGTACCCTTTGTCGTCCAGTACTTCCCCGGAGCGGAGAAACTACGCCATGTTCTCCGCAGCCTTCAACATGTCATCAATGACGACGAACACCTCGCTATGGCCATCCCCACACCTCCACTACTCGCCTTTAAACAGCCACCCAACCTCAAACAGACCATAGTTCGCAGCAAATTACCCAGCTTTCAGGAGAACAGCGTCCACGACACCACACAACCCTGCCACGGCAACCTCTGCAAGACATGCCAGATCATCGACACAGATACCACCATCACACGAGAGGACACCACCCACCAGGTACATGGTTCATACTCCTGTGACTCGGCCAACGTTGTCTACCTCATACGTTGCAGGAAAGGATGCCCCAGAGCATGGTACATTGGCGAGACCATGCAGACGCTGCGACAACGGATGAACGGACACCGCGCAACAATCACCAAACAGGAGGGTTCCCTCCCAGTCGGGGAACACTTCAGCAGTCAAGGACATTCAGCCACCGACCTTCGGGTAAGCGTACTCCAAGGCGGCCTTCGAGACACACGACAATGCAAAATCGTCGAGCAGAAATTGATAGCCAAGTTCCGCACCCATGAGGACGGCCTCAACCGGGATCTTGGGTTCATGTCACGCTACACGTTACCCCACCAGCGAACAAATGTTATCTGTTTTTAATATAACGGGTCAGTTGCTGTCTTTTCTATGTTTCTACCTCTCTATCTCTGTTTTTTTTTTGGTGATTTGTATATTCGGAGACCTTGCAGGTAACACCTGTCTGTCTGCACACTGATTGCCTTGGCAACGGGCAGTTGAAAAAACTGTCTGTAATCACCAAGCATTGTTCTGTGATTTATAAATGCGATTTCATTTCGAGGATTTCATTTCCACAACATTCACCTGAGGAAGGAGGAAGCCTCCGAAAGCTTGTGAATTTAAAATAAAATTGCTGGACTATAACTTGGTGTTGTAAAATTGTTTACAAATGTCAACCCCAGTCCATCACCTGCATCTCCACATCATAGCAGCATGAGAGGGAGAGAGCAGGCAGAAAAACACAAGGTGATACAGCAGGGCCTCCTCCTGTAACACAGTGAGTTAACCCCCTCAGTACAGGCACCGGGAGTGTCAGCCTGGATTATGGGCTCAAGTTCCTGAACCCACAACCTTCCGACTCAGAGGCAAGACAGTGCTTTCCAATGAGCTACGACTGACACCTTTACAACATACCTGACCAGAAATCTAATGATCTGCAATCTTACTGTCATCAGCAGGACTCTGAGCATCATCAGAGAACGGATAATGGAACACAACGAGAGCTACAAATTTCTCTCCATCACCAGCCGGTACCACATCCTTTGAGTGAATGTAAATCTTCTTATCCTTTGTAAATATCACTGCATCCTACATGGTGGGGAGGGGTGAAATTATAATATTAGCTTCAAATATAAATTACACAGATATCAGTTTATTTTTTGAGAAGATCCAGAGCAATTTTATAAATAGAATTCTTGCATTTAGTGCACGTGGGTCACAACTCACAACTGACACTCCAAATATCTGAAGGATTTTTTAAAAGGGGAAAGTAAACCAGTCATTTCCTGATGCTTTTTTCTGACCTTCATTACCTGGCCTCTCCCCAAAGGCAGCTGCAAATCCACAGAAACTTATAGAATCATAGGTTCAGACAGTGCAGAAAGAGGCCGTTCGGCCCATCGTGCCTGTGCCGGCTCTTTGAAAGGGCTATCCAATTAGTCCCACTCCCCCTGCTCTTTCCCCATTGTCCTACAAATTTTCTCCCCTTCAAGTGTTTATCCAATTCCATTTTGAAAGTCATTATTGAATCTGCTTCCACCGCCCTTTCAGGCAGCGCATTCCAAATCATAACAACTCGCTGCGTAAAAAAAATTCTCATCTCCCCTCTGGTTCCTTTGCCAATCGCCTTAAATCTGTGTCCTCTGGTTACCGACCCTTCTGCCACTGGAAACAGTTTCTCCTTATTTACTCTATCAAAACCCTTTGTGATTTTGAACACCTATGTTAAACCTCCCCTTAACCTTCTCTGCTCTAAGGAGAACAATCCCAGCTTCTCCAGTCTCTCCACATAACTGAAGTCCCTCATCCCTGGTACCATTCTAGTAAATCTCCTCTGCACCCTCTCCAAGGCTTTGACATCCTTCCTAAAGTGCGGTGCTCAGAATTGGACACAATACTCCAGCTGGGGCCTAACCAGTGTTTTACAAAGATTTAGCATAACTTCCTTGCTTTTGTACTCTCTGTCTCTATTAATAAAGCCCAGGATCCCATATACTTTTTTAACAGCTTTCTCAACTTGTCCTGCTGCCTTCAAAGATTTGTGTTCGTGAACTTCCCTCAGCAATTCGCCTCAGCAAGTGCCAATTTAGACCACTTCACCACAAAAGAGAAAAACAGAAACTGCAAAATGTGGGAAATTGGAAATAAAAGTGAACGATGCTGGAAATAAACTCGATTCGAATAAATTCAAATAAATTCGATTCACTTTACGTGATATCAAGAAACGGCTGAGTGCACTGGATACAGCAAAGGCTATGGGCCCCGACAACATCCCAGCTGTAGTGCTGAAGACTTGTGCTCCAGAACTAGCTGCGCCTCTAGCCAAGCTGTTCCAGTACAGCTACAACACTGGCATCTACCCGACAATGTGGAAAATTGCCCAGGTATGTCCTGTCCGCAAAAAGCAGGACAAACCCAATCCGGCCAATTACCACCCCATCAGTCTACTCTCAATCATCAGCAAAGTGATGGAAGGTGTCGTCGACAGTGCTATCAAGCGGCACTTACTCACCAATAACCTGCTCACCGACGCTCAGTTTGGGTTCCGCCAGGACCACTCGGCTCCAGACCTCATTACAGCCTTGGTCCAAACATGGACAAAAGGGCTGAATTCCAGAGGTGAGGTGAGAGTGACTGCCCTTTCAAAATCCTGGAACTCCCTTCCTAACAGCACTGTGGGAGAACCTTCACCACACGGACTGCAGCGGTTCAAGAAGGCGGCTCACCACCACCCTCTCAAGGGGCAATTAGGGATGGGCAATAAATGCCGGCCTCGCCAGCGACGTCCGCATCCCATGAGCGAATAAAAAAAACAGCAGGTCAGTCGGTGTCTGTAAAGACGGGAGACAGGTTAACATTTCCCAAGGTCTGATCCACTGTGTGTTTCCTCACGGGAGCAGCAGCCCTTAAAGGGACAGGCTGGGTTTAACACTGCTTGTATCGCGGCAGTTTAAATGTCACCGCCACGCTCCCGTCCAAGCACTGCCAACGAGTGATGCCACGGGAGAGCAGCCGGTTCGATTTATAATGATCCGCCCCTCCCCCCCATATAAATTTATCTGCTCCACTTGAATCCACCAATCCTCGACCCCTCACTCCCCACTGAAGATTCCGGGGTACAGATACAAGGGCATCGGGCAGCGTTCAGTACCCTCGCCCGGATGCCCACTCTTCTTGTGCGAGCCCAGATAAGTCATCGGGGTTATTCAACCATGTGGGCATCACAGCTGAGCCCGCATCCGACCTCTGCACTCACACTTGCACTTCCCAGCACGGGGGTCACT
The DNA here is from genome assembly GCF_035084215.1 of Heptranchias perlo. Taxonomy (NCBI): domain Eukaryota; kingdom Metazoa; phylum Chordata; class Chondrichthyes; order Hexanchiformes; family Hexanchidae; genus Heptranchias; species Heptranchias perlo. The sequence continues at coordinate 35,665,877 of NC_090355.1, read as the reverse complement.
GTTTAATGATCAGGAGCAGGGGCCCTGGCTGATCCCCTCCCCTCCCCACCTCCCTAACCTAAAGATGCTGAGATCATTTCCAGCTCTCAGTGAGCTCAGTGCAGACCAGCGATGTAACCCTAAAGGAGAAAGAATGATCTTGCGTTTCTACAGCGCCTTTCACCACCTCAGGACGTCCCAAAGTGTTTCACAGCCAATGAAATACTTTTGAAGCGTAGTCACTGTTGTAATGTAGGAAACACAGCAGCCGATTTGCGCACAGCAAGATCCCACAAACAGCAATGTGATAATGACCAGATAATCTGTTTTTTGTGGGCTCTGTTGTGGGATAACTATTGGCCAGGACACTGGGGAGAACTCCCCTGCTCTTCTCCAAATTAGTATCCATGGGATCTTTTACATCCACTTGAGGGCAGACCGGGCCTCGGTTTAATGTCTCATCCGAAAGACGGCACCTCCGACAGTACAGCACTCCCTCAGTGCTGACCCTTCGACAGTGCAGCAGTCCCTCAGTAGTGACCCTCCGACAGTGCGGCGCTCCCTCAGTACTGACCCTCCGACAGCGCGGCGCTCCCTCAGTACTGACCCTCCGACAGCGCGGCGCTCCCTCAGTACTGACCCTCCGACAGTGCGGCGCTCCCTCAGTACTGACCCTCCGACAGTGCGGCGCTCCCTCAGTACTGACCCTCCGACAGTGCGGCGCTCCCTCAGTACTGACCCTCCGACAGTGCGGCGCTCCCTCAGTACTGACCCTCCGACAGTGCGGCGCTCCCTCAGTACTGACCCTCCGACAGTGCGGCGCTCCCTCAGTACTGACCCTCCGACAGTGCGGCGCTCCCTCAGTACTGACCCTCCGACAGTGCGGCGCTCCCTCAGTACTGACCCTCCGACAGTGCGGCGCTCCCTCAGTACTGACCCTCCGACAGTGCGGCGCTCCCTCAGTACTGACCCTCCAACAGTGCGGCGCTCCCTCAGTACCAGCACTGGGAGTGTCAGCCTGGATTTTGTTCTCAAGTCTCTGGAGTGGGACTTGAACCTACAACTCTCTGACTCAGAGGATAGCATGCTGCCCACCGAGCCACAGCTGATAAACCCTGGACTGTATGGCTCAACCTTAGAGTGCAGCCGTAGCTCAGCTGGTAGCACTCTCACCTCTGAGTCAGAAGTTTGTGGGTTTGAGTCCCACTACAGAGATGAGGACAAAATCTAAGCTGACACTTCAGTGCAGTACCGAGGGAGCGCCGCACTGTCGGAGGGTCAGTACTGAGGGAGCACCGCACTGTCGGAGGGTCAGTACTGAGGGAGCGCCGCACTGTCGGAGGGTCAGTACTGAGGGAGCGCCGCACTGTCGGAGGGTCAGTACTGAGGGAGCGCCGCACTGTCGGAGGGTCAGTACTGAGGGAGTGCTGCACTGTCGGAGGGCCAGTACTGAGGGAGTGCTGCACTGTCGGAGGGTCAGTGCTGAGGGAGCGCTGCACTGTCGGAGGGTCAGTACTGAGGGAGTGCTGCACTGTCGGAGGGTCAGTACTGAGGGAGCACTGCACTGTCGGAAGTCAGTACTGAGGGAGCGCTGCACTGATGGAGGGTCAGTACTGAGGGAGTGCAACACTGTCAGAAGGTCAGTAATGAGGAAGCGCTGCACTGTCGGAGGGTCAGTACTGAGGGAGCGCTGCACTGTTGGAGGACCAGTACTGAGGGAGCGCTGCACTGTCAAAGGGCCAGTCCTGAGGGAGTGTTGCACTGTCGGAGGTGCCATCTTTCGGATAAGACATTAAGCTGAGACCCTGTCTGCCCTCTCAGGTGGACGTAAAAGATCCCACGGCCACCAATCGAAGAAGAGCAGAGGAGTTCTCCCTGGTGTCCTGGCCAATGTTTATCCCTCAACCAATAGCTAAATTATCACATTGCTGTTTGTGGGATCTTGCTGTACGCAAATTGTCTGCAGCGTTCCCTACATTACAACAGTGACTACACTTCAAAAGTACTTAATTGGCTGTAAAGACTTTGGGACGTCTTGAAGTGGTGAAAGGCGCAATAGAAACGCAGGTTCTTTCTTTCTTTCAAGTAGTTTGGATTTAGTGGCATCTTTTTGGGATCAGTGTTTGTGTTGATGGCTTGGTGAAGGAACAATCCAGGCCTGAAAGAATTATCCCAGGTTGGGTCTGAGTGAATGAGCGATCGTCTCACTCAGGTTTGAAGCACCAATGAGGGGAGGCTCAGCCTAGATTAACCCCTTTGCAGGTTAACAATATTTAACGACACAGACACACAAACTGACAGACAGTTTACGTTACAACCAGCGTTGGCACTCACCAGATGACCGTGGCAGTAGCTGGTCAGTGCCCGAACCCCCGGGGGCCACACTAACTCCCCGCTCTGAATGCAGCTCTCTGGCAATCGTCTGACCAGGCTGAACGATGAATTGATGATGTGATGGATGGACGAGGAGTCGGAAGTGAGTCTGTTCTTGGCGGAGAATCGCAGAGTGTACGATTCCCCCGAGGTCTCCAGAGTGCACAGCTCCTCCTCGCAGGAGTGTCCCTCGATCGCACTCCGGCATTGACACTGGAGCCTCGCTGGTCCTGACTCTGGAACTGAAAACCGACAAATTAAACACTGACCCGTGATCAGCTTGTAAAGTACAGTCAAGTCCAGAAAAACACACACCGGATCAAGGTGTTGATTTCAAAACCCTTTCCTATTCATTCCCACCATACAGGATCCCAATGGACCAAACCCCTTCCCATTCACTCCCATTGTACAGAATCCCAATGGACCAAACCCCTTCCCATTCACTCCCATTGTACAGAATCCCAATGGACCAAACCCCTTCCCATTCACTCCCATTGTACAGAATCCCAATGGACCAAACCCCTTCCCATTCACTCCCATGGTGCCTGTGCCCTTTCTCTGAAAACAGAGAGTAGGGATAAACGGGTCATTCCCAGGTTGGCAGACTGTAACTAGTGGGGTGCCGCAAGGATCAGTGCTTGGGCCTCAGCTATTTACAATCTATATTAATGACTTGGATGAAGGGACCGAGTGTAATGTATCCAAGTTTGCTGATGATACAAAGCTAGGTGGGAAAGTAAGCTGTGAGGAGGACGCAAAGGGGGTGATTTTAATCCCCAAGAACGGGTGGGAATTGAAAATAGTTGTTTTTTTGGGTCACAACTGCAAAGTTTTCGGACTTTGCATTCCCGGTGGGAAGTTTGTACTTTTAACACGCCCAAGTTAAACCCGGAAATAAAGCCGGATTGCGGTTGTGACCCAAAAAACAACTATTTTCAACTCCCACCCGCCCCCAAACCACCCGTTCTTGGGGGTTAAAATCACCCCCAAAGAGTCTGCAAAGGGATATGGATAGGTTAAGTGAGTGGGCAAGAAGGTGGCAGATGGAATATAATGTGGGGAAATGTGAGATTATTCACTTTGATAGGAAAAATAGAAAAACAGAATATTTTTTAAATGGTGAGAAACTATTAAATGTTGGTGTCCAGACAGACTTAGGTGTCCTGGTACAAGAAACACAAAAAGTTAGCATGCAGGTACAGCAAGCAATTCGGAAAGCAAATGGAATGTTGGCCTTTATTGCAAGGGGGTTGGAGTACAAGAGTAAGGAAGTCTTACTACAATTGTACAGGGCTTTAGTGAGACCTCACCTGGAGTACTGCGTACAGTTTTGGTCTCCTTATCTAGGGAAGGATATACTTGCCTTAGAGGCGGTGCAACAAAGGTTCACTAGATTAATTCCTGGGACGAGAGGGTTGTCCTATGAACAGAGGTTGAGTAGAATGGGCCGATACTCTCTGGAGTTTAAAAGAATGAGAGGTGATCTCATTGAAATATATAAGATTCTGAGGAGGCTTGACAGGGTAGATGCTGAGAGGATGTTTCCCCTGGCTGGAGAGTCTAGAACTAGGGGACATAGTCTCAGGATAAGGGGTCGGCCATTTAAGACTGAGATGAGGAGGAATTTCTTCACTCAGAGGGTTGTGAATCTTTGGAACTCTCTACCCCAGAGGGCTGTGGATGCTCAGTCATTGAGTATATTCAAGGCTGAGATGGATAGATTTTTGGACACAAGGGGAATCAAGGGATATGGGGATCGGGCAGGAAAGTGGAGTTGAGATAGAAGATCAGCCATGATCTGATTGAATGGCGGAGCAGGCTCGAGGGGCCGAATGGCCTACTGCTGCTCCTATTTCTTATGTTCTGAAAGAGCTGTCCCCTTATTCCCATTCCCCTGCCCTATCCCTGTTCCCTTTTAATATTCTTTCATATATTTATCTCCTTCCCTTTGAAAAGGTATTATCGATTCTGCTTCCCCCAGTCTTTCTGGTCGGTCTCTCCAAATCCTAACAATCCTCTGTGTAAAAATTCCTTTTCCTAATCGCTCCCTTTATTCTTTTGATGATGTTAAATGTGTGCCCTCTACCTACCAACTCACTGGCCAGTTAAAACAATATTTCCTGATTACTTCATCAAAACCCCTCTAAATTTTGAACCCCTCTATCTCTTAAACATCTTTGTTCTGATGAACAGAGTCCCAGTTTCTCGAGTCTCTCCTCATAACTGAAGTCCCTCACCCCTGGGATCATCTTAGTGAATCTCTCCTGCACCCTCCCCAAGGCCTTGACGTCCTTTCGAAAGTAAGATGCCCAAAACTGGACAAAATATTCTAACTGTGGCCTAACCAATGATTTGTGCAGGTTTATCATTACATGTTATACAGAATTCTAATGTGAGTGAACCCTAAAATGTAAAATGACATCCCAAAGCACTTCACAGCCAATGAAATATTTTTGGTGCTTTTGGAGTGTAGTCACTTGTAATGTAGGAAACACGGCAGCCAATTTGTGCACAGCAAGATCCCACAAACATCAATGTGATAAATGACCAGATCATCTGTTTTAATTATGTTGGTTGAGGGATAAATATTGGCCCCAGGACACCGGGGAGAACTCCCCCGCTGTTCTTCGAATAGTGGCTGTGAGATCTTTTAAATCTACCTGAGAGGGCAGGCGGGGCCTCAGTTTAACATCTCATCCAAAAGACATCACCTTCAACAGTGCAGCGTTCCCTCAGTACTGACCCTCCGACAGTGCAGCGCTCCCTCAGTACTGACCCTCCGACAATGCAGCACTCCCTCAGTACTGACCCTCCGACAGCGCAGCACTCCCTCAGTACTGACCCTCCGACAGCGCGGCGCTCCCTCAGTACTGACCCTCCGACAGTGCAGCGCTCCCTCAGTCCTGACCCTCCGACAGTGCAGTGCTCCCTCAGTACTGACCCTCCGACAGTGCAGCGCTCCCTCAGTACTGACCCTCCGACAGTGCAGCGCTCCCTCAGTACTGACCCTCCGACAGTGCAGCGCTCCCTCAGTACTGACCCTCCGACAGTGCAGCGCTCCCTCAGTACTGACTCTCCGACAATGCAGCGCTCCCTCAGTACTGACCCTCCGACAGTGCAGCGCTCCCTCAGTACTGACCCTCCGACAGTGCAGCGCTCCCTCAGTCCTGCACTGGGAGTGTCGGCCTGGATTATGTGCTCAGGTCGCTGGAGTGGGGCTCGAACCCACGACCTACTGACTCAGAGGGGAGAGTGCTGCCCACTGAGCCACGGCTGACACCTTGACCCAGGTCTAGTCTGAGTTAGTGGTCTCATCCAGAAGCTACAATTGATATCAGTGCCCCCGGATAAGGCAGGAGGAAAAAAAATCAACCCAGTAATCCCTGCGCCTGTGTTGAGTGAGAACAGAATTCCGTTCAGCTGTGCTCCCCTCCACTGTCAAACATTCCCTGTCTAGACTCACACATTCCTCCCTCCCTCCTTTACCCTTCCATTCTCCCCTCCCTCACATCCTTCCTGTCTTCCTTCCTTTCTTTCCCCACAAATCCTGCCCCTTTAATAAACCAGCCGAGGTTCGTCTTATTTACAGCAATGAAGCAATCCTGCTTTAGTGTAATATTAACAGTTTTAACATCTGTAAACACGTGGGGCTCCCCTTGGGGGGGGTGGTTTAGAGAGCGAGCGCGGAGATACATACCTCTGATCCTCGAGTGGCCACCAAAATAGGACAAATCATCGGCGCCTTTGACAGATCCCAGAAATGTCTAATGGAGAGTGGGTGAGAACCGTTAGGCAAGAAACACAAAACTTTTTACAAACTTCCTTATAAAACAAAAAACTTCCTGAAGATCTTCAACCAAAATAGTGAGAAACTGTTTGTGTTAAAACAAAAAACTGAACTAATCCTTCCCCCCCCCCACCACCCCCACTGACTGTAACATCAACTTGTTATTTTTTTAACAAGATTAACGGGTGGGAGTTGTGTTTTGTTAATGGAATGGTGGGTTTACCTGGTTAAGGAACAATCCGACGCACAAGAGTTGAAGAACGAGGCTCAGAGCTGTGAGGGGCAGTGAGAGACTCGTCATCGTGTCGACCTCAGGCAGCGGGGACCGTTACATGGAGAGCGAGCTACATTGCCAGGGATCCGGGAGCTTTGCTGTTCTGTTTGGGATGTTTTCTGGCCAAGCCTCAGCTCAGCAAAGGCTCTGTTTGCGCAACTACTATTTTGGCACGTTCTGTCTCGGTAATTACACAACTCTCTCCCTCTGTCTCTCTACAAATAGCAGGTCAATCAGGCAGCACCGTCACTGCCCCCTGGCCATGTCTGGACTTTCACTGACACACACACAAAAGCTTTAAAACAAAATTTAAAGGAAAGGGAAAAAAAATTAAAATATTGTATAAAATATTAAAACTTATATAACTTTCAAAAGGGAATTGGACAAATACTCGAAGGGGAAACATTTGCAGGGCTCTGGGGAAAGAGCAGGGGAATGGGGATAATTGGATAGCTCTTTCAGAGAGCCGGCACAGGCACAATGGGCCGAATGGCCTCCTTCTGTGCTGTATCATTCAATGATTCTATGATATAGAAAAGTGGTTAGACCACACTTGGAGTACTGTGCACCGTTCCGGTCTCCATATTATAAAAAGGATATAGAGGCACTGGAAAAGGTGCAAAAAACATCGAAAAGGATGATACCAGAACTGAGAGGTTATAACTACCAGGAAAGATTAAACAGGCGGGGGCTCTTTTTTCTAGAAAAGAGAAGACAGAAGGGTGACCTGATTGAGATCTTTAAAAGTATAAAAGGGTAGACGTAGAGAAGATGTTTCCACTTTTGGTAGAGACCAAAACTAGGGTCATAAATATAAGAGAGTCACTAATAAATCCAATAGGGAATTCAGGAAAAACTTCTTTACCCAGAGAGCGGTGAGAATGTGGAACTCACTCCCACAAGTAGTTGAGGTGAATAGTGTGGATGGATTTAAGGGGAAGCTCGATAAACACATGAGGGAGAAAGGAATAGAAGGTAGGGTTTTTTTTATTCGTTCATGGGATGTGGGCGTCGCTGGCGAGGCCGGCATTTATTGCCCATCCCTAATTGCCCTTGAGAAGGTGGTGGTGAGCCGCCTTCTTGAACCGCTGCAGTCCGTGTGGTGACGGTTCTCCCACAGTGCTGTTAGGAAGGGAGTTCCAGGATTTTGACCCAGCGACGATGAAGGAACGGAGATATATTTCCAGGTCAGGATGGTGTGTGACTTGGAGGGGAACTTGCAGGTGGTGTTGTTCCCATGTGCCTGCTGCTCTTGTCCTTCTAGGTGGTAGAGGTCGCGGGTTTGGGAGGTGCTGTCGAAGAAGCCTTGGTGAGTTGCTGCAGTGCATCCTGTGGATGGTACACACTGCATCCACAGTGCGCCGGTGGTGAAGGGAGTGAATGTTTAGGGTGGTGGATGGGGTGCCAATCAAGCGGGCTGCTTTATCTTGGATGGTTACGAACTTCTTGAGTGTTGTTGGAGCTGCACTCATCCAGGCAAGTGGAGAGTATTCCATCACACTCCTGACTTGTGCCTTGTTGATGGTGGAAAGCCTTTGGGGAGTCAGGAGGTGAGTCACTCACCACAGAATACCCAGCCTCTGAGCTGCTCTCATAGCCACAGTATTTATATGGCTGGTCCAGTTAAGTTTCTGGCCAATGGTGACCCCCAGGATGTTGATGGTGGGGGATTCGGCGATGGTAATGCCGTTGAATGTCAAGGGGAGGTGGTTAGACTCTCTCTTGTTGGAGATGGTCATTGCCTGGCACTTATCTGGAGCGAATGTTACTTGCCACTTATCAGCCCAAGCCTGGATGTTGTCCAGGTCTTGCTGCATGCGGGCTCGGACTGCTTCATTATCTGAGGGGTTGCGAATGGAACTGAACACTGTGCAATCATCAGCGAACATCCCCATTTCTGACCTTATGGTGGAGGGAAGGTCATTGATGAAGTAGCTGAAGATGGTTGGGCCTAGGGCACTGCCCTGAGGAACTCTTGCAGCAATGTCCTGGGGCTGAGATGATTGGCCTCCAACAACCACTACCATCTTCCTTTGTGTTAGGTATGACTCCAGCCACTGGAGAGTTTTCCCCCTGATTTCCACTGACTTCAATTTTACTGGGACTCCTTGGTGCCACACTCGGTCAAATGCTGCCTTGATGTCAAGGGCAGTCACTCTCACCTCACCTCTGGAATTCAGCTCTTTTGTCCATGTTTGGACCAAGGCTGTAATGAGGTCTGGAGCCGAGTGGTCCTGGCGGAACCCAAACTGAGCATCGGTGAGCAGGTTATTGGTGAGTTAGTGCCGCTTGATAGCACTGTCGACAACACCTTCCATCACTTTGCTGATGATTGAGAGTAGACTGATGGGGCGGTAATTGGTCGGATTGGATTTGTCCTGCTTTTTGTGGACAGGACATACCTGGGCAATTTTCCACATTGTCGGGTGATAGGGTTAGTTGAAGTAGGGTGGGGGGAGGCTCGTGTGGAGCTTAAACACCAGCACAGACCAGTTGGGTCAAATGGCCTGTTTCTATGCTGTACATTCTATGCAAAATAATCTTACACATTACATTTTTTCCAAGCAAATTTCTTGCCAATCGTGAAGGCACTGGCTCCCAGTCTGATACAGTTCCACAGACACTGACTCTCACTGGGGTACGGGTTCCACGGACACTGACTCTCACTGGGGTACGGGTTCCACAGACACTGACTCTCACTGGGGTACGGGTTCCACAGACACTGACTCTCACTGGGGTACGGGTCCCACAGACACTGACTCTCACTGGGGTACGGGTCCCACAGACACTGACTCTCACTGGGGTACGGGTTCCACAGACACTGACTCTCACTGGGGTACGGGTTCCACGGACACTGACTCTCACTGGGGTACGGGTCCCACAGACACTGACTCTCACTGGGGTACGGGTCCCACAGACACTGACTCTCACTGGGGTACGGGTCCCACAGACACTGACTCTCACTGGGGTACGGGTCCCACAGACACTGACTCTCACTGGGGTACGGGTCCCACAAACACTGACTCTCACTGGGGTACGGGTTCTAGGGGCACTGACTCTCACTGGGGTACGGGTCCCACAGACACTGACTCTCACTGGGGTACGGGTTCCAGGGGCACTGGGCAACTTCTGGTGCCTCACCCGAGATGCCAATTTTTTGTATAAGTCCAGACAACAACAACAGCAACAATTCCCATTTATACAGCACCTTTAATGTAGTAAAACGTCCCAAGGAGCTTCACAGGAGCGTAAATCAGACATAATTTGACACCGAGCCACATAAGGAGATATTAGGACAGGTGACCAAAAGCTTGGTCAAAGAGTTAGGTTTTAAGCAGCATCTTAAAGGAGGAGAGAGAGGCGGAGAGGTTTAGGGAGGGAATTCCAGAGCTTAGAGCCCAGGCAGCTGAAGGCACGGCCGCCAATAGTGGAGTGATGAAAATCGGGGATGCGCAATTGGAGAATTGGCCAGAATTGGAGGAGCGCAGAGATCTCGGAGGGTTGTAGAGCTGGAGGAGGTCACAGAGATAGGGAGGGGCGAGGGCCATGGAGGGATTTGAAAACAGGGATGAGAATTTTAAAATCTGGCAGGTTATTCAACCGTGGGTGGGATGTATCACTGCCGAGCCCGATCCTGTCCATGCTCAATGTTCACACACACACAGACAGTTGGACAAAAGAGCTGAATTCCAGAGGTGAGGTGAGAGTGACTGCCCTTGACATCAAGGCAGCATTTGACAGAGTGTGGCACCAAGGAGCCCTACTAAAATTGAAATCAATGGGAATCAGAGGGAAAACTCTCCAGTGGCTGGAGTCATACCTTTTTTTTTTATTCGTTCATGGGATGTGGGTGTCACTGGCGAGGCCAGCATTTATTGCCCATCCCTAATTGCCCCTTGAGAAGGTGGTGGTGAGCCGCCTTCTTGAACCGCTGCAGTCCGTGTGGTGACGGTTCTCCCACAATACTGTTAGGAAGGGAGTTCCAGGATTTTGACCCAGCGACGATGAAGGAACGACGATATATTTCCAAGTCGGGATGGTGTGTGACTTGGAGGGGAACGTGCAGGTGGTGTTGTTCCCATGTGCCTGCTGCCCTTGTCCTTCTGGATGGTAGAGGTCGCAGGTTTGGGAGGTGCTGTCGAAGAAGCCTTGGAAAGTTGCTGCAGTGCATCCTGTGGATGGTACACACTGCAGCCACAGTGCACCGGTGGTGAAGGGAGTGAATGTTTAGGGTGGTGGATGGGGTGCCAATCAAGCGGGCTGCTTTGTCCTGGATAGTGTCGAGCTTCTTGAGTGTTGTTGGAGCTGCACTCATCCAGGCAAGTGGAGAGTATTCCATCACACTCCTGACTTGTGCCTTGTAGATGGTGGAAAGGCTTTGGGGAGTCAGGAGGTGAGTCACTCGCCGCAGAATACCCAGCCTCTGACCTGCTCTTGTAGCCACAGTATTTATGTGGCTGGTCCAGTTAAGTTTCTGGTCAATGGTGACCCCCAGGATGTTGATGGTGGGGGATTCGGCGATGGTAATGCCGTTGAATGTCAAGGGGAGGTGGTTCGATTCTCTCTTGTTGGAGATGGTCATTGCCTGGCACTTGTCTGGCGCGAATGTTACTAGCCACTTATCAGCCCAAGTCTGGATGTTGTCCAGGTCTTGCTGCATGCGGGCTTGGACTGCTTCATTATCTGAGGGGTTGCGAATGGAACTGAACACTGTGCAATCATCAGCCAACGTCCCCATTTCTGACCTTATGATGGAGGGAAGGTCATTGATGAAGCAGTTGAAGATGGTTAGGCCTAGGACACTGCCCTGAGGAACTCCTGCAGCAATGTCCTGGGGCTGAGATGATTGGCCTCCAACAACCACTACCATCTTCCTTTGTGCTGGCAGAAGCCAGTCTTCATCCAATTCGATTCACTCCACGTGATATCAAGAAACGGCTGAGTGCACTGGATACAGCAAAGGCTATGGGCCCCGACAACATCCGGCTGTAGTGCTGAAGGCTTGTGCTCCAGAACTAGCTGCGCCTCTAGCCAAGCTGTTCCAGTACAGCTACAACACTGGCATCTACCCGACATTGTGGAAAATTGCCGAGGTATGTCCTGTCCACAAAAAGCAGGACCAACCCAATCCGGCCAATTACCGCCCCATCAGCCTACTCTCAATCATCAGCAAAGTGATGGAAGGTGTCGTCGACAGTGCTATCAAGCAGCTCTTACTCACCAATAACCTGCTCACTGATGCTCAGTTTGGGTTCCACCAGGACCACTCAGCTCCAGACCTCATTACAGCCTTGGTCCAAACATGGACAAAAGAGCTGAATTCCAGAGGTGAGGTGAGAATGACTGCCCTTGACATCAAGGCAGCATTTGACCAAGTGTGGCACCAAGGAGCCCGAGTAAAATTGAAGTCAATGGGAATCAGGGGAAATCTCTCCAGTGGCTGGAGTCATACCGAGCGCAAAGGAAGATGGTAGTGGTTGTTGGAGGCCAATCATCTCAGCCCCAGGGCATTGCTGCAGGAGTTCCTGATCTTGTTTTTTTAATTGTCCTTTTTCCTTCTTTGGTTGGGACTGAATTTACTCTGGTTAAATAAATACAGGGGTCACAGCAACACACAGTGTCCCCGTCCCCTGATCAATGTGTCACAAAAATACATTGTTGATCTTGATCTTTTAACCTTAATTGGGAAAACGTGATTGCCTGTGCCGGCTCTTTGAAAGAGCTCTCCAGTTAGTCCCACACCCACTGCTCTTTCCCCACAGCCCAACAAATTGCTCCTTTTCAAGTATTTATCCAATTCCCTTTTGAAAGTTGCTACTGAATCTGCACAATACTTCTGCTAGTGCCTAACCAGTGTTTTATAAAGGTTTGA